>NC_092725.1:64395667-64739839 GCF_047496885.1 Scyliorhinus torazame
CGTTGAATCTCATGAGGTGTTGCGAGCTGGGTAGACCGCTGGAGCGGGGTCTCTCGGTTTTCATCGGCCTTGCTGCGCTGCGCCGCGACGAGCGAGCTGGTTTTCCGGCACAGCGTGGCCGAAGGATCGTGCCCAGGGTGTCTAATATGCGCTCCCTTCTCATGGATGCAATGATTACAGCACATAATAAAAAAAGGTAAGACTGCACAAACCCCGTATCACTTTGCTGATTCAATATGGATTTTGCTAAAATAGGATAGCAAAAGACCCACGCATTGTGCTCAAACACCATGCACCCTTGTCAGGAGAAAAGACAACAACATGAAATCAACGTCATAATCACAAGAGAATAAAGTCCAGCATTATTGATGAACTGCAGGATAATAGCACCATCTACCTCATTTGGAAAGGCCAAGGCCATGACAGGATTGTCAAACAACACTCGGGATCTCTCAAACATTCCATCGAACGAAGCGCCCTCACCTCCTCCATACCATTGCCAGAAGCCCAGTGCTGGGCCAATGGGATGACTTAACATGGCCAGCCACCTCCATCCCCTTACAATGAGCATCGTGGACAGGTCAGCGTAAGACAAGTGGTCGGGGCCTCCACCCGACCCCAAGCCTCTGGAAAAATGCGCTCCATGGAACCTTCTCTCAAGGATACTTCTCAGTTCATCAAAGTGAGCACCAAAATCCTGCACCACAGAGCCGACATTATCATTCGCAATGGCGGTCACCATCCTGATGCATACTGCACTGCCGAGGCGTCGGCCCCGCTCACCAGCAAAGCCACCTCTGCAAACTGGGCCCCACCCCAGCCATCTCCAACCATCCCAATCAAAAAGGATTCTCTCTGATTCAAGTCAGCTCTTCACCACCAAATTCGGACCAGGATCATCCAGGGACATAGTGAAAGTCACATATTCAAAAAATAAAGATAATTATGGAATGTGCATTAGGATAAAATAAAGGATTAAAAGATGAGTGGAGTCAGAGCTCATGTAAACGCAGCTGCTTCATCGCTCACATCACGTGATACCTGAGCCACTCATTTTATGCCCGGCTCCTTTTGACTTGACAATGAGAGAGGGATTTACAACAGACTACTAACCTGAAGGAAAGCCAATGCTCTCCAATTAATCCGAAGATCGATTTACAGACTTCGTGGTGTTTGAGGGACATTAAGCTCAGTAACAGTTGAAAAATTGCAGATTTATCAGAATATCTGGTGGGTCAAAGACCTAAATTATGAGGATAGATTGCATAAACTGGGCCTGTATTCCCTGGAGTATAGACAGTTGAGCAAGCTGTACAATGTTTAAGAACAAAAAATTTGATGAGGTTGTGATTGATATATTTTTGTGAGCTAAGGGTATTAAGGGATATGGAACAAAGACTGGAAAATTAAGATGAGTTACAGATCAGCTCTAATCTCATTGAATCTTGGAGCAAGCTTCTGGCATAATCCTAATATCATAATATGATTGAATTTTACATTCCGTTTGAGGGAGAGAAGAATACGTCCAAGACTAGTATTTTAAACGTGGGCAATTATGAGGGCATGAAAGCAGAGATCGCGAGAGTGAACTAGCAAATGTGCTAAAGGGATAAATCAGTAGAGGTTCAGTGGCAGACGTTTATCAGGATATTTCAGAATACACACAATAGACACATACCAATGAGAGAAAAATTCCATGGGGGAGGGGGGGGGTAATCCGTGGTTAAAAAATTAAACCATTAAACTTAAAGAAAAAGCACAAATTTGTGCAAAACAGGTGGCAGATCAGAAGATTGGAAAGAATATAAAGGGCGGTATGGTAGCACAGTGGTTAGCACTGTTGCTTCACAGCTCCAGGGTCCCAGGTTCAATTCTCAGCATGGGTCACTGTCTGTGCGGAGTCTGCATGTTCTCCCTGTGTCTGCGTGGGTTTCCTCCGGGTGCTCCGGTTTCATTCCACAGTCCAAAGATATGCAGGTTATGTGGATTAGCCATGCTAAATTGCCCTTAGAGTCAAAAAAGGTTAGGTGGGGCTACTGGGTTATGGGAATAGTGTGGAGGTATGGGCTTAAGTGGGGTGCTCGTTCCAAGGAGCGGTACAGACGTGATGTGCCAAATGGCCTCTTTTTGCACTGTAAATTCTATGATGTCAAAGAGTGACAAAAAGATTGATGAGGGAAAAATTAGAGTACGAGGGAAAGCTAGCTAGTAATATCAAGCCGGATAGTAAGAGTTTCTATAGATATTTAAACAAGAAAACAGTTAACAAAGTGAGTATTGGTCCTATAAAATGTGCATCTGGGGAATTGATAATGGAAAGCAGGACTATGACAGATGAATGAAACAGATATTTTACATCAGTCTACACTTTAGAGGACACAAGTAAAATTCAAGAAGTAGCAGTAAATGGAAGGGAGGGAGGAACTTAGGGACAATTTCAATCACCAGAAAAGTGGTATTGAGCAAGTTGTTGGGCCTGTGGGCTGACAAATCCTGGAGTCCTGATGGACATCATCCTAAGATCTTGAAATCATAGAATTTACAGTGCAGAAGGAGGCCATTCGGCCCATCGAGTCCACCAGCCCTTACAAAGATCACCCTACTCAAGCCCACGTACCTACCCTACCCCGTAACCCAGCAACCCCCACTTAACCTTTTTGGACAAGGGCAATTTAGCATTGCCAATCCACCTAGCCTGCACACCTTTGGACTGTGGGAGGAAACCGGAGCACCCGGAGGAAACCCACGCAGACACGGGGAGAACGTGCAGATTCCGCACAGACAGTGACCCAGCCGGGAATCGAACCTGGGACCCTGGTGCTGTGAAGCAATTGTGCTAACCACTATGCCATTGTGCTGTCCTGAAATGGTTAATGAGGCAGTTGATGCATTGGTTGTAATTGTCCCAAATTCCTAGATTCAGGGAAGGTTCTATAAGATTGGAAGATAGAAAATGTAACTCATTTATTCAAAAAAGATGGGAAACAGAAAGCAAGACATTACAGGCCAGTTAGCCTAACATCTGTCATGGGGAAAATGTTTGAAGCCATTATTAAAGGTGATATAGCAGGGAACTTGGAAAAAGTCAAGCCAATCAGGCAGAGTCAACATGGTTTTGTGAAAGGGAAATCATGTTTAACCAATTTATTGGAGTTCTTTGAAGGAGTGTCATGTGAGTGTCCCTTTAAGAAAGGTTTTTATCTTATCACATGGCTTCAGTGATGCCATTGTGTGGGTGGAGCTGGGCTGTGGCTGTGTGAGGTGTTTTGGTTTCAAATTCAGTTTGACTGCTGTGGACTCTAGGGGAAAGAAGTGTTTCCTGTCTTTCTATATTTACATTTTAAAAACTGCTCCAGGAGTAAACAGGTTGTGGATTCCTGCTTTGGTAACTTAAACTTTGTAGTTTGCTTTCTGGAAGGCTTTTGAATCTGCTGGTTGAGACTGGTTCAGAATTTCAGGAAAAAGACCAGTCCCATTCAAGTGAGAATGCAGTGTGCTGGACCATGCCCTTGAATAGGGGTGTTTGGTTTATTGGATTTTGTTATTGAATTGGAACAGTTAAAGGGGAATTCATTAAGTGTTATACATAGATTACTATAACTGTGTGATGTCTTTATGTTTGTAATTGATATAAATTCTTGTGTGGTTTATATATATTCTTAGAATAAACCTTGTTTAGATTAAAGTGTCTAGGGAGTCTGCTAAATCACACCTGAGGCGAGGGCTTTGTGCTCATCCAAGCCAAATTCAACATAAAAGTTATAGGTCAGTTGAACTCCATAATACACTTTGATGTTTCTAAGCCCTGGCCCATAACAGGAATCACATGTGCTGTGGATAAAGGGAACACAGTGGGTGTACTGTACTTAGATTTCCAGAAGTCATTTGATCATGTGCCACATCAAAGATTATTGCAGAAAATAAAAGTTAGTCATGTAGCGGGTAACATTTTGGCATGAATTGAAGATTGGCTAGCTAACAGGAAATAGTTGGCATAATTGGTCTTTTTCTGACTGGTGGGATGTGGCAAGTGGTGTGCCACAGGAATCGGTGCGGGGGACACAACATTTACAATTTATTTAAATGACTTGGATGAAGGAACTGACGGTATGGTTGCTAAATTTGCTCATGACACAAAGATAGGTAGGAAAGTAAATTGTGAAGATAACATAAGGAGGCTAAAAAGTGATATAGAGTAAGTGAGTGAGCAAACATCTGGCAAATGGAGTATAATGTGGGCAAATGTGCAATTGTCCATTTTGGCAGGAAGAATAAAAAAGAAGAGTGCTGGAAAAAACTCAGCATGTCTGGCAGCATCTGTAGGAAGAGAAAACGGAGTTAACATTTTGTGTCCATTCGACTCTTCATCAGAACTAAAGAGAGGGAGAAACGTGTTAGATATAAAACTGCAGCTGGGAGAGATTGCAACAAGATGTAGCAGCCTTAAGAACATAAAAATCTTACCCAATATCAAATCTATCGTTATGCTTTACTGGTGACAATGTTATGCGAGTTCATTTCATAGGGATCGGTTCTATGCGTATGAAGTATTTCAGGATTGGTTGAACCCCCCACCCCCCGAAAGTAAGCAGCATTGATATATTACCCTAATTCTGCATGGACTACTCAAAATCTATGATGTTCAATTACTAGGGGAAAGCCACTTGTGATTTCTCTGATGCAGCATGGTAATTACGAGCACAATACTAATGTTTTGATCTGGTATACTTTGTGGTTTATTGTAAGTTGTCACATGCACTGTAAACTTTAACACATCTGGAACTTTTGCAGAGAAGCTGATCAGGAATTGAAATTTGTGTTAACATACACGCAGTTGGAGTTGAATTATATTTCTGTTGTTTTGTGGGGTTTTGTTATAGTTGCTACTATAGCATCTATAATCCCATGCCTGCCAAATTCTGTGATTCCAGCAGTGACAGGACTCAGTTGGAAATCTTTCTTGTGTCCCGCAGTACCTCAGTCAAATGCTACAAATATATTGTCTTTCGCAGCCTTGGCTTAGTGTCACCCACATTATATTCTTTCAACAAAGATTCTATCAACCTGCTGTAAGATTAATTTTTTTACCCCTGACAGATTTATATTGTCGTACGCAGGTCGCTTCCTGGGAGTCTTTCTGAAAAGCTTTATTTTATTCCCAGCTTGCGAAAATCAAATTTTGAAATCTTAGTGTTTGACCTTCTTTGTTGGCATTCATGAAAACGTAAAGTTTAATTTATTCAGATCCAGTTCCGAACAAGGAACCGATTAAAACTCTCTTCCCTGGCGACCCCTTTACTTGTCAAGAGGATTGTTAATAATATCTATTTCAAACTCAAATCTCAGAGAATCGGTGTTGCAGTCTGCTGACCATATGCTGGTCAGACTTGCAGGCCAAGCACGTTTAGTAAGCGATGGAGACTAATGGTTTAGTTGAGTGCAGATAAAACATTCAAACTGGTTAAAACACCGGATTCCCAATTCTAGGTTCGGGTGCCTGTGCCCTGAACCATCTGCCATTTTGATTTTTCTTTCTAGTTTAAATTTAGCTTTGTAACTATGACCAGGAAGATGCAGGAACAGTCCCACCTAAATTGTAGCTTTTGTTGGCAGATCGCAACCTAGTGTTAAGGCCACTTTGTGTTTTCGATGAAATCAAGTGCATTCTTCTGAATGAGCTATGGAATAGTACAGAAGAGGAAGAATGATGGGGAATTTATAATTTAACAAAAGTGTATAATTGGGGAGCTCCAATTGAACTTTTCAGGGCTGTCCTGCAGGTGGGTTGAGCATTTTGTATGTAACTGGTTAACTTCAGGCTTTTAATGTCTGGATGAGACCGTTGTTCCATCTTCACAATCTTCAGTGTGCAATTTCTAAATCTGCTCTCCGAGAGAGATCATGTATTGTTCTATTGTAATCCATCCTTGCTTCCTTGCTTCCTTTCATTCAATTGCCCTGAAAAAGGACAATTTTCCAATTGTATTCTGTGCCCACCTTCCAGTACCGCACAGCCAGCTTTGCAGACAGAGTTGAACGTGACTCACTTTGGCAGTTAGTTAATGCAGGTCAGCACTCCTTCTCAGGGGAACCAGACAGCAGATCCAGTGATGCGACTAAAATGTATGATGTCTGACTAATAATCAATATTGGATAGTACCTCATGCGCAACCTAATCAACCAAAGACGCCATTGGACTTGCCAGTGTGATCAGCAAAAAATGTATCCTGATTGACCAGGATGCCGTAGGGTTTGGATTAGGGCTGGCTCATCCAATGAGTGTGACGGCCAGCTCAGACCTAAAACATAATCCTGCTCCATAATCGTGCTCCCTGAAGGCATTTGGCGGATTAGATCTGTGGAAATAGTGTGACAGAGTGGCACGTGACAGAGTGGCACAAAGGATCACAGCGCTCTCAGCCAATTCATGCAGTGCCACGCCACTTAAAACAGTAAATGTTTAAACAAATGTTCAAGTGTACTGACAGTATCTTTACAATATTCTAATCCATCAGAGTTTGGTGCCCTTAATATAGAGTGACATTTTACATTGACATTGCCTCTGGATTACTGGATCTCTACAGTGTACTATGCAATAAACAAACAGCTTCAATAAAGTTTGCAGCAGTGCGTAAATATTAAAAGTGCCATTTATGATCCTCTGGATTGGCATCAAAACAAATGAGATATAAAAAAATAACCAAACATGTCACTTTCACTCTAAATGAGTGACAGTTAACAGGTTAGTGACATTTGTAATTTACAAAACCGACTGTAAGTACATAGGCCCATAGGCAGGTGGAGGAATTGCACATGTTGTGAGAAGAACTGAATTGCATCAGGCATCATAGAATCCCTACAGTGCTGACATAAATGCAGCAGAACATAGGTATTAGGAGCAGATGTAGGTAATTAGCCCTTCGTGCCTGCTCCGCCATTCAATCAGATCATGGCTGATCTCTTCCTAGTCTCAAATCCACCTCCCCAACTGTTGCCCATATCACTTTAACCCACTTTTTAATCAAATATATGTCTTATCTCTTTCTTGAAATGATTTAATGACTCCGATGATTCCACTGTACTATGTGGCAGCGAGTTCCACAAATTCACCACCCTCTGCGTGAAGTAGTTCCTCCTCGTCTCAGTTCTAAATCTACCACCTCTCAACATATATCAGTGTCCTCTCGTTCCAGATTTCCCCACAAGGGGGAACATTTGGTCTACGTTTACTTTCTCAATCCCATTTAGATCCCCTCTCATCCTTATAAACTCCAGCGAGTATAAGCCCAAACAGTTTAATCTCTCCTCATACATCAACCCTTTCATCCCCGGAATCAATCTGGACACTAAGGGGCAATTGGCATGGCCAATCCACCAAACCTGCACATCTTTGGACTTTGGGAGGAAACCGGAGCACCTGAAGGAAACCCACGCAGACACGGGGAGAATGTGCGAACTCCACACAGTCACCCAAGGCTGGAATTGAACCGGGTCCCTGGCGCTGTGAGGCAGCAGTGCCAATGTGCTGGTTTGCAAAGAGGGGTTGAAAAATATACTATCAACAGAATAAAGTAGGGTTTTTATGGCAATACAATGAAATCACGACGAGTCAAACACGGATGACACAAAATTCCTGCAATGTTGACATCGCTAGCCTGAAGAGCAGAAAACTGTTGCTTTGCCACCCAACACAATGACCAAGCTCCAGCCAATGTATCATGGTCTGGTGAGGAACCTGAAAACCCACTATCAACAACAGCTGATCTCTCAGGTTATCGAGGCCCTCAATAAGAAGCAAGGATGCAATTTAACTGTACTACTGACTATGTTCATGATAAACAAGGCATGGAAGATGGTGATGGAAGCCACAATTGCCAGCTGCTTCCACCACACTGGGCTGAAACAGGTTACGACTGTGCAAGATATCAAGAATTAGGATAAGCAGGGTGAGGCCAACCAATCTTGATGATGAGGCACATTTTGCTCGCCTGCAGGAGAAAATGCAGCAGAGACAACCAAGGAGATTTCTGCAAAGGTTGGATGACATACCATGCATGGCGGCACCATTGATTAAAAAATGTTCTCCGATCAAGCAGTCCAAGCAAGCTGATGACCCTGAAGAATCTGCTGCATGCCTGCCGCTCACCTGTCTGTTTCCCTAGCTGATCCTGCAAAGGCCATAGAGCTACCCCGGCACGAAAACACCAAAAATATGCGTGACAGCATTGAAAATATGTTGAACTCTATCGCACATGTCCAGAAATAGCACGCTAAACAGAAAAGAATAATGGAGTTTTTCCAGAAGTAACTGCCACCCATTTGCAAAGTCAGGTCATGGTACAGGTGTGATAAAATTGAACAAAGTCTTTTTCACACGTTTACTCTGTTTTAATTTGGCATTTCAAATCTGTTGGCGGGATTCTCCAGTCTGCCAGCCGCGTTTTCCTGTGCAGCGTGACTTTGCCGGCAGCGAGCTGCCAATGGGATTTCCCATTGTGGCCACACCACGCCGCCGGGAAACCAGCAGATGTGGGTGCGCTGCCGGCGGAGAATCCAGCCCGTTGTTTTCACATTTTTAACAATTCATTGGTGTTTTACTGCGTAGTCTCATCTGTTTTGTGGAACATAGCTGGAAGCTGCACCAGAAAACAAATGTTTTGCTAAAATCCATTGCAAGGTGCAAAATTGCAACATTGCAAAATGACAAAAGTGATAAATGTTTGTGTAGGACGAGTGAGTGTATTTCAGACAGCACAGCCTCCGATTGGAACAGTTGCAAAATTATTGAATTTCTCCGCAAGTGTCGCAAAGGTTTTCTGGAAAATGGGTATTCATTTACATAACACGAGTGTCACGAGGATTTTCTGGAAAATGGGTATTCATTTACATAACACGAGTGTCACGAGGATTTTCTGGAAAATGGGTATTCATTTACATAATTGTGGCTGCTGGCCATGTATCACCTGAGGGTAAGAGTAACCGTTTTTGGGTGCTCTAGCCTGCACACATATGAATGGGGACATGGTGTAATCGATGGTGCCTTGCACTTCGAAACTGCCACCCGACTGGTAACATTCAGTCTGTTTCTGCTGCAATAACCTGGGAGGTTTGCGCCACAGTACATGGGCTTTGGTTGCTGTCATCCATGTGGCACAAGAACATTACAGTCAGCTAAGTACTTTTTGAGGCAAAGTCACCATTGAAATACAGCCAGTTTGGACACTGCAAAATCTCATTAACAATGTGATAATCAGATAATCAACTTGAGGAATTTTCATTCAAGGTGGCCAAATACACCACATTACCCTTCTTCGAAATGGTGCCATGGGATCTGTTATTTAAAGCTGAGACAGCAGATGAGGCATCTCGGTCTGGTATCTCATTGAAAGGCAGCAGCCCGAAGAGTGCAGCACCTCCTCAGTACTGTACAGGGGTTCCGGCTTAGATCATGTGCTCAATTCTCTGCAGCTTAAATCCACAACCTTCTGACTTGAGGTGAGTGTGTTACCAAGTGAGCCATGGCTCGCACGTAATTCAGTGACACAGTTAAAAACTCTGCTGACTGATCCAAGTGATGCCTCCTGCAGATGCCTGATAACACCCAGTGACGTGGAATTACAGAGTGGTGGGGACTTTCATTCATTATTTTAGCTAGAAGGCCTGATTTCAGGTACTGCATCCTTGGTCAAGATAGTTTCCTTACAAACTGTTGCTTGCTGAGGTGTAGGTAAGTGTCAAATTGGCAGTTCTGGGGTGACCCACGCTACAGTGATTTAGTCCATTTCTATAGCCTCACTTTTCCTAGGCTATTGTCCTGGGCAACATTACCTCTGCCAAAGTGCCTAACATTAATGTACTTCATGTCACCACTGCTATTCACAATACCGATTTGGACTTTCAAAGCAAAAACGCAATTTCTAATTTTGTGGACGACACCACATTGGGTGACCAGCACTGCAAAAAATGTAATAATCTCGCAGAATGGGCAAATAATCGGGATGTCAAGTTCAGCACAGATAAATATGAGGTAATAGTTTTATAGGAAGAATATTGAGGTCACTTACCCGGAACGTGCACGTCTAGGTGGGGTAGCGGACCAAAGGGATGCAAATAAAAGAAAAGAATGTAATGACTGACCCACCTCTTAAGAGCAAATTAATTGTCTGCTCCTGTCCTGCCTCATTTAAGATTGTAAGTAGGTGAGTGGGGGTCCTTGAGAGTTAAATCGCTCCCCTACTGTCCCATGGTTTCATCTACCCGATTTGATTGTCTGAGGGTAGTGGGGGAAAAATTGAGAATATTCCCTTATTGGTCCTGGGCTTTTTCTCTTTTTATTTAAAAACCTCATGATTACATGACTGTGGTGAGCAGAGGAAATGTTTAACCAGGATGTCCCAGCTATCATCAGTACGAGGCAGACTGATGGACCGATTATTCTCTTCCTCCCAATCAATTTTGTATGCGTAAAGCTGGAGGTCTTGTGGTGCACTGGATAGCGACCCTGCCTCAGCCAGAAGCTCCGGGTTCAAGTCCCACTGCAGGACTTGATGGCCGCGGAAGGTGCTTTCATAACGCTGTCAAACAGGTTGGGTATTAACTTGTAAATCCTTCCAACATATGCCAGTGATAGGTGGTAAGCGAGGGAGAGATTCCTGGTCAGCCATGTGATTCAAAGAAATTAGAACCTCTGCCATCGCTATTCATAGCTCCAGATGACCACATACAGGTGAAAGTTGCGTGTTACCACAGCAACTTTGACTTCTTGGAGGAGCCAGTTGGCCGAATGGCTAGTGTGGATTAGATTGATGCCAGCAGCATGGGATTTGACCCCCATTCTAGCTACAGTGGATTTGGAACCTGCCCCCTTGCTCTACCGTGGTGGAGATTGTGGTGCTGTGGGTCGATCTTGCATTTGAGCTGATAACTCAGGAAAAAGCTGTTGAGCAAAGTTACACATTCCAGATTTGTTGCAACTTAATAAACTTACCAAAAAAAGAAAACTGCTCTTGAACAGGTAAGATAATGTGAGAAATATTTACTCCTTGGTGTACCTCGAGGACCATTGTCCAAAGTTGCACCTGCTTTCTTATCGCCTAATCACATAATTATTGCCAATGATACACATTATTATCTTAAATTAGTTTAAAACCCACAGGAGCATATTTAAATTGTAGAGCTGTCCCCCAAAGGGAATCTTTCCCCCTTATTTTGAATGCGAGTGCAAACGTCCATTAGGCTCTAATGTTCACAATTTGACTTTTACAGCTCCAGACTATTTTTGTGTAATGAGACGCATTGTTTGGCTCAGGTAGTGGCATCTCACCCTGAGTCAGAACACATGGACTTGAGTAGAAAATCTAGCAGTATCAAGGGACAAGAACAGAAGTAGGAGTAAGCCATTCGGCTCCACGAGCCTGCTGTGCCATTCGATAAGATCGTGACTGATCTGATTGTGGCCTCAACTCCACTTTTCCTGTGTGAGTCCCTCATTACCCTTGACAGCCAAGTCAATCAAAAATCTATCGAACCTATCTCTCTAACTACCTGATTATATTTAGTGACTCAGCCTCCATTGCTCTCTTACAGAAGAGAATTCCATAGACTTAACGCCCTTTGAAAGAATAGAAATTCTCCTCATGTAAATCTTAAATGGGAGACCCCTAATTTTTCAACTGTGTCCCTTGGTTCTAGTCTCCCCCACAAGGGCAAATATCCTCTCGCCATCCACTCTGTCAGGTCCCCTCAGGATTTGTTTCAAAAAGATCACCTCTCATTCTTCTAATGTTCAATGGATATAGGCCCAACTTCTCAATCTTCCTCATAAGACAATCCCCTCATCCAGGAATCAGTCTGAACAGCAATTATAATGCAATTATATCCTTTCTTCAGTAAGGAGGCCAAAACTGTCTCCAGTGCTCTAGATGTGATCTCACCAAGGCCCTGTACATGTGTAGAAATACCACTTGCCTACTTTTATACTTACTTTTCCTTGCAGTAAATGTCAACATTCCATTAGCCTACATACATGCTAACTTTTTGTGACTGATGTAGCAGGAATCAGATGCAACCGCATTACAGTTGAATAAGGGTAACTACAAAGACCTGAAGGAGGAGCTGGCCAGAGTTGATTGGAAGGGGAGCCCAACAGGGAAGACAGTGGAACAACAATTGCAGGCGATTATTCGGGATGCACAACAGAAATTCATCCCAAGGAGGAGGAAACATGCTAAGGGGAGGACGAGGCATCCATGGCTGACCAGGGAAGTCAAGGGCAGCATAAAAGCAAAAGAAAATGCATACAAGGTGGTGAGGATTAGTAGGAAGCCTTTAAAACAAAGCAGAGGGCAACTAAAAAAGCAATGAGGAGGGAGAAGATAAAATATGAGTGTAAGCTAGCGAGTAATATAAAAGAAGATTGCAAGAGTTTTTTTGAAGGTAAGAGAGAGGCAAGAATGGACACCGGACCACTGGAAAGTGAGGCTGAAGAAGTAGTAATGGGGTGGGGGAGTGGGCCTAGGTAGAGTGCTGTCCGGAGGGTCAGTACAGACTTGATGGGCTGACTGGTCTCTTGCACTGTAGGGATTCATAGAATTTCATAGGATTTACAGTGCAGAAGGAGGCCATTCGGCCCATCGTCGAGTCTGCACCAGCTCTTGGAAAGAGCACCCCACCCAAGGTCAAAACCTCCACCCCATCCCCACAACCCACCAGTAACCCCACCCAACACCAAGGACAACCCTGGACAATTTATCATGGCCAATCCACCTAACCTGCACATCTTTGAACTGTGGGAGGAAACCCACGCACACACGGGGAGGCTGTACAGACTCCGCAGACAGTGACCCAAGCCGGAATCGACCCTTGGACCCTGGAGCTGTGAAGCAATTGTGCTATCCACAATGCTACCGTGCTGCCCCAATTCTATGATTCTATGGACTGTGATTTTCTAATCCACTGGCACCTTTCCAGAATCTAGGAAATTTTGAAATATTACAACGTCTACTATCTCTGTAGCCACTTGTTTTAAAATCCCAAGTGCAGGCATTGCGGTCCAGGGGATTTGTCAGCCTTTAGTTCCAATAGTTTACCCAGGACTTTTACATTTTATATATGATTGTTTGAAGTTCCTCGCTCCCTTTACCTGTTGATTTTCAGATGTTCTGGGAATTTCTTTTGTCTTCTGCAGTGAAGACAGACACAAAGTACCTGTTCAGTACTTGTTCATTTCCCTGATTTCCATTATTAATTCTCCAATCTCACCCTCTGAAGGGCCAACACTCATTTTTGTTACTCGTTTCCTTTTAAGATACTTGTAGAAACTCTTGTGATCTGTTTTTATATTTCTAGCTAGTACTCTAATTTCTTCATTTTTTTAAGTTATTCTTTGCAGGTTTCTAAAATCTGGCCTAACCTACCACTATTCCTCACAGTATTGTATCTTTCTTTCAATTTGATATTATCCTTAACTTAGCTATGGCTGGTTTATTCTTCTCATGGAGACTTTCTTTCTTAATTGAACAAATTGCTGAAAGTTATGAAATATCTTCTTAAATGTCTACCACTACTCCTCGACTGTCATACCTTTTAACATATTTTCCCAGTTCACTTTAGCCAACTCTGTCTTCATACTCTTGTAATTGACTTTATTTAGGTTTTCGGTGCACACTTCTCGCCTTCAAACCTGCTCTAAAATAACCTGCTCCCTGGGTGGCAATAGAATGCACTGCTAAAAGAAATTGTCTCAAATATACTCTTATGAACTCATTTTCCAGGTTACCTTTGCCAATCTGATTTGTCTGATTCGCATAAAGATTAAAATCACGCATGATTTTTGCTGTACCTTTCTTGCAAGCCTCCCCATTATTTCTTTCTGTATACTCCGTCCGACAGTCTAGCTACTGTTAGGGGATCTGTAAACTACTCCTGCTGGTGATTTCTTATTTTGCTATTTCCTATCTCCACCAAAACTGATTCCACAACTTGATCTCCTGAGCTAAGGTCATGTCTCACCTCTGAACTAATCTCATCCTGCAATGACTGCTGCATTACTGGTGGGTATTCTCTTTTAGATGACACATTTACATAAGGTCTTGATCTATATTAATGACTTGAATGAAGGGACCGTGTTTGAAATCAAATTTGCTGATGACACAAAAATAGTAATAAAGCAAGTTTTGATGAGGATACAAACATTCTGCAAATGGTTATGGATAGGTGAAGACAGTGGGCAAAAATTTGGCAGATGAAATATAATTTGGGAAACGTGAGATTATCCACTTTGGAAAGAAGAATAGAAAAGCAATGCATTATTTAATTAGGAGACTGTTGAATGCTGCAATAGGGGGATATGTACGTGAATCATAAAATGTTACAGTAAGAAGTCTTACAACAACTTTAACCTGGTGTTGTAAGACTTCTTACTGTGCTCACCCCAGTCCAACTCCGGCATCTCCACATCATAAAATGTTAGTGTGCAGGTATAGCAAGTAATTAGGAAGGTAGATGGAATGTTGACTTTTATTGCAAGAAAGACGGAGTGTAAAAGTAGGAAAGTCTTGCTGCAAGTGTACAGGGCATTGGGCATACTACAAACTTTCTATAGTTTTGGTGTCTTACTTAAGGGACGATATACTTGCATTGGAAGCAGTCTCGAGAAGGTTCATTAGGCTGATTCCTGAGATGAAGAAGTCGTATAAGGAAAGGTTGAGCAGGTGGGTCCAATGGAGTTTGAACAGATGAGAGGGGATTTAAAAAAAAATAAAAAATCCTTGGGATGAGGGCATTGCTGCTGAGCCAACATTTATTGCCCATCCCTAATTGCCCCTGAGAAGCTGGTGAGCAGCCTACTTGAACCACTGCACTCCATATGATGTTGGTACACTCAGTGTACCTAAACTGGAGGGAGGGATTTCCATGATTTTGACATAGTGACAGTGCAATATAATGGCTTGGAGGGGAACTTCCAGGTGGTGGTGATCCCATGTGTTGGCTGCCCTTACCCTTGTAAGTGGTAGTGGTCATGGGTTTGGAAGGTGCTGTCTAAGTAGCCTTGGTGAGTTTGTGCAGTGTATCTTGTCGATGGTACACACGGCTGCCACTGTGTCGGTGGAGAGAGTGAATGTTTACGGATGGGGTGCCAAACAAGCGGATTTGCCCTGGATGGTATCGCGCTCTTTTGAGTGATGTTCAATCTGCACTCATCTAGGCAAGTGGAGAGTATTCCTTCATACTCTTGATTTGTGCCTTGTAAATGGTGGACAGGCTTTCGGGAGTCAGGAGGTGAGTTACTCACCACAGGATTCCTGCTCTTGCAGCCACAATATTTATATGGCGAGTCCAGTTCAGTTTCTGGTCAATGGTAATCCCCAGGATGTTGATCTTATTGAAATCTGTAAAGTTCTGAGGCAACCTGACAGGATAGGTGCTGGCAGGATATTTTCCCTTGTGGGGAAATCTAGATTTTTGGGGCAGTTTCAAAATAAGGCGCCTCCCATTTAAAACTGAAATAAGGAGAAATATTTTATCTTGAAGGGTATATTTGTCCTTGGAATTGTCTCCCCCAGAGAGCAGTTGAGGTTGAGTCATTGAATATATTCAGGGTTGAATTAGGCAGATTTTTGATGCACACAGGAGCTGATGGCTATAAGAAGGCGAGAAAGTGGAGTTAAGGCCACAATCAAAATAGCCATGATCTTATTGAATGGGGGAGCAGGCCCAAGGGGCTGAATGACCTACTCCTGCTCCTATTTCTTATTCCCTTTTGCTCTTCTCCCTTCATCTGCTTTCTTACAATATTTGTAGCTTACTGTTTAGATGACTTATTGAATACGATATTAGAAATCTAAAGCTGCAGTATCGGAATGTTATTAGTGGACTCTTGCCAATGAGTTGCGGATCTGAACATGCGTAACTTTTGGATATTGTACAAACAGACTCCGAATACTTTGTTTCCAAGTTAGCTTTGGATTGTCATCATAAAGATAAGTGAAGGAATGCCCATTCACCTCAGTTAACTCATCATTTGTAGAAATGTGCAGTTTTCACCACTTCATTACAACATAGCCCTTTAGTGCCCCATGAAGGAGACTACATCAGGTAATTACCACTTTGTGTGAAAAGTGTTTCTTGGCCATCAGTTCTGCAGCTAGCTGCCCCTTGCAGTTTGTACACTTTGTATTTATTTTGCCTTGTCCTGCAATTGCAATTGCAAATGCAATTTTAATTAATACTCATTTGCTTTTCCTATTAAATTAAATTAAATATGTTAAATATCCCTCAAGTTGTCTCTCCAAGGACTTCTTTTCTTGACTGCCATCATTCAGAGTTTAATAGTTCCTCATAGTAGCCCTCTGACTGTGGAGACCAACTATGTTGTCCTTTTTCTACACAATTTCTGGGATTTGGAGGTTTTCCTGTGCCTCACTGGTTATTAAATGAAGTGTTAGCGATGTGCTGACCAGAACACTATACAGCTTCAATATGACTATCGTACATTTAATATAGCTCAATGTTTTCTTTGCTTTGCTAATTGTTGCTGTTTGTGACTTGTCAAGGTTAATGTAGAGACAACTGTCATTTCCAATCTGCTTCAGTCTCTTCCATTCGTTAAGTTCTTCTTTCACTTACTTGCATTAACCCTCATCATAACGCATTAATCTCCCTTTGTTCTCTCATTTGCCAAATTGCCTTCCATTCTCTGTAACTCCTTGGCTATGCGTTCAAACTCTCAGTTCAAATCCATTAATAGGAGAGAAGGGAGAATGAGGGAGGTGAGGATTCTCATGACCATAATTCTGGGGCAAAATCAGTTTTGATTCGCACACCTAAGTTGTGTCTTAATTTAAACTCGGTAAACAGTGAGGTGGAGGGAGGTATTTGATGGCGGATAAGAAAGGAAAAACAACATGAAACAATCTGAATAGGATTGTGTTTACAGAAAACAATGATGTCCAAATTGGATGGAGCACAATACATGTGGTTTACAATCAGCAGAGGAATGCTTTAGAATTCCTTTACGGTGCCTGACACAGGGCATAGTGAGGTTTAGATTTTACACACACTTTTTGTTCTAGTCCCTATTGACAATGACTCTTTGTTGGCACAATTTTCCATGAACGTGGAGCAGACAATGTTCATCCAAGGATTCATTAATGCAGCTCTGTCAAAAAGTCACCATAGTCCCTGAGGACCATAGGCTGCTTTCCCCTTTTGAGAGAGAGCTGACTGGTCGTGCTCTAACCTGAGGGTCACTACACCTCGGGTGAGGGGCAAGGTTGTGAAGGTGGGGCCTTCATGGATAACCTCAGCTGGTAAGGGAATTGAACCCATTCTGTTGGCATCGTTCTGCGTCACGAACCAGCCAACTGAGTTAATCAACCTGATTACAGAAAGGATGGGAGAGGTTGCAGAGAAAATTTATGATAATACTAGCAGGGATAGGGTGGCATGGTGGCACAGTGGTTAGCACAGTTGCCTCACGGCGCCAAGGACCCAGGTTCGATCCCGGCCCCTGGTCACTGTCCGTGTGGAGTTTGCGCATTCTCCCCGTGTTTCTGTGGGTCTCACCCCCACAACCCAAAAGATGTGCAGGGAAGGTGGATTGGCCATGACAAATTGCCCCTTAATTGGAAATTTAAAAAATAAATGTTAGCAGGAATAGAGTTCTTTGAGACAGAGGAAGTTGAGGGGAGATTTAACTGAAGTGTAAAGATTTATGAAGGACTTGGATAGAATGAAGGACTCATTTTTCTTCGCAGAGGTCAATAACCAGTAGCATAGATTCAAAATAATTCACAAGAATTCTAGGAGAGTTGAGGAGAAATGTTTTCACCTAGAGGATGGTGAAGGTCTGGAACTCACCTCCTGCAAGGGCGGTTGAGGTTAGAAATCCTTTTGTTTTGTTATAGATTTGTTTTCTCTCTTGAACTTAGTTTCTATCTTTGGAGAGCACTTTGAGTTTATAAGTCTTGTGATTTACAGGCCTGTTCCTGGTGATGATTGGAGTGAGAGGAGATATTTGAATGCATGTATTTAAAAGCATCATGAAATAAGCAGAACCGCCAAAGTGGGACATTTAATATAGAACACAGTAGCAAAATGCTAAGTATATCCAGTACCTGCACTGGCTAATGTCAAGTCAGATTTATTCCTGCTGCCCACTAGGGTCATCATGAAAAGAATGCCCGCCCCCGGCCCCTCCACACACACACCAGGCAGGCCAAGTGGATAGAAAAGATCCCATGGTACAAATAGCAAGGATTTCTCCCAGGTCTTGGCTATTATTTACCGTTCCACCGGCATCACATAAAACAGATTGTTTGGCCATTATTTCATTACTTTCTGCAGAACGTCACTGTATGCATGGCTGGCATGGTTCCTAAATTAAAAGTAACTACAAATGTATTTCCTAGGCTTTAAAAGTGCTTTCTGAGGTCAGGAAAGGAGCTATACAAATGTAGATTTAAAAAAATGTCATGTAGGAAAGTACTGTTAGTCAGAACCTTATAAATACAATCCTTTGATTTTGATTCCATTATGGTCTTTTGTCCAGTAAATAAAAATTCACTGACTGCAAATGTATTGAGTTTAAATGGAGACAGCATGGCTAGTATGTGTGCAAATGTTCATTAGTCTATAGAAACGCAACTCGGTGACCTTTGTCAATTATATTTATAATATATGTTAAAGCTGTAACTCAATTCCTTGAACAATCCACACCCTTCCACTAACAAAGCAAACTCTTTTTTTTTAAACCACTTAGATTTCCCAGATTCCAGTGATAAACAGAGTCGCACCATACGGGAACTTTTGGAAGCAATTTATCCTAGGGTTGATAAGCAAGACTACGTCATCAGACTTGAACCCATAGAAACAAATCAGAATGCAGTGTACCAGCATGTAAGTAGACTCGATGATGCAGACGTCAACATAGAAACGTACAGTCCACAAACCTCCAGCCAATTACCAGCACAAGAGTCAGTCGTTGAAAAGATGCCAGAGATTGCACCAGCGGAAGAGTTGGAACCCGTTGGTCCAGTCACAGAGTTTATAAAGAAAGAAGTAGAAGCGCAAAGATTAGAACAAAGCAAGGAACCTCCCCTTCCAGAGATGGGGATCTCCAATGGTTCCACTCTTGCTCCCCACCTGGTCTGCTGCCTTTGTGCAAAAACATTCAATTCCCGGCGCAGTGTGCGCCGGCACGTTAGGAAAGTTCACAAGAAGAGGATGGAAGAGCTGAAGAAGTACATCGAAACTAAGAACCGTGCGGGGCACCAGTCCACCCTCTGTAACACCAGAAGACAGTCCAAGGGCATTGGCGTCGTCACAGTGGGCAGGAACTGTCCGGTCTGCCACAAGTTCTTTGCCACGAAAGCAAACGTGCGACGGCATTTTGATGAGGTGCACCGCGGCCTGAGGAGGGACTGCATTACTCCTGACATCGCCACCAAACCCGGACAGCCGCTCAGCTTGGAAGAATCATCCTCCAAGCCTGTGGCAGCTTCTCCACCCCGCAGGCGCAAGTCTTCCTCAAAGGCGGAGTACAACCTGACGGCGTGCAAGTGCCTTTTGTGCAAGAGAAAGTACAGCTCACAAGTTATGTTGAAGCGCCACATGCTGATTGTGCACAAAATGAATCTGGGAGAGAGTCTGTCCAAGCCCCCGGAGCAGGGCACAGCTGTGGAAAGCTGTTTGGAGGTGACGGAAACTAGTGCCTGCTGCACAAGCAATACAGAGGTCACACTGCCTGCCAACAGGACCTCTCCTCAGGGTGAGCCCAAAAGCTTAAGTCAAGTGGGCGAGACCAAAATCACTCCAATGCTGAAAAACAAAGTGAAGCAAGAGAATGACAGCCCCAAGAGTTCAAGCCTATCTGCGGCAGCTGGCCACCCCAACCCCAGAAAGCCCAAGCTCTCGATGGGCTTCGACTTCAAACAGCTTTACTGTAAGCTGTGCAAGCGACAGTTCACTTCCAAGCAGAACCTGACAAAGCACATCGAACTGCACACAGATGGTAACAATATCTATGTCAAGTTCTACAAGTGCCCCCTTTGCACCTATGAGACGCGTCGCAAGAGGGACGTGGTCAGACATATAACGGTGGTGCACAAGAAGTCAACCCGCTACCTGGGCAAAATCACTGCCAATCTAGAGAGCCGAGCAGTGAAAAAACCGATTGAATTTGTCCTGAACAGAGTGCCGAGACGAGGTGCCCAGAGGGATGAAGCAAAGCACACCAGGAAACATGATGGCACTTCTGCCTTCCCTGTCCCATACTCTGCCGTTGTTGGCAGGAAAACTGATGGAGCAGAGCCTAGCACTGAAGTAAAATTCACCAAACACTTCTCGCTGCACAAGTGCACTAAGTGCGGAAAGGCATTTGCCAAAAAGACATACCTGGAGCATCACAAGAAGACGCATAAAAACTCAGTTGTGACACTGGAAGGAAATAAAAATGTCGGCCGCAGCACCCGGTCCAAAGCCCTTCTCTCTGGTAAGAGTGCAGTGATGTCATTCATTTTGTGGTTAAAAAACTAAAAAACAAACCTTTTGTAGTTTTTGCCCTGATATTTAACTCTAATGGGGCACTACTAACTTTACTCACCCGAGACGGAACCCAAACAATGGGGTGGAATGCTCTCGTTTAGCATTTCATAGATATCATAGAATTTACAGTGCAGAAGGAGGCCATTCGGCCCATCAAGTCTGCACCGGCTCCTGGAAAGAGCACCCTACCCAAGGTCAACACCTCCACCCTATCCCCATAACCCAGCAACCCCACCCAACACTAAGGGCAATTTTGGACACTAAGGGCAATTTATCACGGCCAATCCACCTAACCTGCACATCTTTGGACTGTGGGAGGAAACCGGAGCACCCGGAGGAAACCCACGCACACACGGGGAGGATGTGCAGACTCCGCACAGACAGTGACCCAAGCCGGAATCGAACCTGGGACCCTGGAGCTGTGAAGCAATTGTGCTATCTACAATGCTACCGTGCTGCATTTGATCTGATTTCACTCTCCATTATATATTGGATGGGATGTGCATCTTTGAGTTAATGTCATTAGTTTCCAGCCCAGTAATCTTGGTTAAATTTAGCCCCTTGGTTTTGTTTGGTATTGTAGATTTAATAGAAAATTTTCATCCTTGAATACATCCCACTGTTCTGTCGCAGATTTACCTAAAGGTGTCACTCTGGTCAAATTTGAATTTTAAAAATAATTAATCGTTATTGTCACAAGTAGGCTTACACTGCAATGAAGTTACTGTGAAAAAGCCCCTAGTCGCCACATTCCGGCGTCTGTTCGGGTACACAGAGGGAGAATTCAGAATGCCCAAATGACCTAACAGCACGTCTTTGGGGACTTGTGGGAGGAAACCGGAGCACCCGGAGGAAACCCACGCAGACACAGGGAGAACGTGCAGACTCCACACAGACAGTGACCCAAGCCGGGAATCGAGCCTGGAACCCTGGTGCTGTGAAGCAACTGTGCTACCCACTGTGCTGCCCTATTTATATCTGATTTTATTAAAATTGGCCTTCCCCCAGTTTTGAACTTTGAATTGAGACCCATACTTGTCCTTCGCCATAACAATCTTGAATCTAACAGAATTATGATCACTGTCTGCAAAATGCTCCCCCACTGATACTTCAACCACTTGCCCGGCTTTGTTCCCGAAAATTAAAACCAGGACCCACCCCTCTCTTGTACGACCTTCTACGTCTTGGCTCCTGGATGCATTTTAAGAAATCCGCTCTCTTTAAACCTTTTACACTATGACTACCCCAGCGGGAGGAGGTGGCAAAGTGGTATTATCACTGGGCTAGTAATCCAGAGACCTAGGGCAATGCTCTGGGGTACTGGGTTCGAATCCCATCACGGCAGATGGTGACATTTGAATTCATTAAAAACCTGGAATTAATAGTCTAATGATGACCATGCCAATTGTCATAAAAACCCATCTGTGAAGGAAATCTGCTGTCCTTACCCGGTCTGGCTTGCACGTGACTCCAGATCCACATGGCGATACGGTTGACTTTTAACTGCTCCACTGAAATGGTCTGGTATGCCCTTCAGTTCAAGGGCAATTAGGGATGGGCAACAAACACTGTCCCAGCCAGCGACTCCCACATCCCAAGAACGAATACATTAAAAAAAATGTTTGGTAAGTTGAAATCCCCCATGATCCCTACTTTCACATTTCTCTGAAATTTGCATATATCTGTTCTTCTGTTTCTCTTAGACTGTTAGACTCCCAGAATGTGGGGCGGGATTCTCCGTGAACCGGCGGGGCGGCCCACTCCGCCGCCAAGGAGTGGCGTGAACCACTCCAGCGTCGGGCCGCCCCGAAGGTGCGGAATCCTCTGCACCTTCAGGGGCTAGGCTGGCGCCGGAGTGTTTGGCGGCGCGCCAGCCTGCACGGAAGGGCTTGGCGCCACGCCAACTGGCGCCGAAGGGCCTCCGCCGGCCGGCGCGGGTTGGCGCATGCGCGGGTGTGCTAGTGTGGGCTGGCGTCATCCCAGCGCTTGCGCAGGGGGGTTCTTCTCCATACCGTCCATGGCAGAGGTTGACTGCGGCTGGTGCGGAGGGAAAGAGTGCCCCCAAGGCAAAGGCCCGCCCGCGGATCGGTGGGCCCCGATCGCGGGCCAGGCCACCGTGAGAGCACCCCCTGGGGCCAGATCCCCACGCGGCCCCCACCAAGGACTCTGCAGGCCGCCCGTGGAGCCAGGTCCCGCCTGGAACCTGTTGTGATTGACGCCGGCGGGACCCACCGAAAACGGGCGGCCACTCAGCCCATCCCAGGCCAGAGAAACGCCGGGAGGGGGGGAGGTCCCATCAACCGCCGACCGGCACGGCGCAATCCCCGCCCCCAGCAAAATCCCGGCGCCGGTGAATTCGGCAGCCGGCGGGATTCACGCTGCGGGGGGTCGGAGAATCCAGCCCGTGATTTCTCCTTTTTAGTTTTTAAGTTCATTTGAAGAATCTTCTAAAGATGGTGTCCTTGCTTACTGCTATAATTGATTCCCTGATCATATTTGTGATGCCATTTTACTCTCCTCTTTTACCTCCTTCCCTCTCTCACCTGAAGATCCTATATCCTGGAATATTGAGCTGCCAATCCTGCTCCTCTCTCAACAATGTCTCAGTGACAGAAATTTCAGCATACCCCTCTGTTTTAATTTGTGCCCTCAACTAATCTGCCTTGTTCGTCAGACTCCTTCCATTAAAATAAATGCCATCCAATCTTGCCAAACTCCCCTGTGACTTAACAGGCCTAGGAATTCTACGCCTTTTTGACTCACTTGATGTCTCTTCTAATTTTGGCTATGCCTCTATCCCCGCTGAACCTTCTCTCAGGATCCCACCCCCTTGGCAAGTTAATTTATGCCCTCCCCAGCAGCACTAGCAAACCTCCCTGCAAGGACACCGGTCCCATTTGGTTCAGGTGCAATTCGTCCGCCTGGTACAGGCCCCACCACCCCCAAATACGGTCCCAATGTCCCAGAAATCTAAAGCCCTCCCTCCTGCACCATCTCTCCAGCCACGCATTCATCTGGACTAACATACTATTTCTATAGTCACTAGCACGTGGCACTGGACATAATCCAGAGATTACAACCTGCAGGGTCCTGTTTTTTGGTCTACTTCCTAGCTAAATTCTGCCTGCACAACCTCAGCCCTTTTTCTGCCTCCACCGTTGGTACCAATGTGTACAATATATGTTTGCCCTCCCCCTTCAGAGTGCCCAGCATCCAGTCAGTGACATCTCTGACCCTGGCACCAGGGAGGCAACATACCATCCTGGAGACTCTTGTGGCCAATGAAACCCCTGCCTGAACCACTTACAATTGAATGAAATGAAAGACTGAAAATCACTTATTGTCACGAGTAGGCTTCAATGAAGTTACTGTGAAAAGCCCCTAGTCGCCACATTCCGGCGCCTGTTCGGGGAAGCTGGTACAGGAATTGAACCGTGCTGCTGGCCTGCCTTGGTCTGCTTTAAAAGCCAGCGATTTAGCCCAGTGAGCTAAACCAGCCCAATTGAATCCCCTACTACTTCCTCCTCCCTTCTTGTGCAGCAGGCCCACCCATGGTTCCTTGAAATTGGCTGTCACTACTTTCACCTACACAGTCACCTCCCCCAACAGTATCCAAACCGGTACATCTGTTATAAATGGGATGGCCATAGAGAACTCTAGCACTATCTTCCTTCTTCTACTCTGCCTGGCGGTCACCCATCCCCTTTCTGCCTGTTCAATCTTCACTTGCGGTGTGACCACCTCACTGAATGTGCTATCTGTGACTTGCTCAGCATCGCGGATGCTCCACAGCCAATCCACCCTCAGCTCCAGCTCTGAAATGCAGTTAGACAGTAGCTGCAGTTGGACATATTTCCTGCACACATAGTCACCAGGAAGACCTGAAGCTTCCATGATTTGTCACAGAGCAAAAGAGGAGCATATCATGGGTGTGAACTCTCCTGCAATGACCACTCTTCAATCCCTCATTTACTCCCTCTTCTTAACAAAAGAATATGCTTATATAAGTGTACTATTTTCTTACCTCCTTACGCTAACTTTACTTCCCTTTCCCTACTTTGTTTACTTGTATTACAATGACCCTGACTTTCAATTATTTGCGTCGTTTCTCAGTTAAGCCCTTCCTTTAAGAAAAACACTTTTAAAAACTCACGACTGCTTCACTGTAACGCTGATTGCGGGGCCAATGAGAACAGAAGTCCGACCTTGGTGTTTTATAAAACTCAGATGTGCTCACCTCCTGCCCGGACTGAGACTCAGCTCTGCACTCGATCTTTTTAGCTTCACCGTCACCCAGTTTCACCCAACTCCCTATTTTCACCCAACTCCAAAATTACTTTTGTTTAGCCAAGTAGCACTCACAGTGCAGCAAAAGCAGCTCTTGTGTTCTTTTGATTTGTCTTTAACAACAAGGCGATGATCCTTTCTGGATCATTAAATTAGAACAATAAACACAGTAATTTAACCTATATTTAGACACGAATAATAAACACAGGAGAGAGGAATTTAATGAGATGTGTAGAGTTCAGGAAAGGTTCAATAGTGCGTGAAATCAGCAACAAATATTCTTAGGTTTTTGCATCCCAAGTTGGTTGGCTCTGAAGGTGATTTGTGCACTCCATGCATGGAGAGGCTTTAATGCTTGTGACAACTATAACAACAAATAGGCCAAGTTATCCAATCTAAACTCCTTAAGCCGTTCTTCACAGGAGAACTTTTATTGGATACCGATTAAGAAGGTGTTGTCAGCTACACTTCGATCAAGCTAAAAGGATTGCTGAATTTTTCCCAGTTCGATATCCTCCTGGACAAGTAGATTAGACAGAGAAAAAGAAGTTCTATTGAAGGAGATTCGGTATGAAAGTGGAGGTCATATAATCATTACTGTGGTGACTTAATAATAATAATCTTTATTGTCACAAGAAGGCTTACATTATCACTGCAATGAAGTTGCTGTGTAAAACCCCTAGTCGCCGCATTCCGGCACCTGTTCGGGTACACAGAGGGAGAATTCAGAATGTCCAAATTACCTAACAGCATGTCTTTCAGGACTTGTGGGAGGAAACCGGAGCACCTGGAGGAAACACGCGCACACACGGGGAGAGCTTGCAGACTCCACACAGACAGTGACCCAAGCCGATATTCGAACCTGGGATGCTGGAGCTGTGAAGCAACAGTACTAGCCACTGTGCTACCATGCCACCCGACTTAAAATGAATGCTGCACTTGTCCACTCAGTGGCAAGTAGGGTAGCAAGGAAATAAAGATGTACGCTAGAGATGCTGAATTTGAAGAAAATATATGACTGCCTCTTTCTTATTTAGCCATAATTGCTGACTGTAAAGGCTGATGGGATTAAACAATCTGACATTGTTATTTTCACCTCTTAACCACCATTGTAACAAAACATCAGTGCATTAAACATGTCTGTTTTTAAATCCCCTTCATTCCCAGATACTTCCAGATAACATGTCAACAATCGGACATTTGAGATTCTTGTCGTGTGAAGATTGAATTTGGTAGCCAAGACACAGTCACTCTGAGTAAATACCAGATGTGAAGAAATAAAACCAGGAAACCAAAGCTTCGTGGACATGAAATTAGGAACGATTCTATGAAGTGACATTTAAAAAGAGAGGTTAAAATTGCATTCAAATCATCAAGGCCCTTTTTACGTACCAAATGTAAAATTGTAAAACTGATTGCAGCCACTGGTAGCGATGTACTATGCTGTACAGTCATTGAACGACAACGTTTCTTTCCGACACCTTGGTGGAAATGTGCTTGGCCCTCACGAGAGTGGACAAAACTTGCAACTGATCTACAAATCTTGTATGGGATCAAGATTATCAAAAATTATGACCCAGTTAAAAGTCTGCTCCTGGTGTGTTTTGTATTTGTTATGAACAGCTGGCAAATCTCCCGTGCTTAGCGTAAGCCAGGGGTACGTTGTTTGGATCAGGAAGGAGCACTACAACATGCAATACGCATTTTATTGTTCTGCTGCAAAGACTCCTGTTTTGCGTAACCTGTCCCGTCCCTTTTAAGATCACACATTGACAAGAAAAAAGACCAGAGACTGAACTGGACCAGTCATATTATAATAATAATAATCATTATTGTCACAAGTAGACTTGCATTATCATTGCAATGCCGTTACTGTGAAAAGCCCCTAGTCGCCATATTCCGGCCCTGTTCGGGTACACTGAGGGAGAATTTAGAATGTCCAAATGACGTAACAGCACGTCTTTCGGGATTTGTGGGAGGAAACCGGAACACCCGCAGGAAACCCATGCAGATATGTGGAGAACGTGCAGACTCCGTACAGACAGTGACCAAAGCTGGGAATCGAACCTGGGACCCTGGCGCTGTGAAGCAACAGTGCTAACCACCGTATTATCGTGGCGACAATGACAGGTCAGAGGCTGGGAACTCTGTGTAGAGCAACTCACCACCTGACATTCAAAGTCTGCCCACCATCTACAAGGCACAGTCAGCAATGTAATGGAAATACTCTGTTTGCCTGGATGAGTGCAGTTCCAACAATACTCAAGAAACTCAACATCCATGGCAAAGCAGCCCACTTGATTAACACCCCACTTGTTCAGCACCTCATCCACCACCTTCAAAATTCATTCCCTCCACCACCAATGCGCAGTGACAGCAGTGTGTACCATCTACAAGATGCGCCGCAGCAACTCAATCAAGGTCCCATGACAGCACCTTCTAAACTCATGATCTCTACCCCCAGAAGGATAAGGACAGCAGATACATGGGAACACTGCCAGCTGCAAGTTACCCTCCACGCCACATGCCATCCTGATTTGGAAATATATTGCCGTTCCATCACTATCGCTGGGTCAAAATCTTGGAATTTCCTTCCTAACAGAACAGCGAGTGTACCTACAGCACATGGACTGCAGCTGTTTAAGAAGACAACTCGCCAACACCTTCTCAAGGGCAATTAAGGATGAGCAATAAGTGCTGGGCTAGCCAGTGACGCCTACATCCCATGAAACAGTTCTAATTTTCAAAAAGTTCTAATTGCTGTGCATTCCTGAGGTCAATTTGAGGCCGTAAATAACAGCAGGAAATCATTTTTCTTCTTTTTATATATTTTAAAGATGTGATGCGGACCTTTGCATGCGTGACTGTCACTTCCAAAACTTTAACATATCTATAAAAAGGTTGTGAGAAAATATGATTAACTGCACCACGCTTACAGTGGATGTTAGAAACAATAACCGTTATATTCTGATAGCAAGAAAAGTTTGTAATTTATGTCTAATTCTTACATAGTATACTGATTTTTCTTTAACATGTTCACTAAAAGTATGGATGTTATGATAGTCATGCACAGGAGAAGAAAGCAATAGATTTAAGTTAATGAAAAGATTTTTTTTTAACCACGACTGTTTATGTGTTTTAAATTTTGGAAGCAGTTTAAGAAAGGGTGCGTGTGGGTACAGCTTAAAAGTCCAATATAGTCAGCTAAAGTGTAAGTTTATTTTGGGACGCCCTCGGAATCAAAAGATTTCTCTGGCAAAAGTGAGCAATAGCAAGAATATGCAAACACTGTAACACCATATACTGCCCTCAACTCCATAACCCTGGAAAATCTGTTAACCTTTTCTTGCTGAAAATTGTAGTTTCATGTGCTACAGTGGTCAATTAATTGTTTTCCTTACAGACTGCCTCCTTTTATGATTAGTGGTCCAGGACAATCTTAAAAATGACCGAACGACGTTAAGTCTCGAAATATATGTGGTTATTAATGTTTGGCAAGACGACCAATTGTTTTCTTCTGCATTCAGCCCATTTGTTGGTGGGCAACCCTGCGTTTTTGGGTTGGAGCAGTTTTTAATCGTCAGCGTTCAATTCGACATGACAGGACAAGTGTCAAGTATGGGAATCAAACAACACACCTGCAGCAATCTCTCACTGTGAATATCTGAAGAGCTTCTCTATTTTTAATTGTCAAGTTCTGAAAAAGTATAGTATTGGATATTGATTGTAAAGTAACTTATTTTTGCATTACCAATTTTCAGTAAATTGAGGCACAGCAAACTCTTGAATTCAGCCAGATCCTTGAAATAAATGGGAGAAATTGGCCTGTGGGAGCCTGCTCGAAGGTCGACTGCACACATTCTGCACTGAAGCAGCTTTGCATTCTCACTGATACAGCTGTGTAATGTGTCTTGGGTGTGAAGTCATTCAGATTGATTTCTTGTGGAGTTGTGCGAGACCTTGTCTAGCGTGAAGTAATTTTTAATATTAACAAAGACCCAACTGCTCCACTGCACCTGTGATCCAAGGCCAGAGAGTGACCCCGGGCTAACAGTCTAAATTGGATCCACCTGTTAACTTACTGATTGATAACCTTGCCTTTGCTGGGAATATAGCCCACCAATGAAGGGGTGGAAAAGTTTGCTTCAGTCTTCATCAGAATATTTCCATATTCATAGTAAGTGTCTGACATCTTTGTTGGTTATCATCATTTGCAGTCCCCCAAAACAAGAATGACATCTGTCGGGCTTCATGATTCGTGTGTCCTCCGGTAATTCAGCAGACCAATCCTGAAGCCTCAGGTCTTTGGGCAGAGAGGACAAGAGTTACCGTGAGGAAGCCGAGTTCTCGCCATGGTACTGTGCACTCGCTCTCTTTCTCTTTCTCTCTCTCACTCTCATTCCACTTATGTCACTTCTCCATAGCTGAGTTTATGCAGTCAGTTTCAGGCTTGTTGGATTACATGCACAGGTATCAATTTGCCCACTTTTGAATGAGGCCATCAAAGTGTTAAAAACATTTATCTGCCCTCGCTGAGATTGGATGCCACTCTTAGGCTGTGAAAGGGGGATCTTCTTCAGAAGCCAATTATTTGTCATGCTGCCGTAGTGCCCAGGCCAGCAGGGTTAATTCCGAATGATCATGGTTACGGTGCTGGAGGAATTTGGCTTTGATGAGGATGCCGGAGTTTGATTGCCTGTCTTTCCCTTTGATCAAGTATTCTGTGGAGACTGCTGATGTAATATCTCCAGTGCCTGGAGGTGCCTTTAGTAGGTGGCCTTAAGTCTCAATACTATACAGAAGGGTGGTGTCAACAACAGTGTTGTGGACTAATACGTTCATCCTCATAAGGAGATCTCTGTTGTTGAAGACCTGAATATTTGGAAGGCTGCTTTGGCACAGTTCGTTCTGTGCTGGATCTCCTTTGGTGACCTTTTGAGGAATGTAGGTGCTGAGATATAGGAAGTGTTCAAGGACTTCTAAAGTCTTCCCAACCAATAACAGCAGCAGAAATTGATGGTGCTTATACTGGGGAGGACTGGCATCTTGCTGATGTTGAGTGAAATACCAATCCTTTTGGGTGCAGAGTTGGAAGAAGCTGAGGGTATTTGGAATGTTGTTTGGAGTGCGCGCCACAATTGCGCAGTTCAGTTGTCAACATATTGTAAGTTGTGAATATGCTGGAGGGTCACTTAGTCTTGGCTCTCAACCTGTTGATGTTGAAAAGCTTCCTATCGAGTCTAACGCAATCATGACTGCTTGTGGAGTTGGTCATGAATAGGTCCTGTGACCACGTGGAGGTAGATAGTGAAGAGAACTGATGCAATCACACAGCCTTACTTGACGCTCATCCAGATATGAAAAATCTCTTTCTCGAATCCATCCAAAGACTGGCTGCTGTCATACTAGCACATAGGAGTTGCAGGATAGTAATCCATCCAAGTCCCTGGAGGACTTTCCAAAGGAAGTCGCAGTTGATGGAGTCAAAGGCCTTTGTCAGATCAAGAAAGATCATATAGAGCTCGTTGTGTTGTTCCAGACACTTTGTTGAGCAACAAAGATCAAGTCTGCAGCTTCCCAGAATGTCTAAGCTGACAGATAAGTGGTGGTTCAGGAGAATTTGGGTGGGAATCTTCTCTCACCGATGGACAGATTCCAGAAATTAATTTATCACCTTCCTGAAACTGGTGTAACTTGGTGTGAGGTCTTTCAAATTGATTTTCTTATTGTCAAGTTGTGTGAAATCATGTCTACTGTGAAGTTCCCAGGTGTTTTGTTTCATAAAACACTCCCAGGTGTTTTGTTTTATAAAGCACAATGTTTAATGTTAATAAAGACCCAGCTGCTACAATATACTTAAGTGTCCCCAGGACAGAGAGTGACAGGGGACCAACAATCTAAATTGGATCCATCAGCCAACTTACCGATCTTGAAGGGGTGGAAAATTCTTGATTTAATTAAGCAACTTCAGTACTCATTCTGTTATGGATATGAAATGAAAATGAAAATGAAAATCGCTTATTGTCACAAGTAGGCTTCAAATGAAGTTCCTGTGAAAAGCCCCTCGTCGCCACATTCCGGCGCCTGTTCGGGGAGGCTGGTACGGCTGGTATTTTAGGTATACGAATATCGATCCACGTATGACCATTCCCACTCCCCATCCACCCTTCTCAAAAGTTAGTGTAAGATCCTCTGACTAAACATGCGCAACTCTCTAGCTATTGTATCAATGTTTACTGGCACTCGGAGTATGTTTTCTTTTGATTGGCTATACGTGAATAAGGATAGGGTTGTTGAAGTACTTCTGAATTCCAGAGGCAATGCAATGAGCAGTTGTTGGGCAATATAACACTGCACATGCCCCGTTGTGTGCGCACGTGAAGATTTATTGTATTAAGAGTTTGCAACTTTTAAAAATAAGTTTAGCAAACCTTTAAAAAGCATATGATTATAATATTTTGCAGTAACAACAGAATGGGTATTTTCCAAAATGAGGCACAAAATTAGTCTTGCGCAAGCTTTGCACTAAGTAAATGCAGTGGCTTATTAAACTTCAATGATCTAAAAGCAAAATTCTACATTTCAACTGTTCTTCAGGGAGAATAAATTGCAGTGCAGCTAATTAACAGTTTAAATGATGTGCTCCAATTGAGGTATCAGCAAAATGACATTTTTGAGGAAACAGTTGCAATTTTTGAACACTGCATACTACCACAAAGAAAACATTAAATTCATGTGTTAAAGGAAATTCGCAATAGGTGAAGTGATGGATTTAACAAATTTGTTTCTCAATTATAGATGAGGCAGATGAATAACAGCAATAATTTCATTCTATTACTAATCACTGTTTTGCAATGCACAAAATGATTGGTAACTGTTGCTCATTTTTCATTTGATATTTTATCTAACATCCAAACTAACATTATAGATGATATTATTAACATGCGTGTGTTAAAATAAGGCTTATTATTCCAAGGAAATTAGATAAGTTACCATTATTTAATAGTTAACAGTAGTCGATTACTTTCACAGCCAAGAATTTTTTTTTCATTGTGAAGCGCCATGCTTCCTCAGCAAAGTCTTTTTTTTGTCTAGTGTTGGAGAGTCACAAAGTTACCTTGGTTACTTGGCAGCATGAGCTTAAGTTTAATCAGTGATGTTCTATTATCAATTAGAAGATGGCCTGCTTGTGCCAGGGTAAGATGGAAAATTGTTTGTTCCTGAGGAGTGTCATAGGAATGCTGCAGCTGGCTTCAGCACTCAGTGGAGCCCCTCAGTGCAGTGGAAAGGTCAGACACTGTTCCTTACAGTTGATCATTATGCAGGATTATGTAGACGGTGGGTGAGGATAAGATCAGGCTTGGACGTGACGTCCACGACAGCCTGATAGCTTGATGGTAATTTGTGTTAAGTCTGTTGTGAATAATGGCATCTAGGGAGAGGCACTGGAAACTGCTTTCACCTGAGGTAGTTGGCACCTTGGGGAGATGAGGATAGAAAACTAAAACAAAAAAGTTGAATTGGAAAGACAAAATGTCCATTCTCCTCCTTTGAATCCCTAAAAAAAAATAGTTAATACAGATGTCTTCTATTACAACTAAGAATCGATTCTTGACTGTCAAATAGCCCTAAAACCTTAAAGCACTGTTGGAACAATAAGCTGCAAGATCACTTTTTAAGTAATCTGGTCACACAGTTTTGTGTAAGCTAGAATCTCGAGTGCTGCTGATACCATTTACTGCAGTACCCGATTTTAGGATTGCAGAACCAGTGTCACCTATGCTTCTAAAGTGATTGATGCCTCTTCGTATAGAGCAGCTTTAATTTTGCATTTTAATTTCTGAAGAGAGGTATCAACTAACTGGAGGAAGGATGTATCAAGTCACTTTGACCTTTGGTTCCAATTACAAGGAGTCCTCAGTTCCGATTGCAAGAAGTCCTCAGTTCTCAACCTCGTTGTTTGAAAACCTATCTTTCGAAAGTTTCAGAAAATGGTCCAGGTACCAGCACAGTTTGTTACCTGGATAGGAACAGGAAATATGGCAGAAACAAATCAGTTGGTCTGGACGCGAGGGACTCAGCATAACTGTCAGTACATTGGAGGGGAGAAAGCAGTTTTACAAAAATTGAAAGTTATCAGTTATGAGCTGCTCATTTAGAAGACACATTCAATCTTGGTGTGCAATTTTCTCTGGATGTTGTTTCTTTAAAACTTCACTTTCTGTTGTGTATGTGTGTACATGTGAAGGAATGTACATTTAATTGTACTGAATATTACTTGCTGCTATAGGTAAATTGGATGTAGATGAACCTAGTTCTGGAGCAACATATAGGAACAAAGATATACAGAGCAAACCGGAATGAAGAAGCTGCTGGTGCAGCAACAAGAGTAGTTGACCATCCCTGACTTATTCCTTCCACCACCATTTTACTCTGTGATTATATTTTGTGACTGTTTGTCCTGAAGATGATTCAGGAAGTAAAACAAAAAATGTTCTAAAGATTCCTCTGGGTGGCAGTGACAAGCCATAGAGTATTGTACTGACAGCCACATTACGTGCAACAGTCAATAAAGCCATCCAAACTTGAAGCTCTGTGCATGGTGTCTCTGTTGTAGATTGTAGAATTAATTTTTGTTTAGTAAATTTTCACCTTAGTTCTTTAGAAAGTTTTAGACTTTAAACTGAAGAATGAATTGTATTAGATGGCATTTACAACCCCCATCCTCCAAACCCCCATTATATTGATTCTTCATATTTCCATGAAGGGGACAGTACTGTCCATATCACTGGAAAGTAGTCCTCAAAGATTACAATTTTAGACTACTCTATTTCTTTGACCTTTTCTATTTCTTTGACCGTTACATAATCAAGCATCATATTGTTCAGTTTTGAACATCAATCCCCCTATCCCTATATTCAAATTGTTGCTGTATAACAATGAAAGAAGTGGTTGAAGAAAGATTCCTGTAGGGTAGAGCTATCCACTTCCAAGCACTCAGAAGCTGCCCCTGGCTTTTACTCTTCCCTCCCTTCCAATCTAAAATTTGTTATGGTTCTCTAGCTGGCCAAATAATCCAAAGATCACACCTTTAAAATAGCAGCTTGAGATTAGCATTCCATTTTTAAAAATCTCCTTACCCAGTCTGACCTTTGGATGACTTCAGTGCCATACCAAGATGCTCAAGTGCTCCGCTTCAAACAATCTGGTTGTATCAAAGAGTTTTGCAGCACTTCAAGATGAAGGCCTAGTAGAATCTGCTTAAGGTAAACACAGCTGGGCAATTAACAGCCTTGCCATATCGCAAAAACGAATTTCAAAAACCTGATTTAATACAATTTGCAACTTTTTCTAATTCCATGACTGTTAAATTCCCCACCTCCTGCTGTTATTGTCAAAGGCTTTCAAAATGCCACCACTTTCGTTCACCAGCTTTTACGTTTGTCAAGCAAAATGTTCCTATTTGCATCCCATCTTAGTGTTTTGCATTCTTTTCTCTTTTCCTAGATATGTAGTAATATACATAAGTAAAGAATCCCTATCACCAATGTTAATCTAAACTAATTGACCTGTAATTTATTGGATTATCTTGGCATGATGCAGTGGACTCAAATTAAAGTCCGCTGAATGGCACGTTTAGCGGAGTCTTTTTTGGCACTGTCCAATGGCATTTTGCTGTATTTTTTGGCCTCGAGATTTTCTCTGCTGAGACCACACTTGGAGGAAGTTCCTGCTGGGGAGCTGATAGGCTCCTCGTAGATGGGCGGCATTTTGTCTGGCAGCCCCAATCTCTCGCCCTTTCCCACCTTCCCTTCCTCCTTCCCTTCCCCCACCTGCTTTTGACTACCCCCAGTGCCCCCTCATCCCCTACTTTTTGGGAGGCCCTGGGAACCCCCCATTACCTGGTAAGGCCCCCCTCCCCGGGCCTGATCTCTGGCAGTGCTAACCTGGGTATGCTGGGACTGCCAGGATGGCTGTGCCAAGTTGTCCAGGTGCAAGCGGGAAAGTCAGGGTGCCCGCTGCCTCATTCCCGACTACGCAGGGGTCTGCAATGGCCAGGTGCCATTCTGACTGGTCCACATTTGTGTGCCAGATGGATCTGGTGAACATATACATTTAAATATGCTGACCTGGATCACACCCAGTGAGGGAGAGATTCAGATTGCGACGCCATATGAGATTCAGTTGAATCTGACAAATAGTTTTGCACATCACTAATCACGTGAGAGGCCTTTTGCGAGATTCAACAGCCTCATTCTGACACCAAGCTGGGTGCGACGAAGCTGCTGAATCGTGCTGTTTCTTTCCCACTATTCAGCGCTGTAACACCCAATTAGTCTCAATCAGACTCAAATATTGGGGGAGATTTTCATCTGGCAGAATAAGAGTGTTTTAGCTGCCCTTGATCTAAAATTGGATGTCAGATCTAAACCGGTAGATTAAACCGAAGCTGTGACTAACCAAGAGAATGGGAGGAGAGGTCAACTAAGATGTCTGAATAAATTTGGAAGCTGACCCCCATTTCTGAAGATGACATAGTGCAAGGATACCTCCAGGTCTGAAGGTAATGATGTGTGGGGAGAAAAGCTGTTGCTAGACATTTTCTGGCTGCAATGTGATGGATAATAGTGAAATGAAGCTACGTCCTCTAATGACACCTCCACTGTCCCCATCTGGAAAGCGGAGGCACTGGAACAAGACAATATGGTGTCACAACCAGGAGGGGGTGAAATGATCCCAATCCTCATTTGATTGTAACAGGATTTGCTTTCAGAATTGAGAGGGGATATGCTTCTGAAAGTGCCCCACTGTTTGTGTTGACGTCGTGGAGAATAGCTCGAGCAGGTTTTCTTGTGTTAAACAAAGGACAATTATTGGAACTCTTCCTAAGCTAATTAAAACGTAACAGCATTCATATGCACCTGGGCCCATGCACACTCGTATAGGTGGTAAACGGATAGGCTTAAGGATCTTGCAGTTCATGAAAGAAATTAATGAGAAGGTTAGCTGTCCCTTGCTAGGTCTTTTAAGCGGTGATTTGACATTGAAGCCATTCAGCTTAGCTGTTCCCCTGGGTACAGTCATACGGAGCAAAATTCCACTTTCAAAAGATCTTGGTTAGCAGTCAAGTTCTTTTCATATTACTTTACAAACCGGATGCAGTATTTCCAGAGAAAGAAGGCACCTGGCTTCTTCAGCCAAAAAACGACGTAATGCACATGCACATACAAATACTGTTTTACTGCAGTATTGTCTATTTCACTATTTCCTCTGTTGGGCATGGGTTTGCATGACATACCTTATACTGCTACTGTATTCCAGAGAGGTTTCATTAGGTCATGCCTGTTGCAATTGTTGTTTCCGAACAGGGTAACTACATTTTGAAGTATCCTCGTGGAAACATTTGCAAAATCTCTGTTATGAAGAGTCAGGAGATGGGCGTCTTTCATGCTCCTTGCGGGGTTGTGGGGGGAGGGGGGGGGGGGGGAATGTCTGGCTTTGTACAATGTGAAATCCAACTTTGTACAGTGTGAAACTGTGTTTCGTAGCAGCTCAGCCTGCCTGGGCTGTTCTTTTAAAACAAAAAAACACAATTGCCTGTACGGGGTTCCAGTTTAAAATCCGGCCAGTGAAAATAAATCATATCTTCGAAAAGCACATCCTCGTGGCAATGGTAAGATTAATACGATGGTACATTGAGGGTTAAAGCTACATTTGAATACACTGATGCACAACAGATAGGTAATTGCCAATTTAAGTAAGCTTGTTTGATAATGCTGACAGAAATTCTATCTAAATTCTACTCTGAATGCACCTCTGTACCAGAAGCATCGCCACAGTCTCAGAACAACTTACACGTTCCACACAGCAATTGGCTTTCCCGGGCTGGCTCTTCTCAGGTAAACTCCCTGGAGTACGTGCAACAGAATCTAACCGTCAAAATCTTGCAGACGTGTTAAGTTTTAAAGAGCTTTAACATACGAGAGGAGAAAATGGATTTCTGGATCTCATCAATTTAGACTTGTGCGTGTGTGTCACAACACCAGAGCCGCGAGCAGCTTTCTGCATCCTTAGCAAAAGTCAATGTGACTAGTGTTCTGCTGGGACGAATGCTGTTTGACGGACGAAAATGAAGGCTGTGAATTTGATGCATTAGGGATGTCGATGGAAAGATGTCTTACCCAATCAGAAAAAGTAATGGGATTTTTAATCCTGGAAAAGCCCGGACCAACATGACTATCCCTCAGAAGGACTATCGCTCCTGCTACCCCCACCCCACCCCCTAACTCAATTGAAACCGAGAAACTGAGGCGAAATTTCCTGGACATCCTCAATGCAGATTATTATTATTAAACCCACTTTGCTCACAGGAGTGCTGGAACATTCCTGCCAGTGCCTGGTGATTAATACAGTGCCGAGTTATATGTGAACCTTTGAAATGAAGAATGAGACGAGAATGGGAATCCAAAATACCGCAACAAATAAAAGTACTCACTCGTAGCACAGTGGCCAGGGATAGGACCAACAATGTCTCAGCCCATTTTACCAAAGAGAGAAAAGTGGGTAGGGCAGCACGGTAGCACAGTGGTTAGCACTGTTGCTTCACAGCGCCAGGTCCCAGGTTCGATTCCCGGCTTGGATCACTGTCTGTGCTGAGTCTGCACGTTCTCCCCGTGCCTGCGTGGGTTTCCTCCGGGTGCTCCGGTTTCCTCCCACAAGTCCTGAAAGGCGCGCTTGTTAGGTGAATTGGACATTCTGAATTCTCCCTCGGTGTATCTGAACAGGCGCCAGAATGTGACGACTAGGGTTTTTTCACAGTAACTTCATTGCAGTGTTAATGTAAGCCTACTTTTGACAATAATGATTATTTTAAAAAAAGAATGATTAAAATGCAAGAATCGGATTTTTAAAAATGCTCACTAGTTCTGGTCGGCACTGCAGTACTATTATCCCACCATCTCATTGTCATGATATTCAGATAAACATCATGGTGCAAACACACATACACACTGATGGGCAGATCAACAGACCAATCAATACACACACAACATCACAGCCAAGAGCATACACACTATAAAACGGGGAACATGACACTTCCCGCTGATTCCAGCAGGAGACAGCTCAGGGCACAGAGCTCACAGCAAGACACTCAGACATTCACCATGTGCTGAGTGCTTCTCCAAGATAGTGTTAGGGCTAGGTCCACAGGTTAGAGGGTAATGAATGAACCACAGTAACCAGTTTACAGATGTTGTTATTGTTAGCAATAAAACTGAGTTGTACCATCCGCAACCGTGTTGGTTCATCTGTGTAGCAGAGCACCCAATACGACATAGTACCACGATTAGAACCCAATATCTGTGTGACCTACCTACGCATCTTAAGGAATCTGCCATCCTGCGCCATGGACTCCATCAGCCCACCGCGGCCGCTCCAAATCGCTGGAAACCTCGGCGTCAACTGGAAGCTGTTTAAACAGTGCTTCCAGTTCTTCCTAGAAGCCACAGAAAGGGAGACTGCTTCGGTCACCAGGACAATCGCCCTCCTCCTCTCCACGACAGGGCAACACACCATCCACATCTACAACTCCCCGGTGTTCACGGAAGGTGAGGACAAGACAAAGTACAAGACGGTCCTTCTCAAACTCGAGCAACACTTCAGCGTTGAGATAAATGAGAGTTTCGAGAGGTACCTCTTCCAGCAGCGCCTGCAGGGTAAGGCTGAGCCCTTTCAATCTTTCCTAACACACCTCCGTATCCTCACGCAGTCCTGCGGTTACGAGGCCACCTCCGAAGCCATGATTCGGGACCAGATTGTTTTTGGGGTCACCTCGGGCACCCTACGCCAGCAGCTCCTCAAAATTAAAAGCCTCACCGTAGCCACCGCCATCGAAGCCTGCGTCCTCCATGAAAACGCGACCAGCCGCTTCTCCCAATTCCAGGCGGCCGAATCGGCACGGCAGGGGTCCTACGCGGCCGAATCGGCAAACCAGGGGTCCTACGAGGCCAAGCGGGTCCAGGCGATTGAGTTCCTCCCAGCCCGCGGCCCGGATGAGGGCGGTCATTTCGCGCGCTTTACGCGACCTCCCGCGCTTGACACTCATGAATCAGGAGATAAAACCTTACAAAATCCCAAGAGATTTGGTATAGCAACCATGCCTTCGTCAACATAGTTTTAGTCAGATTACATTGTCCACTGATGAGTTTTATAAACTAAGAAGTTAGACAGAGCTCTGTACAAAGCTATATTACTGGATCTGAAAATGCTTTGCAAGCAACACTTTGTTATGCGTGTACATGTTAAAGAAGCATCCACCCTCCCAACACAAATGATACAATGCAAAAGGAGGCCATTCAGTCCATCATTCTCTGCTGGTCCCTTTCTAGAACTTTGCTATTGACTTGCCCACTCCTGCTCTTTCTCCAAACCTCTTTACCCTTCCCAAGTGTTCACCCAATTCCCTTTCACAAATTCTGCTTCCACCACCCTTCCAGCCAACATATTCAAGATTCATAATCAGAATTCATGATGAAGAAATGACTGGAAGGATAGGCTTTTACCAATAGATTAAATCAGACGCGAGGAGGCACGTGTGGTTATAAGGAGAAATACAATTCAGAGCTGTGGAATCCTAGTTATGCTTTCCAATTATAATTTAAAATCATTTGGATTATTTTCCATTCGATACACCTTCCAAATTTGAGCAGTGCATAGGAGGGCCAACTTGTAGAAAAAAGTAAAACCATAGGACAGCCCAAATTACACATTGCAGTAGATTCTACAAATAAAGGTGTCTGACAGTTCCAAACCCCTATTGTTCACAATTACTACCTGCAGTTCACAAACAACTAACACCATTCCCAACATCTTAAACTTGTACACGGGTAGAGGGAGGAGAAAAAACTTGCATGCAAAACTGGAACCAGCCAGGTGGTCCAAAGTCATTCCTTTGTTCCCATGGAGTCGTCTGTGGTCCAAAGTCATGCCGATGCTTTCATGGAACCCTCTGTGGTCCTGCATCGTAGAACATTTCTAAACAATATCAAATACAGACCTTCAGAAAAGAATAGGGCAATGAAGGTGACCAAACCTTAGGTGCCAGAGGTAGATAATGAATCCCTCTCCTTGCTCTACTCACGTGTAGCTTGATAACGAGAAAGCAGGCGCTCACGTCCTTTTCTCCAGCTGGACATGGAAATGAGGTGACATTTTCGGTTTTGGTTGGATCTATGATCCTGTGACCACTGACACATTATTCGCACAAGGTGTGGAAAAGTCTGGCTGCGTTTATTTTTCCCATATTGTCCTTCTGTGGAAAAGGGTGGTTCAGAGTACACCTCCACACCCTCACCAATGCAAGCAGCCCCATATCCTCCTTTCCACTCGCCAGTCCCCGTTGATAGAGATTTCAAGCCCCTTTTCCTCGAACTGCATTTGTGGAATCTTGACAAATGTTTTCCACTATCTCATTCCAACCTAACGCTGTGTTAATGAGTTAGGAGCTCCAGCAAGTTCCCTGGACACATAATTCACTTCCTGAGAGGGAGGATCAGTGCTTGGGGCCGACTGCTGCCACTAACAACAAAATAACTGCGTATGCTGGAAATCAGGAATTTAAAGAATAACAAAGTATTGGAAAAACTAGGAGCTCTGAAGAAGAGTCATTACGGATTCGAAACAGGGCAGCATAGTGGCAGAGTAGTTAGCACTGCTGCCTCATATCGCCAGAGACCCGGGTTTGATTCCAACCTCGGGTGACTGTCCTCCCGCAGTTCAAAGATGTGCAGGTTAGGTGGATTCGCCATGCTAAATTGGCCGTAGGCGCGATTGGCCATGCTAAATTGGCCCGAGGTGAGATTGATCATGCTAAATTGCACTTGGGTGAGAATATGGGGATATAGCGAGGGATTTTCTGAGGGTCGATGCAGAGTTGATGGGCCGAATGACCTCCTTCTGCTCTGTAGGGATTCTATGAAACGTTGACTGTGTTTCTCACTCCACAGATACTGACAGACCGATCTGCTGCGCCTCTCCAATCTTTCCTGTTTCCATTGCTGTCGTGCTCATCCTACTGGTGACGTTACGTTTTGGCAGTGGTTAGGAACACAATACTGAGGGTAGTTTATGAAAATATTGAGCTACACAAATAAATTCTGCAAGCCACTTCTTCATGTTAAAATAAACTGTCATTCCCCCATCATTCACAAAGGCATCTTTGAGCACAGGATTGGTGGACGACTCAACTTCAATGTACTTCCAGGGGCGGTGAGCATACCCAACAAAGATGGTGTTTGGAACCTCTACTGGAAACCCAGATTGTTATACATCCTTTCATGAATTTTAATTTTACCTTGAAATCACATTTCTCATATTGGCATGTCTGGTACAGATTGAATACAATATGTAATTCATTTATATCTTAATAGATAAAGAATTCAAATGTAACTTCGATATAAATATTAAGTTCAAATGGGAACTATGTTATCGCATAGATAGTAATGATTCTGGTAATGCATTTCTATTTTGTTACACATTATTCAGTTAAGTTAATAAGAGAGTGTAAACTGATGCTTCAAAGTATAATTCAATCAACAGGGCGAGGCAGCAGGTGATGGAGGGGGTCGTCTGGCCGGACTGTCTGCCATTCTTCCACGACTGTGTTTACGACCGTGTGCCCCTGGAGAAGGAATATGTGGTGTCCACGGACACCATTGAGGCCTTCCGTGCCTGGTGGGATCCGCAGGCACTGGATTACGTTATAGACTCTTTTCATCAAGTTTTGATTTGATGCTTGTCAAGTTTCTATTGCTCTTTGTTTTGTTTGATAAGTGCCCCTATCAGGAGCGGTCCCTTTTAATTTGTCCCTGTTTCTGTTAGTATATTAAGTTGATTGGACCCTATAAAAGTTCATTCGCGGCCGTGTGTCCCTGGAGAAGTAACATGCAGTGTCCACGGGCACATCCAGGCCTTTCGTGCCCGATGGGCTCCACAGGGTCTGGGGTGATTTACCGACCCCATTAATCACCTTTTAATTTGATGCTTTTTAAGTTTCAGTTGCTCTTAGTTTTTGGAGAGAACATTGAAGGGAAAGAATTGAACATTGTTAACAGTTTACCTATTTTGGATATCAAATGATTCCAAGAGATTTAAGATCTGTATACAGAAAGATTCTATTTTAATAATGTTTATCCATATTGAGAAAATGTAATTTACAGTATTCAATTAGCAAACTAACAACTTCTTTATATCCGGCACCTGCCTGGAAATGTGGAAAATTGCCCATTTATGTCCTTCACACCAAAAGCAGGACAAATCCAACCCGGCCATTTACCACCCTATCAGTCTATTCTTAATTATCAATCATGGAATAGTAGCTTATTATCTAAATGGAGAGAAACTTCAGAGTGCTTTGGTGCACAGGAATCTGGGTGTCCTCGTGCATGAATCGCAGAAAACTAGCATCCAGGTACAGTAAGTAGTAAGGAAGGCAAATGGAATTTTGGCCTTTATAGCTAAAGGAATGGGTATGAAAGTAGGGAAGTGTAGCTGTAACTGTACAGGGCATTGGTGAGGCTGCACCTAGAGTATTGTGTACAGTTTTGGTCCCCTTATTTCATCACTAGATTGATTCAAGAGATGAGGAGTTTTTCTTATGAAGAGAGATTGAGCAGTTTAGGCCGATAATCTCTTGAATTCAGAAAAATGAGAGGAGATCTAATTGAGGTATATAAGGTGCTAAAAGATATTGACAAAGCAGATACAGAGCAGATTCTTCCTCTTGTGGGGAAATCTAGAACGAGAGGTCATAGTGTTAGGATAAGGGATAGCACATTTAAAACAGAGATTAGGAGAAATCATTTCTCTCAAAGGGTTGTGAATGTGTGGAATTCACTACCTTAGAATGTGGTGGATGTTGGGACATTGAGTAAATTTAAGGAGGAGATTGATTTTTAATTGATAATGGGTTGAAGGGTAATGGCGAAAGGGCAGGAAAGTGGAGTTGAGGCTGAGAGGAGATCAGCCATGATTGTATTGAATGACGGAGCGAGCTTGAGGGGCTGAACTGCCTACTCCTGCTCCTAGTTCTTATATTCTTATGGAAGATGGAAGGGGGTCATCAACAGTGCTATCAGGTGGCACTTACTTAGCAATAACTTGCTCACTGATGCTCAGTTTGGATTCCGCCAGGGTCACTCAGCTCCTGACCTCATTACAGCCTTGGCTCAAACATGGACAAAAGAGCTGAACTCCAGATGTGAGGTAAGAGTGACTGCCCTTGACAACAAGGCAGCTTTTGATCAAGTGTGATATCAAGGGAACCGAGCAAAACTGGAGTCAATGGGAATCAGGGCGGAAACTCGCCACTGGTTAGAGTCATACCTAGCACAAAGGAAGATAATTGTGGTTGTTGGAGATCAGTCATCTCAGTCCTGGGACATTACTGCAGGGGTGTCCTAGGTCGAACCATCTTCAGCTGCTTCATCAATGAACACCCTTCCATCATAAGGTCATATATGGGATGTTCGTTCAGCATCATTCGCGACTCCTCATATACTGAAGCCATCAACATGCAAATGCAGCAAGACCTGGACAATATCCAGGCTTGGGCTGACAGGTGGCAATTAACATTCGGGCCACAGAAATGCCAGGCAATGACCATCTTCAGTAAGAGAGAATCAAACCATCGGCCCATGAATTTCAATGGCATTACCATCACTGAATCCCCCACAATCAACATCCTGGGGTTTACCATTAACCAGAAATTGAACTGGACAAGCTATATGAATACTGTGATTACAAGAGGTCAGAGGCTATGAATCCTGCAGCGAGTAACTCACCTACTGACTCCCAAAGCCTGTCCACCACCTCCAAGGCACTAGTCAGGAGTGTAATTGAATACTCTCCACTTACCTGGTTGAGTGCAGCTCCAGGAACACTCAAGAGGCTCGACACCATCCAGGACAATTCACTCCACTTGATTTTGCATCCCATCCACAAACATTCACTCCCTCCACTACCGATCACAGCAGAAATATATCACCGCTCCTTCACTGTCGCTGGGTCAAAACCTTGGAACTCTGGCTCTAACAGCACTGTGGGTGTACCTACACCACGGAGTGCAGCAGATCAAGAAGGCAGCTCACCACCACGTCCTCAAGGGCAATTAGGGATGGGCAACAAATTCTGGCCTAGCCAGTGAAGCCCTCATCCCATAATCCTGGAAAACATTATTGAAAGGAAGGACAGCAGGATAGTTACTCATCCCATATGACCCGTGTGGGATATAACATGTACATAAGAAAAGTAATCCAGGAACATTCACAATTTATTCAGTGCTCCTGATATGACAATAGCTCTGGTTTGAAAGCTTCCTCCATGATTACAAGGGTTGTTGTTTTATATTTGATACTGAATCCATAGGCCGGGGGGGGAATCTTGACCTTAAGAGCGACGAGGAATCTGACTGGGGCAGTCAGGCAATCAAACTGAACAGGTGACAAGGTTTACTGACCAAGTTTTGAGCTTTTACTTCAAGTTTTCCTGGTGATTGACTCATGTCTGGAGAACGCTTTGTCTTATCACAGGAATGTATTTACAAACGAACCTTAAAATATGCACTTTGTTTTTTGAGGATGTACATTCCCACTTCTCAAAGTAGCCATTTTGTGACCTGTTAGCGTGAGATCACCACCGCGTTCTATCCATATGCTGCTTTTGGCTGATCTCTGCTGGGCATAGAAAATGATATTATTGACAAAATATCAGCAATTGGGCAACAAGGTGGTGCAGCGGTTAGCACTGATGCCTCATGGCGTAAATGACCAGGTTCAATCCCGGCCCCGGGTCACTGTCTGTGTGGAGTTTGCACATTCTCCCCATATCTGCGTGGGTCTCACCCCCACAACACAAAAAGATGTTGGTGGATTGACCATGCTAAATTGCCCTTTAATTGGTAAAAAATATCGCCAACTGGGGAGGTTAGCAGCTATGGCTCTTAAATTAAACAAATCGCTCTATCAACAGCTTTCAGCAAAAAAATTAAAATTGTTAATTGCGGATTTATATGCATGGTATATTTTTACTGACTAAAACCTGAAAACCATAAGCAGCAATCTTACAATATGTACACACCCTTAACTATTTAGCCAAATTATGCAGTAAAAATGTCCTTGCCATGATGTTTTTAAGATCGTTACAGATAATATCCTTTCATGCAATGCAGGTATTAAAAAGAAGCTTACAACCTAACTTATCAACTGGAAATAACATTGTTAAATAGTGAATGTTTTAATTAAAATCCAAGTAAAATTAAAACCCTGGATATACATGAATTATGACAGCAGATTTGTTCTCTTTATAGAAAGCAAGTGTATTGTTCTCCTTGTTCCTATTGAACTCCCCACAGCTGTTATCAGGGGCTAAAATCCAGGTAATTCTCTTCATATTATTTGTGCAACTCATCACTTCCTTTTGCAGAATAATTTGCTCCCAAAAGAGGGGGATATATTACAGATTCAAGATTTTGAAGATCTTGAGGTGGAGTTATCTCAGACTTACTTCAAGTACGAGTGGCATCAAACTGCAAGTTGTTGGTTTAGGATGCGAGTAAGCTGTCATCGATCTCAGAGGAAGGTGTGTAAGAGTGAGGCAAACCAGCAGGCCCAAGTTATACTGCCAGCTGTAAGTCACCCTGAGACAAAGGCAGTATGCACACTGGTACTCGGACACATCTGCGGAGTCCCTCTATTTTGAGGGCAAATGTTAATCTTGGATTGAAAAAAAAGACATGGAGGGAGGAGCTAATGGACCAGTATTCACTGGAAGCATTAGCCACCTCAAAGGGTAAACTGAGCATATTTGGTGATGGGTGGGTGGGGTGGGGGGTGGCGGGGTGGGGGGGGGGGGGCAGTGGTAGGGACAATAATGGTGACTGGCATGCCGAGTATACTGCAACCTCCACAATCAGATGAGGAGATTTTCTGGTATTGAAAGGTAACTGATTGAGATGTTCAGGGGCCATTATTTGCCTGGAATTTAAATAAGTAAACACTAGCAGTGTGATTATATTGGAAGGTTGCGCATTTACTCATGAACCTGGCTTGTGGGAGGGAAACAGAGCCTGAATATTTTTTGATTGTGGTCTTGTGATATTTTTACATCTTAGAAGTTCATTAGGTATTTCTATCTTGCATTTTATGGATACACTGCTGAAGTTGCACTCTGATGTCTCTAACTTGTAGTTGAATTATTGCAAGGTCAATTGCCAATCTGGGCCCTTAGCCAGGGGTGGCTTTGAAGATTCTCTCTGTTCAATGGTATCAGAAGAACCTCATTCAACAAAAGGTGATGTTTTTTATTGGACTTCTGTATTTTAGCAAGCTCAGTTACTGAGGTTGAATCAAACTTGCTCTGGAACACATTACACAAGTACATACGTAGCATTAGAATTGTCACTGGCTACTCTGACTGATTTTCTTGTACTTCCTTCGACCCCCAAGGGACTTGTAGCCCAGTCCAATGAGCTGACAGACATTCTTCTGTATGTTAGTGGCAGGGGTCTGAATTGGGCAGTCACCTTTGTGACGACTGGAACATTTTAGGAAAACTGGATTATAATGTATTGAGTGGCATGATGACACAGTGGTTAGCACTGCTGCCTCATAGTGCCAGGGACCCACAATTCTGACCTTGGGTGACTGTCTGTGTGGAGTTTGCACTTTCTCCTCATGTCTGTGTGGGTTTCCTCTGGGTGCTCCGGATTCCTCCCATAGAGCAAAGATGTGCAGGTTAGGCAGATTGGCTATGCTAAATTGCCCCTTAGAGTCCAAGGATGTGAGGGTTAGGTTATGGGCTTACAGGAAGGGGGTAGGGGGGTGGATGGGTGAGTAGACATGGATGGGGTGCCCATTCGGAGGATTGGTGCAGACTCGATGGGGCGAATAGCCTCCTTCTGCACTGTAGTGATTCTATGATTCTAGTTCAATGGTTAAAAGCCTGGTGTTAGGTGTGATTGACTGCAGTGATTCTTTTTTTTAAAAAAAAGATTCTCTTTTGCAGGTCCTGGGAGTTTTTAGCAGCCAGAAGGTGAAATTGACTGAGGGATGTGTTTTTCATTCTGGGCTAATGTGCTGTGGTTTGACTGGGGACAGTCCCTGGGGAGTTCATGTGATTTCAGTCCCTGAAAAGTTAATTTGATTTTCAGCTTGGGGAGATAATGTCAGTGCTGAGTGGAGCAAAGGAAGAGGGAGAATTTTGGAAAGCTTTCGGAGAGAAGAGTTGAGGTCTGATCTGGCTACCACAGAGCCTACAAGTAAAGGCAGTTTTCTTTCCAAGTAGGATAGTTTAAAAAAAGAGTAATATATTTTAAAAGCAGAAACAGAGCAGTCTTGTCTGAAGACAAGGAAGAGGCTGAAACAACCCAGTTGAAGCAGCTATTTGAAGGTATTCAGCCAGAGTCTGAAGGGGTTCTAACTGGGGCCCAATCTGTTCTGCAAAGCAAGTATTACTCTATGCCCTGCTGATTTCAAGATGGATTGAGAGCTGTATGTTTCTTTTCTTGTTGTTTAATGGAGAATTGAGTCGTAATGTTTAAGGGGTAATTGTAAGCTGTTATTTTTTGGTGTGAAGTTAAAGAATTTAATAAGAGTTTGGGGCAGCACTGTAGCACAAGTGGCGAGCACTATGGCTTCACAGCACCAGGGTCCCAGGTTCGATTCCCTGCTGTTCTCCCCGTTCTCCCTGTGCCTGCGTGGGTTTCCTCCGGGTGCTCTGGTTTCCTCCCACAGTCCAAAGACATGCAGGTTAGGTGGATTAGCCATGCTAAATTGCCCTTAGTGTCCAAAAATGTTAGGTGGAGTTATTGGGTTACGGGGATAGGGTGGAAGTGAGGGTTTAAGTGGTTCAGTGCAGACTCGATGGGCCGAATGGCTTCCTTCTGCACGGTATGTTCTATGTCTATGTCTAATATGGTATTCATAATAAAGTTTTGTTTATAAAATACCAAAGCCCTATTTTTTCATGCAATCATTCCTGGAGCAAATCATTCTTTCTGCACAGTCTTACAAAATAAACTAAAATATTGGGGTTTTGGTCCAGTATCCTAGCTACAGTTGGAGTTTGGTCTGGGATCAGAATATCTTTCACAAGTTTGAAATTCTGTGATGTGTTAAATAATGACTTATTAGCTGGCACTGTTGAAAATCCGCTTTTACATTAGACTAAACGGCATCCCACTGACTTGCCAATGACTTAGACGCCTGAGTTTGTGTTGATGCAGTGAGATCAGTGTAGGCGAACTGCCAAGGGGACATTCATGGAACTGCATTCACAGTTAACACATGCTTCGAGGAACCAGTTGTACTAGAGCATTGTAGAATGACAATCACTAGATGGCGCATTTTACTGCTCTAATTTTTCAAGTTGCTGGTCCAATTTCTTTAAAACTCTTAAACGGTCACCGTGGCCAAATAGCTCTCAATAATTTATTATCAGTTGTGTGACTTGATTAAAAGCGGTGTATTCGAAATTCTTTGGACAGTGTCAGCTACTGAAAGTTGCTCAGTTTTCTAAACGTAGCTGATGCTCATTTTAACATATCAACTTCATGGCCAACGATTTTTGTCGCATCCAGGAAACATTTTGTGGATTAGATCCTAATCTTTGTGATTGCTTCCAATTTTTACACACCTGTGACACCTAGCCACAACGGGAGATATAAGGCGAGACAATCAAAAGCTTGGTCAGGAAGTTTTTAAAGAGTGGCTCTAAAGGAAGAAAGCAATGATCTGGGAATGGAATTCCAGTGGTTAAGGGCCACACAGATGAAAGTCAGGCTGCGCAAGAGATTAGAATTAGAGAACAGACATCTTGGAGAGTTGGAGGGTTGGAACTGATTAGAGATCAAGAGTGGAAGGCCATGGAGGAATTGGAAAGGTTGCAATTTTTAAAACGAAGATGATACATAACCTTGAGCCATTGCATCAGAGAGCACTGATGTGATGGGTGAATGAGACTTGGACTGAATGAGGACATTGGCAGCAGAGTTTTGGATGAAGTTAGGTTTACATAAGGCAGGATACGGGAGGGATTACAAATGGTCAAACCACAGGTGACAAAGGCATGGCAAAGGGTTCAGTAGTTGATGAATTGAAATAAGAAAATGTGGCTGTGGTGGAAATAGATGGTCTTCATAGTTAGATGGTCTTCTGGGTTGTGAAAAGTTTTTTATCCAGCCTCAGACAGCCCACAGGGAGAGGGATGGAATCAGTGACTAGAGTGGGCAGCGCAGTGGTTAGCACTGCTGCCTCACAGTGCCAAGGACTCAGGTTCGATTCCGGCCTTGGGTGACTGTGTGGAGTTTGCAGGTTCTCCCTGTGTCTGCATGTGTTTCCTTCAGATGCTTCAGTTTTCTCCCATAGTCCAAACATGTGCAGGTTAGGTGGATTGGCCATGCGAAAAATTGACCCTCAGTGTCCAATGATGTGTGAATTAGGTAGGGTTACAGGAATAGGGCGAGGGAGTGGGCCTGTGTCGGGTGCTCTTTCAGAGGTGGATGGGCTGAATGGTCTCCTTCTGCACTATAGGGATTCTGTGACAAGGAGAGTTTGTACTGCTGACCAAAGGTAATGTCTTCATTATCTACCCAATATTCAATTGGAAGAGATTTCTGTTCACCCAGCACTGGGTGTTAGCCAAGCGGTCCCCCAGGTTAACTAATTTAGACTTTACTGCATTAATTATTACCAAGAACTGTCCTGCACATTTCTTCTTTTGTGCTGTGTATTGTCTCAGATTCTCTGTCATTTTGCTGCCTAAGATTGATTATATAATGTTTGTCATTTAAAAAGTGAGGCAGTTGTCTTTTACCTTGATATCAAAATAAGGAATTGATGATATCCCTCCTCAAAACCTCAATGCCTGAAATAACGTTTCTCTGTGAGCTGAAGTCCCAGCATAGAAGTTTAGTCATTTTAAATAGTTTTTCCAAAAAGTAATGATGATAACTTTCAGATTGTTCTAAAAACCCAACAATTTCACAAATGACCTTTAGGGAATGAGAATTGCTGCACAACCCAGGTGTGCATATGTGAATCCAGTCCCACACAATATGGTTACATGGCTAGCTCTGAATTGACCTCTGACATGGCCTGAAAAGTGATTCAGCTTTATCAAACTGCTACTTACATAAATTCAAGAAATTCAGATTCTTGGGGCAACTAGGAATGGACAATAAATAGTAGCCTTGCCAGCTACGTCCACATCCTGGGAATTAATTCCAAATACTTTTTCCAAGGTTTTTAAAAGATTAGCAGCATAATAAATAGAACACTAATTATTAGAATGTAACTTCATTGGAATTTGTCTTGGTAGCATGGTTAAACTTAGAAATAGGAGAAGATGTCAAAGTAGTGGCCATGTGGGAGAATTATATAATTTTTTACGAAAAAAAGTCTTCCAGAAAAAAGCCGAGACCTTGAGGCTTTCCTTGGGAAATACTTGTACAAGTAAGCATACAGAATGGGAACATTTAAGGCCCTCTAGGAGATAAGAAACAGTTGAGCAAAGATGGATGTATAAAAACATTATTTAATGGTGTCAAATATACCTGGTTGCTTGAGGAATATCTGCTTAAAGTTGGGGCTGAAGATGATTGGGGGTGATGGTGGCATGAGGTGGATAAGAGGCAGCATAAGAGAGACCCTGACTTTGGCTCTGCACAGTCCGGAAATGTGGACAGAAAAACAAGGAGAAAGAGACAAGGAAGAGGGACAAGGAGAGCGAGAAACTGAGGAGAATGCAAAGATCAAGAGCTGAAAGAAGGGAAGTCATTGTGCTCTTCTCCCATTTAATTGGATTACAGGAAGTATATTGCTTGCATTAGGCTGCACATCACTGCCTGAATTTATTGTTAAATGTTTTTTCTGTTTTTTGCGTTGTCTCATTAAAGTGGTTTTGCAGCTCAACCTCTATGCAATCCGTCCCCATAAACCATTGGAGGCTCAAAGAACCATCAAAACCCTACAAAGTAACGTGTTACTGGGTGATTAAATCACCCTAAAGGGAGGGTATTCTACACCACTGGCCAATAGGGAAAGTAGTGCATGCAATTAAAGATGAAAAAAACTCTCAGGATTATTTATTCAGAATCCGAATACAATTTAAGGGCCAGGTAGGGCAACTAAACGATAGTCACTAAAATTCAAACTGTGTCTCTAAATGAACATTTTGCATCAATATATGCCTGTAGAAATGTTTATGTTTCAGATTAGGGGGATGCTCAGTATTGAATTGCATAATTAATATTAAAATAGATAGTAATGCCTACTTGGCTGGATCAGAAACGCTCAAAATGGATAGGGCTCCAGGTCCAGATAATATTTGTCTTAGTGTGATTAAAAATCATGGGAGTTCAGTAGAATCCAGGTGAGACTCGGTGCCAACACATATCGTTTCATTTTCAAAATCAAAGGGACCAAATCAGAACCAGTGAACTACAGATTTGCCATCCTGACATCTATTGTTTAAAAAAAACTGCTAGAAGGGCCCATATGAGATGTTCTTTACGATCATTTGGAAAGGGAAAGAGCCATTAGAAACTCAGAATATGACTTACTAAAAAAATTTATACCTCACAAATGTTTTAGCCCTGGATAGCCTGCCCAGCTAATCTTTCTCTGCCCAAAAGTTTTGTATATTCTAGTGATTAGATTCAATAACAGGACTCACGGGTGCAATCTGTAGCTTTTGGTGCTGATCTGAATGAAGTCCTTTTCTGGAAATATAGCTGGTGCTTTTGGTGTTAGTTGTTTGTCCACAAGAGGGAGCTTGGAGAAAAGATCTGTTCACCCATCTGTATCTATATCGGGGAGCCATTAAATTGAACTAGCTTTAGCAATTGTTCATTCTGACTGTGTGTTATATAATTGGGAGGAAGAATCAAGCCCTTTTCACATCCTCAATGTTCCAAAGAGATTTACAGCCAGTGAAGAGCTTCTGACAGAAGATTTCACAGTAACTTCATTGCAGTGTTAATATAAGCCTACTTGTGACAATAATAAAGATTATACTTGAAGTGGAGCCACTATTGTGATGACAGAATAGAGTAGCCAATGTTTGCACAGTTAGGGTCCCACAAACAGTAATGAGATAATGACCAGATAATCTGTTTTAGTGGTATTAGTTGAGGGATAAATATTTGCTTGTCCTGTCCCAATAGTAGTAATAGAATTGTTTGCTTCCACCTGAGAGGACAGACAGGGCCTCTGGTTTCCGTTTAACAGCTATCTGAAAGAAATGCCTCCACTGAGCTTTCAGCCTGGATGTTGTACTCAGATGTCTGGAATGGGATTTGAATCTACAATCTGCCAACTCCAAGGCGAGAATGTCACCATTGAGCCAGAATTGATCGGTATTTCATCAAATTGCATGAAACACAGACTCTGCTGCCTTTGATCTCGAGATTTTGGTCCCATTACGAATAATTTGAATGATAGTTGCAGAGTTACCTGTCAGCGCAAATTCCATTTCAATTTTTAAAAATGTGTTCATGGGATGTCAACATTTGTTGCCACAGCCCTGGGGAGATTTAAGAGTCAACCACATTGCTGTGGATCTGGAGTCATGTGCAGGCCAGCCCAGGTAAAGATGGCAGATTTCCCTAAAGGGCATTGAGTGAACCAGATTTTTTTTTTAATGACAATGGTTTGATGGTTACCTTTAGATTTTTAATTCCAGATCTTTATTGAACCTTAGTTAGGCCACACTTGGAGTATAGTGTTCAATTCTGGTCGCCACACTACCAGAAGGATGTGGAGGCTTTAGAGAGGGTGCAGAAGAGATTTACCAGAATGTTGCCTGGTATGGAGGGCATAAGCTATGAGGAGCGATTGAATAAACTCGGTTTGTTCTCACTGGAACGAAGGAGGTTGAGGGGCGACCTGATAGAGGTATACAAAATTATGAGGGGCATAGACAGAGTGGATAGTCAGAGGCTTTTCCCCAGGGTAGAGGGGTCAATTACTAGGGGGCATAGGTTTAAGGTGAGAGGGGCAAGGTTTAGAGTAGATGTACAAGGCAAGTTTTTTACGCAGAGGGTAGTGGGTGCCTGGAACTCGCTACCGGAGGAGGTAGTGGAAGCAGGGACGATAGGGACATTTAAGGGGCATCTTGACAAATATATGAATAGGATGGGAATAGAAGGATACGGACCCAGGAAGTGTAGAAGATTGTAGTTTAGTCGGGCAGTATGGTCGGCACGGGCTTGGAGGGCCGAAGGGCCTGTTCCTGTGCTGTACATTTCTTTGTTCTTTGTTCTTTGAATTCAAATTTCACCATCTGCCGTGTTGGGATTTGAACCCGGGTCTCCAGAGCATGTCTGGGTCTCTGGATTACTAGTCCAGTGACAATACCACTACACCATTGCCTTCTATATTAACCCTGTTTGTAGGCAAATCATTGCATAGCCTGTTGCATTCGGTAATGTTCTGAAAAAAGAACCTGTTTTCATTTATACTGAAAACTTGAGCGATAAAAAGAAAATAAACATAATTTGATGTCAAGTTCCTAGAAAAACTACTCTGAATGTCTGGTGAAAGAACTGGTGACATCTTATCAACCAGAACTAATGCTGTCAAAATAAAGTTCTGGTAATGTTCATAATAGCCATCTTAGCGTCGATGGATATGGCAATTTAATATCAAAATCTCAATTTCACACCACGCATTTATAAGGCTAACATGCTTTTAATGATTCTTGATGGCGATGCAGTCTTCTACTAATTATAAAGCTCTTTAAGATAATTTGAAGTGATGATTGTCCTTTCATCTTTTACCATGTTACTCCTGCAATCAGTCATTGTGCTCAGCACTGGCATCATGGTCCTTCCTGTTTACACAGTCAGATGTTTTGTCACATCTGGTGTATCGACCACCCCTGACAGAATCACTTCACTCTTGGATTCCACTTCACCAACTGTAAATAATAATAATCTTCATTTCTGACATTAACACTGCAATGAAGTTACTGTGAAAATCCCCTCGTCGCCACATTCCAGCGCCTGTTCGGGTACAGAGGGAGAATTCAGAATGTCCAATTCACCTAACAGGCACGTCTTTCGGGACTTGTGGGAGAAAACCGTAGCACCCAGAGGAAACCCACGCAGACACGGGGAGAACGTGCAGACTCCGCACAGACAGTGACCCAAGCCGCGAATCGAACCCCGGTCCCTGGCGCTGTGAAGTAAGAGTGCTAACCACTGTGCCGACATACAGTGTTCAGTGTTGCTATCTGGACCCCCCATAATATATAATTTTGAATGTCCAGGGCTCCTGAAGATAACCTTTTATCCTACACCACAACCACTCACCGCCCCCCCCCCCCCCTCCAACACACACATAGACCACTGGCATCTCGACCTGACCCTCACGGATGGACCACACACACATATATACACACACACACAGGAAAACCACCGTGTTCACAACAAGGAGCCTCTGTGTAAGCTCCTGTCTGTAGCAGACTGGTTTTGTGAACTTGTTTCCCCTCCACCTCTATCTCTGCTCTGTTGGTTAAGTGTTAATGGTTCTCTCTCTCTCTCCACCCCCCCCCCCCACCCCCACCACCACCTCTCTTCCTGAGTGTGTCCTGGCTTTGAGCAGCGGTGTGAGTGCAGTTTATTGGCGAGAGTCACAGACAGACTCTCGGCGATTGTGACAAGGACTAAACAACATAATGGACTACAAAGCGAAGCCGAGCAGTATCTCCGGCAGCAGTGCTCCCCGATGAACTCAATGCATTCTGTGCTCAGTTCAAGCAGGTAACCCAACAATCCGCTGTTGAGTGCCCCAGCAGCCCATAACTCACCCATACACACCATCACAGCTTCCGAAGTCAGATTGGCCTTCCTGAAAGTGAACCCTCGGAAGGCGACGGGCCTGGACGGTATCCCTGGTCGTGCACTCAGAGCCTGCGCAGACCAGCTGGCAGAGGTGTTCGCGGACATCTTTAACCTGTCCCTACTCCACTCCGAGGTCTCCACCTGCTTCAAGAAGACCACCATCATACCGGTGCCAAAGAAGAACCAGGCAACGTGCCTCAATGACTACCGTCCGGTGGCCCTGACCAGTCGTAATGAAGTGCTTCGAGAGGTTGATCATGAAGCGCATCACCTCCATACTCCCAGAACGTCTTGATCCACTGCATTTCGCAGACCGTCGCAACCGGTCTACAGCTGATGCCATTTCCCTGGCCCTACACTCATCCCTAGAGCATCTCGACAACAAGAACAACAGCTCTGCCTTCAACACCATAATCCCAGCCAAGCTCATATCAAAGCTCCAAAACCTAGGACTTGGCTCCCCACTCTGCAAATGGATCCTCGATTTTCTGACCAACAGGCCACAATCAGTAAGAATGAACAACAACACCTCCTCCACAATAGTCCTCAATACCGGGGCCCTGCAAGGCTGCGTACTAAGCCATCTACTCTACTCCCTGTACACACACGACTGTGTGTCAAAATTTGGTTCCAACTCCATCGACAAGTTTGCTGACGATACGACCATAGTGGGCCGGATCTTGAATAACGACGAGTCAGAATACAGGAGGGAGATAGAGAACCTAGTGGAGTGGTGCAGCGACAACAATCTCTCCCTCAATGCCAGCAAAAATAATTTGACTTCAGGAAGCAAAGTATTGTACACACCCCTGCCAGCATCAACGAGGCCGAGGTGGAGATGTTTAGCAGTTTCAAATTCCTAGGGGTGCACATCTCCAAAAACCTGTCCTCGTCCACCCACGTCGACGCTAACACCAAGAAAGCACAACAGTGCCTAAACGTCCTCAGGAAACTAAGGAAATTTGGCATGTCCACATTAACCTTTACCAACTTTTACAGATGCACCATAGAAAGCATCCGGCTGCATCACAGCCTGGTATGGCAACTGCTCGGCCCAGGACGCAAGAAACTTCAGAGAGTCGTGAACACCGCCCAGTCCATCACACAAACCTGCCTCCCATCCATTGAATCCATCTACACCTCCCGCTGCCTGGGGAAAGCGGGCAGCAGGAGCCCTCCAAAGACCCCTCCCACCCGGCTTACTCACTCTTCCAACTTCTTCCATCGGGCAGGAGATACAAAAGTCTGAGAACACGCACGAACAGACTCACAAACAGCTTCTTCCCCGCTGTCAACAGACTCCTAAATGACCCTCTTATGGACTGACCTCATTAACACCATGTATGCTTCATACCATGCTGGTGCTTATTGTGTACCTTGTGTTGCCCAATTATGTATTTTCTTTTCTTCCCTTTTCTTCCCATGTACTTAATGATCTGTTGAGCTGCTCGCATAAAAATACTTTTCACTGTACCTCGGTACACGTGACAATAAACAAATCCAATGCAATCCAATCCAAAAGGTGCAGTCCCCTGCGTGTGCGGGAGCAGAAAGCCGCGTGGATTGTCAGCGGCGATTTCAGCACCGCGGCCAGCTCCCGATCCAGGCGATGGTGTAGCTGCAGCGAGCCCGCCCCCGCCCCCCACCTTCCAGAACAGGTAAACGCCCGTGTCTAAAACTGACACTTTTTGAGTCTTTTCGACAGCTAACGGGGAATAAACACGCGAGAGCGGCACATTGAACCCCCCCCCCCCCGTGGGATGCTATCAGCAGCTGATGTATTTTTGCTTCTTAGATGCAGCGGGAATAAAGCTCGGAAAAAGTGCCCCAAGTCTGACCACCCGAGTGTCTATGTACTCAGCCGGGGGTTTCACCTCCCTTCCCTCTGTCTCTCTGCAGAATGCAGACCCGTGTCAGTGCAATTGTCCTAATCTCTCTCTATATAAATCTATATTGACCAGGCAACAATATCTAACCCCACTGGCACCACTTTCTGTTGTCAATGTTACTGTCCCATCTGGAAAAAACATTGTGCCAATTGCTATTTCCCCCCTGATAAAGGTATTTGCTTTCAATGAGGCGGGATAAATGTGTCACACGATCGATTCATACCAACTTTCAGTCATGTCCCCTTGTGATGGAGTGAAATTTCCAATCGCTGGGGATAACTGGGATGAGCTCTGGTTTAAGCGAGTGTTTCTTACTCTTTAACGTAAAAATCTCCAGTTTGAAGATTTCATGATACATGCAAAGTTGGCCCATTACCGTCCAATGGTATTTATTTATTTATCTATTCATTTATTTAAACTTGCATCATAGATTTGGTATTGCTGATTTCTGCCCCTGCTGCTGACCATTATATTTTGATAGGGCAGCTCTGTTGATGTGGGCGCTAATGTTTAACCTCCTCCACCCCCTGGCAGTGCGGGTACCATCCCCACCCCGGCCCCCTGTGCCCCAGCCCGCTGCCTCTTGCACACAATGCCCACCCACAGAGACAGAAAGAGATGTGTGTCAGCTTTGCTGAGTTCAGCCAGCACTTTCCTGTTTTAAAAAAAATTAAAATTCCGAGAGAAATGGCTGGTGTGAAAATGCCACGAATGCCGCACGGTTCCGCTGGCCCCTGTAAACATGGTCACCTTCGGGGGGTGGGGGGAGTGCGGTAGCACAAGGGGCGCTGCTGAATTCACAAACCCTAGTCTCCAGGAGGCGGTGGGTTTATGGCCAAGTCGGGGGCTGCTCATAGATTCTTCGTTCGAGACATAAGATTGACCGTTACCTGTTGTGGGGTGTGGCACCTTCTCTCCAGGTTGCCGGCGGCTAGATAAAGGCAGACTCAAGCGTGTACTTTTGACGATAAAGGGGTCAGCCTAAGCCTGCCACGTGTCACCTATTCGGTCACATCGGGTCAGCCGGTTCGTTTTGTTTCCTTCTACCCCTCTCACGCTGGCCCCCAGGTTTTGACCTGTTGGCTTTGCTAACTCACTTTGCTGAACTCAATTTATATGTGCAACTTCTAAAGGGCAATGGAGGTAAAGAAAGGTCTGCATTTACATAGCGCCAGGGAAGTGTAGGTATAGTTCCGAACACAGCAGATGGCAAGGCCCCGTAAACAACCATAAGATAAAGGACCAGTTAGCCTGGTTCAGGGATACACATTGATCAGGACACATGGACAAAGTTCCCTGCCCTCAGTCCAATACTGTCAGGGTTTAGTTTTTAAATATCAGTCAATAGGTCAGTTTGGGTCTTGATTTAAACCCTCATGCAACCAGTACCTCTGACACTGCTCCCACAGTGTGCAGGCGCAGCCTGTATGGTGTGCTCAACATTCTGCTGTGGGAACTTAAACCAAGAACCTCTGTATTCGGAGGGAAGAATCCAACCAGTGAGCTACAATTGGTACCCAAAAGTCCGTCCATCTCATCAAAATGTTCACTCCAGTGCTGATATTGGGCTCATTTTTGTGAATGTTTCCTCCTAAAACCCTGCATTTTAATTATTTCATTAGCAAAGCCAGCAATTGTTGCCCGTCCCTACTTGCCCTCGTCAAGATGGTGGTGAGTTGCCGTCTTGATTCATCTGCGTTAGGTAGATCGGTGAAGATGAGGCTAATTGGATGTTGTTTCCTCTTGTTGGTTTCCTCAGCATCTTCCAAAGACCCAGTCTAGTAGTCATGACCTTAAAAACTTGGCCCGCTTGGTCAGTAATGGCGCTATGAGGCACTTGTGGTGATAGACATTGAAAGTCTCCCACCCAGAGAACATTCCATACTCTTGCCATTCTCAGTGCTTCCTCCAAGTGGTGTTCCACATGGAGTTGGGATTATCAGCTAAGGGAGGGTGTATGAGTAGGTGGCTTCCTTGCCCTTATTTGATGCAACACTATGAATCGTTATGGGTTCAAAGACATTGTTGAGGGCTCCCAGGGTTACATTCTCAGTATACTATTGCCTGGCAACCTCTGCTGTGTCTGCCCTGCTGGTGGCACAGGGCATACCCACGAATGTTAATGGTGATATCTGGGATATTGGCTGTAAGTCACAAACCTGAGAGTGTAGCTATGCCAGGCTATTGATTGACTAGTCAGTGAGACAGCTCTCTCTAGTTTAAATCAAGCCCCCAGATATTAGTAAGGAGGCCTTTGCAGGATTGGGTTTGCTGTCATTGTTTCTGGTGCCTAGGTTGATGACATGTGGTCAGTCCAGCTTCATTCCTTTTCTGTAGTGGTTTGCTACAATGGAGAGGCTTGCTTGATCATTTCAGAGGGCAGTTAAGAGTTAATAGGCATTGCTGTTGGTCTCAGTGAGACCAGGTGAGGAAGACAAAAGAATATTAGTGAACACAAGTTTTTTTTAAATGACAATCTATTATATCTTAATAGTACCATTATTGAGATTATCTTTCAATTCATGATTTATTAATCAGTTTTATTATATGCCCTATTTTTAAAATTCCTGGTTTAGACTTTGTGTATCTCAGTGAAAGTTCTTAAATCTGATAAGTTGAGGAGCCTGGTATATGCCTTGGATACTGATCCACTGTAGAGAGTATTCTGCTGAGAACCAGAAATCCCCTTTGACAGGCCCACACAAAGTCGCTGGGAAATAGTCAAGTGAATGGCAATAAAACCCTGCCTTCTCTACTGAGAGTAAAATCCAGGCCAATAACTCCCACTTTTCCAACAACTCAAAAATTAAGTCCTTCCATATCTCGGTAATCTTCTTCTTCTTGGGCAGTCCCTCAGGGTCGAGGATGACTTGCTTCCACCCTGGGAAGGTGGGCATGCAAGCAATTTGGCCCATCCATCGCAGCTGGTCGAGTGTGACCAGTGCCTCAATACTAGGGATATTGGCCTGCGAGAGGACGCTCTCATTGGTATGCCTATGATGCCAGTGAATGTGCAGGATTTTGCAGAGGCAATGTTGGTGATATCTCTCCAGGGATTTGAGGTGTCTGCTGTACATTGCCCATTTTCCTGATGCATACAGGAGGGCAGGGACCATGTTTGCTCCATAGACCATGAGCCTGGTGCTTGGCTTGAGGTCTTGGTCTTTGAACACTCCATTCCTTAGGCATCCAAAGACTGCACTGGTGCATTGAAGTCGATGCTGGATTTCATCGTCAATGTCTGCTCCCACTGACAGGAGGCCCCCGAGGTGTGGGAAATGATCCACATTGTCCAGGGGCTCATCGTGGATCTTGATGGTTAGGGGGATAGTTTTGCGTGGCAGGAGCGGGTTGGTAGAGAACCTTTGTTTTCCAAATGTTTCGTCTGATGCCCATTCCCTCATATACCTCAGCGAATGCGTCAATACTGGTTCGTGGCTCACCCTCTGAGTGTGCGCACACATGGGTGTTGTCAGCGTACTGAAGCTCGATGACAGAGGTTGGAATGGTCTTGGTTCTGGCCTGGGGGTGTCGGAGATTGGACAGATTCCTGCTTGTCCAGTAGGTTAGGGGGTAATGGGGTGGGGTTGCTGCAAGGACGATGGAGAAGAGCGTTGGTGTGATGAAGCAGCCCTGTTTGGCCCAGCTTGCACATGTATTGGGTCTGTGGTGGTTCTGTTGGTGAGGGTCACGACTTGCATGTCATCGTGGATCAGGTGGAGGATGGTGACGTATTTCTGTGGCCAGCTAAATTTGAGGAGGATGTTCCACAATCCCTCATGTTTGACAGAGTTGAAGGCCTTTGCCAGAACGAAGGCCATGTACAGAGGTTGATGCTGCACCCTGCACTTTTCCTGGATGTATCACGTGTTGAAGACCATGCCTATGTGTCTCTTGATGGGCGGGAGCCACACTGGAACTCATGGAGGAGCTCTTTAGCCACTGGGAAGAGGTGGTTAAGGAGGATTCTTGTGATTACTTTTCCTGTGGTAGAGAGTAGGGAAATCTCTCTGCAATTTCTGCAGTCAGACCTGAATCCTTTCTTGAAGATGGCCACAATTAAGGCATCTCTGAGATCACCCACCATGCTCCATTCCATCCAGACAAAGGTGATGAGGTTGTAGATTCTTCTTAAGAGTGCTCTCCACAACATTTTAATACTTCTGCAGGAATTCCATCTGTACCAGAGGCCTTGATATTTTTTAGCTGTCAGATGGCTTTTTCGACCTCTTGGCAAGATGGGGTTGTGCTGAGATGGTGGCAGGTAGTGTGTTGCAGGATGGTGTTGAGGGCACTTCCATTGAAGGCTGTGTCTTGGTTTAGGAGCTCCTCGAAGTGCTGTCTCCAGCAGGCATTGACTGCCTCTCTGTCTTTGATGAGTGCCTCTCCGTTTTCGGCTCTCAGTGGGGTGGGTTCCTGTGTGGTCAGACCATAGATGGTTTTGATTGCCATGCTGAGTCTCCTGCTCTCTTTCCACCCACCATCTGACCTTTGGCTCACAAGTTCTTTGTTGCACCTCGACCGTCATTTGCCTGTAGGCTTGTTTCCTCTCACTGAGTTTTGGTGGAGCTGCCAGTTCAGGAGCACCTTGCGTTTGTGGTCAAAGAGAACCTGGATCTCCTGATCGTTCTCGTCAACCCAGTCTTAGTGTTTCCTGGTCGAGAGCCCGAGTGTCTTCTCGCAGGTGCTGACTATGGTGGATTTTAAGGCAGACCAGGCGTTGTGGACATTCTGCGGCTCTGGTTCGTTGGTTGTTGCCAGGTTAGCTGTGAGGCATTGACTGAATAGCTCTTTCTTCTCAGGGTCAGTCCAACAATATCGAGTCTCCTATGCCTTTTTTCTGCCTGTGTCAGTTTGGGGCCAGGGTGATGGAGATGGTAGGATGGATTAATCTGTGGTCAGTCTGGCAGTCGTTGGCTCAGGCAGTGGTGCGAGTGATGTGGATATCTTTCAGTCCCTTGCTTGTACGATATCATCTATTAGGTGCCAGTAGGCGTATTGCCATGAGGTCTTCTGCTTGTCTCTCTGGTGGAACAGGGTGTTTGTGGTGACCAGATCATGTTCCAACCATTTTGCCAGGAGGAGGATACTGTTGCCGTTTGTTTTCCCCATGCCTTCTCTGCCTAACACGCCTTTCCAAAGGTTTGCATCCTTCCCGACTCTAGCATTGAGTCACCGAGGAGAATCAGCTTGTCTCCTTTGATATGCGGGACAGCGATTAGTTGAGGCTGGAAAGCCTCTTTTTTCTCGTCCGTTGCATCTAGGATTGGGGCATAGGTACCGACAAAGTTTGTTGAGACGTCCGACCAATTTCTATTTTACAGCTAAGCCGACCTCGTAGAGATGATGTTCTTCTCGTTTGCCTTTCCAGAAGGAGGTAGATCAGCCACCTTGTTATTTAAGTTGGTCTTCTCCTGCCAGTTGTGTCTCGCTCAGGGCGGCGATGTCAATCTTGTGACGCCGGAGTTCTTGGGCTATGATGGCAGTGCGACGTTCAGGTCTGTTGTTGTTGGGGTTGTGCATAAGGGTCCTGATGTTCCAGGTCCCGAAATTCATTTGGGTGGGTGGAGTGGAAGTTGCCTATGCGTGGATTCCTTTAACATGGGATGGTCATTGCCCACCGACCACCACACGGTCCCAGCGAAGCGAGGTCTTGGCCCAGTGGCAGGGAAATCGAGACAACTGGAGACCAGGCTCTACTGTAGGATGGGGACTAACACACACTCATCGTCCTCTGATCATCTGCCTGCCTGTCAGCAATGTCACGTTTAACCACCCTGTAACCCTGAAACAAAACACTTTTCTTCTGATGGGAGCTTCTCTTGCACCCTCCCCTTCCATTTCTTCCACTATTCCTGGCCACATTTTTCACTGGTGGAATTCCGTCCATAAACCCGTCAAAGCCTATCTTATCTTTTCTTATGGGCCTCCCGGTGACTCGCCCCTCTTAAAGTCATCTTTGCTTCAGTTTCTATTTTCCTTACGCCTCTCTAAAATGTCATGAGTTTTTAAAAAAATAATTAAAGATGCTATTTAAATTCAATTTTTTGTGAGGGAATCGTACAGTCTTTACTTGATTGTTTTGGGCACAGGTTCTTGGGATATGCTCAAATAGATAACCTGACCTATACAACAGAACTGACATCTAGAACTTAATTATTCAAAAAAAAACAGCTGAAACCTTCCTTTTCTCAACAAGATGATAGTCATCATCTGAAACCCAAAATCATTTGGCACAAGGCAAACTAATTTTGACATATTGTGTCGAGCATTCATCAACCTGTAAGGACCCTATGTATAAAACTGTATGAAATGATTTGTATCTGATAGATCGAATAAAATATTCTAAGATGATATGTGGCCAGACAATAGTGTTTTGGAGGTAAGTCATATAGTTTGATGAATCACTCATCATTCTCATCACTGGCCAAGTCTGCAAGACTGTCTTGTTTGTCATTCTTAGGGAACAACACAACTTGTACTTTTATACCGGTTTAATGTAGTCAAATGTTCCACCATACTTCACAGGAGCATTATCAACTTAAGATGACGCCACATAATAATAATATTGAGGAGATACTAAGCAAGCAATGAAAAGTTCAGACAAAGAGACAGGCTTCATGGAACATTTTAATGGAGGGCAGAGGACAGAAAGATTTAACAAGCAAACCAGGAGTAGGCCACTCAGCCCTCCAAGCCCGCTCCACCATTCAATAGTAATCATGGCTGATCTGATTGTAACCTCAACTCCATATTCCTGCCTGTCCCTGATAACCTTTCACCCCTCCCTTGCTTGTCAAGAATCTATCTGCCTCTGCCTTTCAAAACATTCAAAGATTCTGCTTCCACCGCCACTTGACGAAGAGAGTTCTAAAGGCACCCAACCCTCTGAGAGAATGTTTTATTTGCTCATCTTAAGGAAGGGAATTGCAGAGCAGTTGAAGGCACAGTTGTCACTGGTCGGGAATATGCAAGTGGCCATAATTGGAGGAGTGCAGAGAGATCTCAAGAGGGTTGTAGGGCTGGGAGGGACGGCGGGGAGAGGGGGGGGGGAGGGGGGGGGTTGCATTAATAATTGTAAATGGTGATGATCTTTGGAAATTTGTTGTGACCAGTGAACAGACTTTGGCAACCCTGAAGGTATTTGATTTTTAAAAAAGTTTATTCGTTCATGGAGCGCGAGAACCGCTGGCAAGGCCAGCGTTAGTTGTCCATCCCTAATTTCCCCTGAGAAAGTGGGGGGGGGGGAGGGGGGATAGCCCGATTGTGAACCCCTGTGCTCATGTGACATTGGTACACGCATCGTGCCTTAGAGAAGGAGTTCCAGTACTTTGAAAGTAAATGAATTAAGAGAGGCCTCTGGAGACTAGAGCAAATAGAAATGTTTACTATCAGCATTTCTGATGACTGACACTAATAAGGTACACTGCGGCCGATTATTGATTTGCATTGTTTCCTATTCATACGTTTGAATACACATTACTATTTCACAGTTTAACATGAATAAAAAGGAACGTAACAACCCCCCACCCTGGATTACAGGAGCTGTCTGATTGTCCTCCTATTCAATTAGTAGGAGGTAATCCTGGTGTGTTCTGAAGTGACCACACTGGATTTTACTCTGCTTTTCCCCCCAATAAGAAGTCTTACAACACCAGGTTAAAGTCCAACAGGTTTGTTTCGATGTCACTAGCTTTCGGAGTGCTTCTCTGAGGAAGGAGCAGCGCTCCGAAAACTAGTGACATCGAAACAAACCTGTTGGACTTTAACCTGGTGTTGTAAGACTTCTTACTGTGCTCACCCCAGTCTAACGCCTGCATCTCCACATCATTTCCCCCCAATGCAGGTGATGTTGATGCTTACGCGGTAAAAGGTGGGAATCTTCTCTCAAGGTGCGTAAAGTTTTGTAAAGCAGCTATTACTGTCTGACAGTAATGCGGCACAAAGAAATTAGATGTCATTTAAACTTGTGGCTTTCAGAATCATAGACTGTAATGGGACAGAAGGTGTCATTCAGCTTACCCTAACCCTGCCTGCTTTTTGCTGGAGTTATCTCGAAGTCCCACTCCCTTGCCTTACCCCATAGCCCTTTGAAATGTTCCGCTTTTAAATTTTTTATCCAATTCTCTTTCAAAAAGTTACAATTGAACCTGCTTCCACCACCCTTTCAGACAGCATATTTCAGATCACAACAACTTGCTATGTAAAAAAAAAGGTTCCTCATGTCACCTCTGGCGCTTTTGCCAAATACCTTAAATTTGTATTCTCTGGTTAAGTACCTACTCATCTGTCCCTGGTAGCTGTTTCTCCTCATTTAATCCATGCAAAACCATTCATAATTTTGAATAGTTCTTTTTTTTATATATAAATTCAGAGTACCCAATTAATTTTTTCCAATTAAGGGGAAATTTGTGTTGTGACCAATCCACCTAGCCTGCACATCATTGGGTTGTGGGGGCGAAACCCACGCAAACACAGGGAGAATGTGCAAACTCCACACGGACAGTGACGCAGAGCCGGGATCGAACCTGGGACCTCGGCGCCGTGAAGCAGCAGGGCTAACCCAGTGCGCCAACATGCTGCCTATTTTGAACAGTTCTATCAAAGTTCCCCTTAGTCTCCTCTGCTCACCACATTTCCATTTGTGCTGAGCAAGACTCCCAAGATGATTGCTACCTTTAGCAATAAAGAGAAACATGATGAGAGAGAATAGCTTCTACTATAGATTAATTTTATTTTGGGTATCTAGGGCAGCATGTCCGCACAGTGGTTAGCACTGTTGCTTCACAGGGCCAGGCACCCGGGTTCAATTCTGGCCTTGGGTCACTGTCTGTGCGGAGTCTGCACGTTCTCCCCGCGGGTTTCCTCTGGGTGCTCCGGTTTCCTCCCACAAGTCCCGAGAAGACGTGCTTGTTAGGTGAATTGGACATTCTGGATGCTCCCTCAGTGTACCCGAATAGGTGCCGGAATGTGGCGACTAGTGGATTTTCACAGTAACTTCATTGCAGTGTTAATGGAAGCTTACTTGTAACACTAATAAAGATTATATGAATGTGAGAAAATGTAATCTTTTACGTTGTCTGCTTTGCTCTAAATTGAGGCTTTAGGTGGCAGTGTAACATTAAATACTTTTAAAAACCACAAAATGGTTAACGAGAAAGATGTGCATTTCTTTTTTATGTTCCCAGTCACTGAAATTGGTCTTTGCCATGAATACTCAAGTGCAGTATCATAGGTCACTCGGACCTTGAGTAAGTCCCGGTTCATTTCAAAGCTTTTGTTCGTCGGATTTAAGCAGTCAGCATCCGGAATGATAATATTTGCGAGCTTTTAGTGCAAGGGTTGCAGATGAACTATGGTTTTGTTAACTCATAGTTTCAGCTAAATTACAGGTCACTTTTTTGTAACATGCCGACAAAAGCGAGGCACGGTTTTGAAAGAATGGACAAGGAAACTAGGTTAATGGTGTTGCATGTCTCCAACAGACAGTCTGTCAATCAGGAGCAATCTGCAGTGATTGCATATTTGTTAAATTTATGCATAACATTCAGGTTCAAACTCTGAAGGTGATGATCGACAACACAGCAAAAAAACACTCATTTAACAAAAGGACACAATTACATAATGCTGCTACTCAGGATGGGTATTTCATTAGTGGACAAGTGTGTTTCCAATTAAATATTTCATATTTCCATCTTAAAAGGTCATGACTATTATTAATTTATATGTTTTGAAATTAACCTGGTCACTTAATTTTGGCCCAAGTCCAATGTTATGATTCTAATAATTAATATCATATATCTCCTGTTAATTCTTCTATTAAAAATGGATTCAATGAATCTTCACTCTAGCAGGAGTCAGCTTTGATAATTGTGCATGGCTGGAATGATTTTGAAATGTGATGGATGTAATAAATAGGGAGACAGTGGCATTAGCGAACCCAGGTAACTTTGAGGTGATTTAACTACAATAACCTATAACAGATACAGCGCCACAAACAGGTTTAAAATGTGTGATTTTAACTTGGTCTATGCAATCTAGAGAACCTGCAACTGTAGACAAATGTATGGAGCTGTGTGAAACATGTAGACATAACTTAGCAGACATCCTTCAAAGGATCAGTGCGTACCCCAGACTGTCAGCCCCGGGACCTGTATGCCAAATTAGAATAAAGCAATGTTGTCATTGGATCAAATACACTGACAGATAGTGACACTTGGGCTGTGGCCTTCTTGACGTAGTCTATAAACTATTGACCTTAAAATGTATTAATTTTGAAAATATTACATTTTATGAAGGTTAATAACAATGGATGTAATATATAGAATTCTTTTTTGAAAAGTCAGTCAGGATGCATTGTAGCTTTAGCAACAATGGAACAAATCTTCCCCATGAGGCAGCAAGTAGAGATTCTGGTCAGTCCAGAAGAACAGATGAGTTTCGCTGAGGAATGCTCACCTTTTACAAATTGGTAGCTGATCAACTGTACCTAGAGGCCATTGTGAAGAAAATTATTTTTATTATTAGTGTAAACTCAAGTCAGGCTGCAAAAGCTTAGCTTAATTCTAAATTATGGCAGGCCTATAATGTGGTTCTTGAAGAACTGATTGGAAGCAATTTTGGGCTTTAGCTGGCGGTTTGAACATATTGAACCTCAATAAAGAAACATTAAGGTCACATCGTTCCCATGAAGGGAAAGTGAGTGGTAGGTTCTGGAGGTTTATGTTAGACACTGCTCCTGTGGATGATTCATAATTTCACTATCATGCACAGAGGGGTTAACATCTAGAAGCATGAGTGGTGGAAGCAGGTTCAATTGAAGCATTCAAGAGAGAATTGGATTATTATCTGAAAAGGAAGAACGTGCAGGGTTATAGGGAGAAAGCAGGGGAGTGGTATTAGGTGAATCGCTCTTTCGGAGAGCTGGTGCAGACTCGATGGGCCGAATGTCCTCCATCTGTGCCGTAACGATTCTGTGGACTTAAGGTGATTGGAAAGCAATTTAAGCTCTGCACGCTGTTGGATATAGTGAATCAAGGATATGTATGAAGAGGGCAAGAAACAATAGTGGGCTTGATTTTCCAGCCCTTCTTGGTGGCGGGATCTTCCAGTGCTGCCGAAGGCTGCCCTGTGGCAGATTTCCCGGCGGTGGGATGTGCAAGCCGAGGAAAACATTGTAGACATCAGGACTAGAAGATCCCACTGGTCGCCAATGGCAAGCCCCCTCCCCAGTTGCAAACATGGCGGGGGTGGGGGTGGGTGCGGTATATTTCACCCAGTGTATCTCCTTGACCAATCAGATTCAAAAATCCTCTCTGCGACACGGAGGGGGATAGCGGTGAAATTAATAGCCTGCTGTAACATGTTGATGTCTGCATTTAACTGTAGTGCTGTGTGCAAGCAGTGGGCTGTCAGTTTATGTAATCGAGATAATTAACAGCTATTTTAACTGTGATTTTCAACTTTAACTGGTTTCCTGGAATGTACTAGCGTACGTAAGGTGAGAGGCTTTTGAATGGATTGAAGAAATGACAGGCAGAAATCCCTGTGAGTACTGAGACCTTATGCCTGCTTCCTTGCCTAAATAAAAGTCATTTTCACACAATACTTGTTTTGGTCTGACAGCATCTTCACCACCTGAGGGATGGTTTTCATTTTCTTTAGGCGGTCACTTTTACTGCCTTGGACGTTTGTGCTTTTGATGCTTCTTCTGGATGAGATTCAGTGCCACTTATGCTGCTTTTCAAAAATAAATTTAGAGTACCCAATTCATTTTTTCCAATTAAAGGGCAATTTAGCGTGGCCAATCCACCTAACCTGCATATCTTTGGGTTGTGGGGGCGAAACCCACGCAAACACAGGGCAAATGTGCAAACTCCACACGGACAGTGACCCAGAGCCGGGATCGAACCTGGGACCTCGGCGCTGGGAGGCAGGAGTGCTAACCACTGTGCTGTCCTACTTATGCTGCTTTTTAATATGGATCTCCTCCAATAACTGGGCAGGAACAGCAAGAGCTGAGCAGAAACAGCAGGCACGCCACCCGCAACACCGGCTGGAGGAGCAGCCTTCTCCTTGTGGACCTGCTGCTTCACCGGAGAGCGGGTGAGCTAAGGGCTGAAGCTCTCAGGAGGTGGTACCTGGAACACAGGTTTTATAATTCCCAGGCACATCTGAACATCAGTGTCTTGGGAGGTTGAGGATGTCCCACAGGTTGTGGCAGACATTTTGATGTCTGTTGGAAGGAGACTTCAAATACTGTCAAGTGGACCTAGTGACCATGTGACTATTGCCCATGTGACCATATGGGCAGAATGGTAGCACAGTGGTTAGCACAGTTGCTTCATAGCTCCAGGGTCCCAGATTAGATTCCCGGCTTGGAACACTGTCTGTGCGGAGCCTGCCCTTTCTCCCCGTGTCTGCGTGGGTTTCCTCCGGATGTTCCGGTTTCCTCCCACGGTCCAAAGATGTGGTGGATTAGCCATGCTATATTGCCCTTAAGTGTCCAAAAAGGTTAGGTGGGGTTGCTGGGTTACGGGAAAAGGGTAGTGGTGTGGGCTTAAGTGGGTGCTCTTTCCAAGGGCCGGTGCAGACTCGATGGGTCAAATGGCCTCCTTCTGCACTGTAAATTCTATGATATGCCCTCACCTTCTTTGCCGTTGTCCAGGATTTTGCAAGAGATTTGCATCATTTCACAATGCTTTACATAGGTCACCAAAGCTATTTTCGCCAGGGTAGGAAATGGTGTGCACTTTGTCACCATGATGGAGTCAGAGTGAGCAGATTGTCAGGTTTGTGGCTCGAGTTGATTTCCAACGATTGCACGCTGTCATTGATTGTAGACATGTGACAAGCCAATCATCCAGGAGTGTTCATAAACTATATTGAACTCCATCAATGTAAAGCTGGTCGACACTAAATTACTGCCGTGCTGGTGTGTTCCCAAGGAATTTCACCCACCCTGCATGAGCACTTCACACCTCAGAACAGACTTACCGTTGGCTCCTGTGAGACGAGGGCCATCCACTTAAAATGTGGCTGGTAACACCCATTAGGAGTCCACGCAATGAGGCCCAAGAGCCCTCCAATCAAACCAAGAGAATCGGTATTGAGCAAAGAATCAGGATGTTGAATTTGTGCACGAGGCCCAAGGCAGAGGAGCCCTTCTTAATGTACTTGTCAGAATGACCATGGAGGCTGTGCCCATTACCCATTAGTGTTGATTGGAGCTGCAGGAGGAATAATTGTCCCTTTGGAGAATGAAGAGGACAACACAATGTGGCCTCTCAATGGCATGATTTAGTTAGGTTGCACCAGTGAAACCCATCTGACAGCCACATGCTGAATCTATCTGGCTCCCACCTCCTCTAACACAAAGCAACCCTGCAATCAAGGCATCCATTTCACAGCCCCCCATTGCTCAGTTTCCAGTCTTTTCTGCCCACTCCTCACAAGTGAAAAGGTGACTTGCCAGGGAGCAGGCAAAAATGAGGAGGAGAGGCAAGTGGTGCAATCAAATGAGCTTAATGTGACTCATGAATCTTCTCTCTTTCCTCATCTACTCCTTGAGCTTTAGCAGACGCTGATGAGAGCCCTGGCCTTGGCTAACTTTCCTCCCGGGTTTGGAGCTTGTGAGTGCCCAACTAAAGACTACTGTACCTGTGCTGAAGCAGACTTGGCCATAGAGACAGGAGGCAGCAATTGGAGCACTGACTGATAGGCTGGCAGTCGGAGAGAAGTGGGCACAGTCTCAACTTCCATATGTCTTTGTCCATCGCCCCTGTCATGGTCCCTGCTGGAACGTCCCTGCTGGAACGGAGCTGGAGAGCACTTTACTGGAGTTCTGTGGGATGATGAACAGCCAGGGCAAGCATTTCAGAAATCTTATTGAAGGTGGCATTCAAGCCATTGGTGAGGACCAGCATGACTGCTCTGTTTGATACACTCTTTCCACAGATGTACATGTGTTTTTTGGTAAGCAAGGGGGTGATAGGTTATTGAGTGGTGGGCGGAATACAGATTTGAGGTTACTACCAGATCAGCCATGAGCTGAGTAAATGGAAGAGCAAACTCAAGGGGCTGAATGGCCCACTCCTGTTCCTTGTTCGTATCATATTTCTGGTGGACCTCTGCAATCTTTCCCCGAACATGAGGAGTGTTGCTGGGATGTCTGCAAGTACATTCCACATCTGCTACTGCTCCAGCAGTATCCTATTCATTGACAGCTCCCTGAGGCTCAGCATCTGCATCCAGCTGAGCAACGTTTGGGTTATCCTTGTTAAGTGATGGGTTAAGAGACATTGCAATTAGTTGTCACATTTATGTTAAGTATCCATTAATTGACACTGATATGTAAAGGGGCTTCAGGTGGCCTCTGTCAAAGTGGTGTGTTGTTAAGAGTTTTGTGCAGAGGCTGTGGAAGTGAAATAAATGGTGTTTGGTGAAAAGGAACAAGAACTTTAGACTCTTCATTTCACAGCAACTAAAACGTCTAACAATCCTGTGCACTCTGACACTGACTCTCCACTGCTGTTTTGGTCCCCATCATTTGTGATTGCTCCCTTGTGCTTCGCAAGACACCAGGTAAAAACCCAGCTACCTGTCTTGTTACTTAACCTTCCTTTAGCCAAGCGAGTCAATTGAAAACCAATTCTCATATACTGGTGCCATGGAATTGTATCTGAGTTAGTGCATGAAAGATGGGTAAGGACAGCAGCTTCACACCCCTCATGTCTATCAATGCTGGGACACTCTCCGAGGCTTTGTTATAGTGACATTTCTTGAGCAACATGGCCAACAATAGAATCTCAGTCAAGGTCGTGCCGAACAGTGGCACAAAGCAGAGTGAAAACTTAACCCCTATTCCACTGTGCTTCGCCACCCCCCACCCCCACCCCCCACCCACAGTTGTCGTCAAACTCTTTCCCCTTTACCTCTAGTTACTTGAGGCCTTCACTCCCAATTTACACTCCAAATTTAACTTTGGTGTGAAGTTGGACTGATTTATTGTAAGGGTTCTGAATGCACCGTTAATCACCTCTGTTTGACTCCATTGAGCCCAAGAATCAGTAGCACTGCTGTTGAAAAGCACGAAACAGAAGACAAGCGTCTCCCCTCAAGGCAAAATGGGAGAAGTATGATAATCTTATTAGTGTCACAAGTAGGCTTACATTAACACTGCAATGAAGTTACTGTGAAAATCCCATAGTCGCCACCGGCGCCCGTTCGGATACACAGGGAGAATTCAGAATGTCCAATTCACCGAACAAGCACGTCTTTGGGGACTTGTGGGAGGAAACCGGAGCACCCGGAGGAAACCCACGCATACATGGGGAGAATGTGCAGACTCCACACTGACAGTGTCCTAAGCGGGAACCGAACTTGGGACCCTGGTGTTGTGAAGCAACAGTGCTAACCACTTTGCAACCTTACTGCCCAGAACTGGAGGGAGAATTATTTCCTTAGCTTCCGAGGGAGTGTTGGTAACGTGTCAACCACATGGTTGTGGCTGTTGAGAGAGAATATGCCCCGCCCCATGTCCACAATTATTCTTCTTAACCATCCATATTAAAACAATTGATTATCTTTTCATTATTCGACTACCCCTCTGTAAACTCAGAGTAATCTTACCCTGACTTCCTTTGAATACTTTTTTGTGAACTTGCACCGTGCTATGAATTTACATTTTGCTGCGTGTGCTGATGGTTTTACCTCCCAAAAAACCCACAAGCGACTAAAATCAACCTGCTAGAAATGCGCAGCATTTAAAAAGAGTGACACCAGTTTCTGTCATCATGTTCCTCCCGTCACTTCCATTGAGGGATTACTTATTTTTAAAGTGACAAACATGTGGCCTGCAATGTGCTAAAATCGAAGGAAAGGTTGCAAAACAAAACTGACAATGTTCATGTGAGACTTGTCACTGCTTCGGAGAACCAAGGCTGAAAAATAAGACCAACACTCTCTTAAACAAGCAAATAAAATATAAGCAACAAGTATCTATAAATAATCACAGAATTGTTACAGTGCAGGACACCATTCAGCCCATCATGTCTGATAGGTAGAACTGACGGTAGATTCTTATGTGACACATGTTTGAAACATCATAAAGTTTAAGGATTCTAGTTTCTAATATGGAATGTACACAGTCACCTTATAAGGGTTGGAATTTACTTATTGAAGTTTGGAGTGAGGCAAGTTGACAGAAGGTTTGATGAGCCTAGCATTTCATCAAGTGATGCCATGCCGTGAACCGGTATAGAGCAAGTTTCCTAACTAGTACTGCTTTATCCATGAGGACTTTAGTCTTCAAGGCCATCCTAGGTGTGAAGAATTGCAGTCGTCAGCTACAGGATTTCACTTCCACATTCTGTTAATCAATCAGATTGGCTGGTAACCCTTGGAGTAATGTGGACCTGCCTGTCTACAGGGGTAGAATACTGAGTTTACAACACATTCAAAGGCACTGACTTGAGCATATCTGCTGCACAATGGTTCAGCCATCCATCCGCCTATCTCCAGCCATCCCCAGCATTATCCGGTTGCTGTCATCTGCCAATCCTACGTGCTATCATCCTTCATGTGCTCTCTGAGCTCATCTTATCCACACGATTTAACTGCTGCGACCCTAACTTGTATTTCCTACAAAACTGCTGACCACCTAACTACCCATCTTGGATCGCATGTTTTTGACATGGTAAATGTCACCCTCGGGTAATAACCTCTCCCTTTCAAAGCCACATCACACTCTCCTCAAAACCTCACCGTTAGCCTTTCCAGCCTTGTAAACACTCAATCCAATTTCCCTTTCTTCAAAGTCTTTGAATGTGTTGACCCCGCATAAATTTGTTCCTATTTTTTCTGCAACTCCATATTTGAATCACCAACCAGGATTATGCCCCAGTAAAGCACTAACGTTCCCTCGCAAAGTTAGAAATAACACTCTCTGGGCTTGTGCTCCACTAACCTAGTCATCCTCCTTGTCTCCTCTGCAGCCTTCAACAGGCTGAGTACATCATTCCTCTCCAACATTTTTCTTCTGTTATCTAACTCAGTGGCTGAGCCCTTGTCTGGTTCCACACTTTGTAACCTGACCATCTCCAGCAATAGCTCCTCTTCCCACCCCGCTGGAATTCCTCAAGATTCTATCCTCCCCACAATGTAAATCAACTTGGAATGGATGGAAATTCCTAGCACTTGGAAAACCGATCGCATGTTCCAAATTGATATCTTAAAGAAAGACCAAATGCTGTTCATCCTTTTACTAAGAGTCTTGCAGTACTATGTCCTGGCTAAATTATATATTTACTGGGATTTCCAGATACTGACGTTAATCAAAAATTGTGCAAGACATTCTGTGGCTTTTCCAATCATTGCTTTAAGTGTCTTGACCCACAAAAGGTAATAAATAGTTTCACATTTCAAAGTACTATCACATTTCAGAGTACCATAATCCCCTGAATAACGCATCATTTTAGCAAAGTGAGTGGAGTGCACTATGTTCCTCAGTAACCTGGATTTATTGTAGGAATAGCAACAATTCCAGCAGTCCTCACTCTTATAAAATAATAAATTGAACAGCAACCTCTGGCAAGCCCACATCCTCAATTAAAGGTGGATGTCAGGACGTTGCTGCCAATTAATTGTCCGGATTCTTCGGAATCCTTACTATAACAATGATTCAGGATCTTCAGATGGCAACAGTGGTGAATATCGGGATATTTGCTAATGTTCCATGTAAGGACCCAGGGAAGATGTGACCTGTGCATATATGCAGCAATTACCCAGGAACGTTAAACTTCAAGTGGGTAGATTGAAATTGCCAGGGCCCCTCAGGGATTATCTCCAACACTGATGATGTTATTGGAGACTTGGGCGAGTGGCCAGACAGTGAGTAAATATTTACCCCAATCACTTTGTGCTGCTAATCTCAGGTGTTGGGCAATGATATCATTGGGAGCTGGAGAGAAAAAGTCCTGAAAACAAAACTCGCCCTGCACCCCCAACAATACTCCCCTCCCCCCAGCACACCTAACAATACTTAACCCCGTCAACCAGGTCACACAGTGCTCTCGCCCCCGTGACAATGCTCCTTGCCCCCTGACAATGCTGCCCGTATCCTTCACAATGCTCCCCCCGACAATGCTCCTTGATCCCTGACAATGTTCCCCACCCCCCTGTAAATGCTCCCCCCATGATAATGCTCCCAGCATGGCAATGCTCCCTGTCCCTGTGCCCCCTGACAATGCTCCCCACCCCCATGGCAATGCTCCCCCCATGAGAATGCTTTCCGTACCACGTGACAATGCTCCCTGCGTCTTGTCCCCTGACAATGCTCCTACCCATGACAATGCTCCCTGCCCCCTCCCCCACGGACAATGCTCCCCTTTCCTGTGGCAATGCTCCCCCCATGACAATGCTCCTCCCATGACAATGCTCCCCCATGACAATGCTCCTCCCATGACAATGCTCCCCATGACAATGCTCCTCCCATGACAATGCTCCCCATGCCAATGCTCCTCCCATGACAATGCTCCTCCCATGCCAATGCTCCTCCCATGACAATGCTCCTACCCATGACAATGCTCCCTGCCCCCTGCCCCACGGACAATGCTCCCCTTTCCTGTGGCAATGCTCCCCCCATGATAATGCCCCCCCATGACAATGTTCCCCCCATGACAATGTTCCCTGCCCCCTAACAATGCTCCTACCCCTGTGACAATGCTCCCCCATGACAATGCTCCCTGTAACACGTGACAATGCTCTCTGCTTCCTGTCCCCTGACAATGCTCCCCCATGACAATGCTCCTCCCATGTCAATGCTCCCCATGACAATGCTCCTCCCATGACATCTCTCCTCCCATGACAATGCTCCCCCTCCCGTGACATTGCTCCTCCCATGACAATGCTCCTCCCATGACAATGCTCCCCATGACAATGCTCCTCCCATGACAATGCTCCTCCCATGACATTGCTCCTCATGACAATGCTCCTCCCATGACAATGCTCCTCCCATGACAATGCTCCTCCCATGACAATGCTCCTTCCATGACAATGCTCCTCCCATGACAATGCTCCTTCCATGACAATGCTCCTCCCATGACAATGCTCCTCCCATGACAATGCTCCTCCCATGACAATGCTCCCCCTCCCGTGACATTGCTCCTCCCATGACAATGCTCCTCCCATGACATTGCTCCTCCCATGACAATGCTCCCCCTCCCGTGACATTGCTCCTCCCATGACAATGCTCCTTCCATGACAATGCTCCCCATGACAATGCTCCTCCCATGACAATGCTCCTCCCATGACAATGCTCCTCCCATGACAATGCTCCTCCCATGACAATGCTCCTCCCATGACAATGCTGCTCCCATGACAATCCTCCTCCCATGACAATGCTCCCCATGACAATGCTCCCCATGACAATGCTCCTCCCATGACAATGCTCCTTCCATGACAATGCTCCTCCCATGACAATGCTCCTCCCATGACAATGCTCCTCCCATGACAATGCTCCCCATGACAATGCTCCTCCCATGACAATGCTCCTCCCATGACAATGCTCCTCCCATGACAATGCTCCCCATGACAATGCTCCCCATGACAATGCTCCTCCCATGACAATGCTCCTCCCATGACAATGCTCCCCATGACAATGCTCCCCATGACAATGCTCCTTCCATGACAATGCTCCTTCCATGACAATGCTCCTCCCATGCCAATGCTCCTCCCAAGACAATGCTCCTCCCATGACAATGCTCCTCCCATGACATTGCTCCTCCCATGACAATGCTCCTCCCATGACAATGCTCCCCATGACAATGCTCCTCCCATGACATTGCTCCTCCCATGACAATGCTCCTTCCATGACAATGCTCCTCTCATGACAATGCTCCTCCCATGACAATGCTCCTCCCATGACATTGCTCCTTCCATGACAATGCTCCTCCCATGACAATTCTCCTCCCATGCCAATGCTCCTCCCATGACAATGCTCCTCCCATGACAATGCTCCCCATGACAATGCTCCTCCCATGACAATGCTCCTCCCATGACAATGCTCCCCATGACAATGCTCCTCCCATGACAATGCTCCTCCCATGACAATGCTCCTCCCATGACAATGCTCCCCATGACAATGCTCCCCATGACAATGCTCCTTCCATGACAATGCTCCTCCCATGACAATGCTCCTCCCATGCCAATGCTCCTCCCATGACAATGCTCCTCCCATGCAAATGCTCCTCCCATGACAATGCTCCTCCCATGACAATGCTCCTCCCATGCCAATGCTCCTCCCATGACAATGCTCCTCCCATGCCAATGCTCTTCCCATGACAATGCTCCCCATGACAATGCTCCCCATGACAATGCTCCTCCCATGACAATGCTCCTCCCATGCCAATGCTCCTCCCATGACAATGCTCCCCATGACAATGCTCCTCCCATGACAATGCTCCCCATGACAATGCTCCTCCCATGACAATGCTCCTTCCATGACAATGCTCCTCCCATGACAATGCTCCTCCCATGACAATGCTCCTCCCATGACAATGCTCCTCCCATGACAATGCTCCTCCCATGACAATGCTGCTCCCATGACAATCCTCCTCCCATGACAATGCTCCTCCCATGACAATGCTCCTCCCATGACAATGCTCCTCCCATGACAATGCTCCTTCCATGACAATGCTCCTCCCATGACAATGCTCCTCCCATGACAATGCTCCTCCCATGACAATGCTCCTCCCATGACAATGCTCCCCCTCCCGTGACAGTGCTCCCCGTATCCCGTGACAATGCTCCCCGCCCCGTGACAATGCTCCCCCTACCCGCCCCATGACAATGCTCCCCGTACCCTGTGACAATGCTCCCCGTATCCCGTGACAATGCTCCCCGTACCCTGTGACAATGCTCCCGTACCCCGTGACAGTGCTCCCACCCCGTGACAATTTTTCATCACCTCAATCAGCTTGGAAAGGTGCTGACCAGCTCCTCCACAGCAATCATAATGCTGCCATGATACCCCTGCACCGCCCTCCCAATGCCCTCGCCCCCTACCAAATCCTGTCCTGACAATGCTTTCCCTCCTGCACCACCAGCAATACTTTCACCTGCCCCCTCCTACAATGCTCACCCCCCTCAACACAAACTCATAACAGTTAAATGTCTTAAACAGACTTTGTTAACCTTAACAACTTTGAAAAAACTTACCATAACACTGCAGGCATGCTGACAATAAGGTACTTAGCTGAGCTGGTGACATCAGAAGGGGACAAAGGCTCATCCCTCCCTCTCCTTGCCAGTCCACCTGGCTGGATCCCGTTGACAATTGCTCGCTCCTCATTCTGGGACAGGACAGCTTGGCCGTGTGTCTGCTAATTATCGGAAAGTGTGTATTTCTGTCTTTCTGTCTGTCTGCTTTCTTTATTTATCCTGCGAATTCCCAATCAGTCACAATCAGTCCGAAGTGTCATGCTAGTGTATTTTGTTTTTAAATTTAGAGTACCCAATTATTTATTCCAATTAAGGGGCAATTTAGCATGGCCAATCCACCTACCCTGCACATCTTTGGGGTTTTGGTTAAGTTAATAGGAAAAAGTTAAATTCTTACTGGTGCAGATGATATGAAATGGCTAAGATATATTTATTGTTTGGTTGGGGAACTTTGCAAATTTGGAATGTTTGTCATGTTTAATTTACAGCGAAGGCGGCTGTATCATTTTGCTGCACGGAATTACAATGCATCTGTATATCTTGAGTCGGGCAGCATGGTGGCACAGTGGTTAGCTCTGCTGCCTCATAGCTCCAGGGTCCCAGGTTCAATTCCAGCCTCAGGTGACTGTGCGGAGTCTGCACGTTCTCCCCGTCTCTGCGTGGGTTTCATCCGGGTGCTCCAGTTTCCTCCCACAGTCCAAAGATGAGCATGTTAGGTGGTGGATTGGCCACGCTAAATTGCTCCTTAGTGTCCAAAAGGTTAGGTCGGATTACTGGGTCATGGGGATAGGGTGGAAGCCTGAACTTCAGTAGTGCTCTCTTTCCAAGGGCCGGTGTCGACTCTTAAGGGCCAAATGGCCTCCTTCTGCGCTGTAAATTCTATGATTCTATGAGTCCAATAGCTCCAGTTTGAGTTCCTCCAAATACATTTGTGCTGTTTGGCTCCTCCCTGATTGGAATTTTATTGTTCTGTTTGGAAGAGAGGGTTCTGTGTATGCCTGGATGCTGAATGGTCTCCCAAACAGAAATGTGAGTTGTTGGAGAGCGGAGAGGGAAGATTCTCTGCTAGTTGAACATTTAAATGAAGGTGGGGTGGGTTTATAAATTGTCCTATTTATCACCTGAGCATTTTGCAAGCTGAGATTTACACGTCAGTGGATTTGCACTCCTTGCAATGTCAAACCAGAAGACTCTTGAAGTGTTGCTCTCTATCTCTCTCTCTCTCTGTCTCTGATTTGCTCAAGAAATAGATTTGGCCCTGACTCCAGATTTGTACTGCTGTCTTGCAACTGTACCAAGTGTGGTATCTGCAGTGTAACAAAGCCATGCACTAGACATGTTTTATTTCACATCGATATGCACACACTTTAATGATTCCATTTGCTTTGCATGTCTGAGAGACTTTTCCTCTGAGCACAAAATGAATTCTAAAAAGACCTGTTAAACATCAATATTTTTAGATGCCAGTGTAAGCACCATGGCTAAAGATTGGCAGAATTATAAGCGATAATGTTCCAAATTTTACCTGTTCATGTGGGTATGGGGAATGCTGGCAAAGCAGTGCTTTGCCCATTCTGATTTGTCCTGAGGCTGCTGATTCAACCACATATTGCTGGACTAGAGTCTTAAATAGATCACACCAAGTAGGGTGGCATTTTCCCCCTATTCCTGAATAGGTGTGCAGTAATCCAGATATTTTAGCACTCTAATTTTCTGAAGTCCGACCACAAGTGGTTTCTCAGCTGCAATACAATGTTCCATGATTATCATCATTTTAATATCAGATTTGCTTTTCTCCAGACTGATAAATGCACATAATTATTTTTATGTATAAGTAGAAAAATTAGATCTAGTTTGAGAAGTACATAGATATTTGGATTTTCTAATTCCAGTTCCTATTTGCCTCCATTAGCAAATAGTTCTACAAAGTGGAATAGATCATTATGACTGGGCTATTGCTCAATACGTGTACATGTGCACGCATGCACATGCAAATGCCTGACATTATGCACAGCTAGATTTAAATGTTTCAAATGCAATATCTTGCTGTGGGGTTAAGTCAGCATAAAATACAATTTCTGGTCTGTGGAAAGTTGATTGCTTCTTGCCAGAATGGCAAGATAGACACCTCAGTGCCAGTCATTGGTGACGGCAGGTTAGATATCATCCAGGGTTCCCTCTCCTTTTCCAGTGACCCCCGGCAGAAAGTGTAGGCAACAAATGAAGACAGGATCAGTCTTGGCTGTGGCGCACTGGCCCTTGGCAAACAGTCAGGTCTGATACAACTTCAGGTTAGCATGAGTTGACACCCTCAGCAACTCATCCAAAGAACAGAATTCCCCATCACTCAATGTGCTCTCAGTGCTGCTCTGAAGAAGTGCCCGTCTAGTTTAGGTGCTGGTAGCCTGGAGTGTGGTTTGAATTCATAATGTCCTTCTGCAAGCTCTTTCATATTGGCTTTAGTGGGTTCTGGGGCTACTTGCGACTGTTCTCGAGAATTGCAAATGGACCTTTGCTGAAACAAAGGATGCACGGATAAACACAATAACTACAAGTTAGCCAGTTTAACCTAGTTAGTGGGAAAATGTTAGAAATGATCATTCAGGACAAAATTAACAGTCACTTGGGCAATTTTAGATTAAGACAAGCCAGCACACATCTTAAGGGAAAATTGTATTTAACTATCTAGTTTATTTGAGATTTTGATGAAGTAACAGGTTTTGATGAGGGTTATGCGGTTGATGTGGTGTATGTGGACTTCCAAAAGGCATTAATTAAGTGCTACATAACAGACTTCCAAAGCCATGTTACACCCCATAGAATATAATAATAAATACAATAAAGTTGCCAAAGCCCCAGATGACCATAGGCTGTTTTCCCCTTTGAGGGGGGGAGCTGACTGGTGGTGGTTTAACCTGAGGATCACCACCCTCAGGTGAGGGGCTAGGTTGAGAATGTGGGGTCTTCATGGAATAACAGGGACAGTAGCAGCATGGATGTCAAATTGGTTGAGTGACAAGAAACAGAGTTGTGGTGAAAAGGTTGTTTCTTGGACTGGTGGAATTGTTCCCCAGGGGTCAGGGCTGGGACCACTGATTTTTTTGACATGTATTAGTGACCTAGACTTGAGTGTACAGGAAACAAGTTCAAAATTTGCGGATGACACAAAACTTGGAAGTATGGTGAATGTGAGGAGGATAGTGATAGAATCAGGAGGTCATAGTCAGGCTGATGGAAAAGGTGGACAAGTGGCAAATGAAATTTAAAGCAGGGACGTGTGAAATGACTAATTTTGGATGGGAGTGCAGGAGCAGTAGGGCCTGGATTTATAAGCGACATATTATTGAAGGTGTCAGGACAGTTTAAGAAAAGGGTCAATAAAGCATATGGGAACCTGGGCATTAGAAATAAAGAGGCATTATTGACAAATGTGTACATAACTCTGTTTTAGCCTCAACTAGAATATTGCGGGCTGCTCAGGGAAGCAATATTTAGGAAGGATGTGAAGGCATTAAGGAGGGTGCAGTAAAGATTCACAAGATTGGCTCCAGAGATGAGGAACTTTGATGAATAAATTGAAGATGTCCAGACTGTTCTCTTTGGAGAGAGAGAATTGAGAGGAGATTACACAGAGGTATTCAAAATCATGAGGGGTGGAACAGATTGGATAGTAATAACTGGTTCCACTGGCAGAAGATTCCAGAACCAGATGACAGAGATTTAAGGTGATCGACCCAAGTAGCAATGGCATCATGAAGAAAAGCAACTTTAGGAAGCGAAAGTCATTAGGGTCTGAAATGTGGTGCCTGAGTGAAGGAAGGCAGATTCAATTGAAGCATTCGGAAGAGAATTGGGTAATGATCTGGAGAGAAATGGGAAAAGACAGGGAGTGGGTCTAGGTGAGTTGCTCTTGCAGTGAGCTGGCATGGATACAATGGGCTGGATGGCCTCCTGTTCTGCAATCATTCTACAATTCAATAACTAACGGCAATCCAAACTTAACCCAAAAGTAAACTTAACCGCATTTTAAGGCTCATGGGAGGAAAAAGACTCTTTCCATCAAGTCATTTTCCTTATTGAACTGGGAATCATAGAATCCCAGCAATGCACAAGGAGGACATTTGACCATTGAGTCTGCACTTACCCTCCGAAAGAGCACCCTATCGAGGTCCACCCCCCAGCCACCCTGCCCTATCCCCATAGCCCCACTTCCATGTCCCTGGAGATTAAAGGGCAATTCAGCACGGACAATCCACCTAATCTGCACACCTTTGGACTGTGGGAGGAAACCCACGCAGACATGGGGATAACACGCAAACTCCACAAGACAGTCACCCAAGGCTGGAATCGAACCCGGCTCCCTGGCCATATGAGGCAGCAGTGCTAACCACTATGCCACTGTGCTGCCCAAGGTGTGAAAGCTTTGCTACAGTTATAGAAAGTTGTAGTTAGACCCCATCTGCAGTGTTGTGTTCAGCTCTGGGCACTGAATTATAGCCCTCAAAGCTTATACAGCTAGGAGAAAGCAGAACGATTCAAGGGCTAAAGATGTTAAATCATGAGGACAAGTTGCATAGACCAAAGCTCTAATTACACAAGTAAGGGATGAGCCTGTTGAGGTGTTCAAGAATTTGATAATGTAGCAACAGAAACTGTTTCCTCTGATGGGGGAGTCCAGAACAAGGGTGGGCCATCATTTTAAAATCAGAGCTGGTCTGTTGTCAGAAAGCACTTCTTTGCAAAAAGGGTAGTGAAAATTTGGAAGTGGTGTTAATTGAAAGGTTCAAGACGGAGATTGATAGATTTTTGTTAGTTGAAAGGAAAAATGGAAACAATATGGGAAATTCAAGCTAACATACAGATCAACCATTCTTAAATAATTTTATATTTAGAATGGTAGACAGCGCAGATCCAGGGGATTATAGATCAGTCGGCTTAACGTTGGCAGACAGAAAGATAATGGGATCTTTGCTCAAGACATTTAGGCTGTACGGTAGCAGTGATTAGCACTGTTGCTTCAGAGTGCCATCGACCTGGGTTCGATTCCCGGCTTGGGTCACTATCTGCACGTTCTCCCCGTGTCTATGTGGGTTTCCCCCGGGGTGCTCCGGTTTCCTCCCACAAGTCCCGAGAAGGTGTGCTTGTTAGGTGAATTGACATTCAGAATTCTCCCTCAGTGTACGCGAACAGGCGCCGGAGTGTGGCGACGAGGTGATTTTCACAGTTACTTCATTGCAGTGTTAATGTAAGCCTACTTGTGACACTAACAAAGATTACTATTAATGGATGAACAGCTAAAACCTAAAAATATAATAAAGAATAGTTAGTACCAGGTTCTGAAATGGAAGCTCAAGCTCCAACCTCACTGAATTCTTTTAATAAGGAACTGAGATAATGACAAGGTTAATGTGGTAGATGTTATTTGGATTTTCAAACACCTTTCAATAAGATACCATAGAGTGGGCTCCTGTCTAAGACTCAAGAACATGTGCAATTGAAGGGTAGGTCGCACACTGGCACAGTAAGCTGACTAACAAAGTAAATACAGAGTATAGGTGGCAAAGGGATCTAGTCAGACTGGTGAAAAGTATGAAATGGTGTTCCACAGGGATCGGTGCTGGGATAACTATTGTTCGCCATTTACATAAATAATTGGACTCTGGAATCCAAGATATGATGATCTCAAAATGTACAGTTGATAGAATATTGAGGGGTATAATTAACAGAAGAAAACTTGTAGAATAGGTGTGCAAATGACAACTAAATTCCAATACTGGTAAGTGTGACATGTTGCAGTTTGGTGGGAGAGATAAGTAGGCAACATATTCCTTGGAAAATGAGAGTCTTCAGAGGGATGAAGCAGGAAAAATGAATGAAGAGGTACATAGTTATAGATTGTTAAATATAGCAATGCAACTTAAGAAGTCCATAACAGACAAAACACTTAACTTCGAAAGAAATAGATTTGAAAAGCAGCACCTGTATTGTGCAGTATGTTGGTTAGACATAATTATGATCTTTATTGTCACAAGTAGGCTTACATTAACACTGCAATGAAGTTACTGTGAAAAGCCCCTAGTCGCCACATTCCATCACCTGTTCAGGTACACAGAGGGAGAATTCAGAATGTCCAAATTACCTAACAGCACGTCTTTCGGGACTCACAAGTAGGCCTCAAATGAAGTTACTGTGAAAAGCCCCTAGTCGCCACATTCCGGCGCCTGTTCGGGGAGGCTGTTACGGGAATTGAACCGTGCTGCTGGCCTGCTTTCAAAGCCAGCGATTTAGCCCAGTGCTGAAATGAAAATTCAAATTTCAACATCTGCCATGGTGGGATTCGAACCCTGGACCTCAGAGCATTACCCAGACCTGCTGAATCACTAGTCCAGTGAAAATACAACTACGCCATTGGATCAGGGTTCAAAGATTATGAAGGGGAATTGACAGGGTGGAGACAGGTTGAGATATTTACACTTGCAGGAGAAGCTAAAACGTAAGATAGTTATCAATAAATCTGGTAAAATTCAGGAGAAACTTCGGGCATGTTCAGAATGTGGATCCGGGTGAGGTGGTTGAGGCCAATAGTAGCGATGCATTTAAAAGGGAGTTAGACAAATTGAGGGAGAAAGGACGCGAGAATCTGCGGATAGGTTCTGGTGCTTTAAGGAGGAGGAGGGCGGACACCAGCATGGAGCCGTGGGGCTGAACGGCCTTGTTTCTGTGCTCTCAATGCTGTGACGAATGGTAGGGCAGGTTTCAGGTACTGAGTACCCCCCCACCCCCCCAGTCCCTGTGTTGGGTGTCTCTCTCGGTGTCTCTCTCAGTGTCTCTCTAACTGTCTCCCTCTGTCTCTCTGTCTCTCTCTCTGTCTGTCTGTCTCTCTCTGTGTCTGTCTCTCCCTGTCTCTCTCTCTTTCTGTCTGTCTCTCCCTGTCTCTCTCTCTCTTTGCCTGTCTCTCTATCTGTCTCTCCCTGTCTCACTCTCTGACTCTCTCTCTGTCTCTCTGTCTCACTCTCTCTCTCTGCCTGTCTCTCTCTCTCTGTCTGTCTCTCTCTCTGTCTGTCTCTCCCTGTCTCTCCCTGTCACTCTCTCTCTGTGCCTGTCTCTCTCTCTCTATCCGTCTCTCCCTGTCTCCCTCTCTGTCTCTCTCTCTGTCTGTCTCTCCGTGTCTCTCTCTCTCTGCCTGTCTCTCTCTCTCTATCCGCCTCTCCCTGCCCCCTCTCTGTCTCTCTCTCTCTGTCTGTCTCTCTCTCTGTATGTCTGTCTCTCCCTGTCTCTCTCTCTTTCTGTCTGTCTCTCCCTGTCTCTCTTTCTGTCTGTCTCTCTCTCTTTCTGTCTGTCTCGCCCTGTCACTCTCTCTGTCTGTCTCTCCTTGTCTCTCTCTCTTTCTGTCTGTCTCGCCCTGTCTCTCTCTCGATCTGTCTGTCTCTCCTTGTCTCTCTCTCTCTGTGTCTGTCTCTCCCTCTGTCTGTATCTCCCTGTCTCTCTCTTTCTGTCTGTCTCTCCCTCTCTTTCTGTCTGTCTCTCCCTGTCTCTCTCTGTCTGTCTCTCTCTGTGTCTGTCTCTCCCTGTCTCTCTCTTTCTGTCTGTCTCTCCCTCTCTTTCTGTCTGTCTCTCCCTGTCTCTCTCTCTGTCTGTCTCTCTCCGTCTCCCTTTCTCTCTCTCTCTCTATCTGTATCTCCCTGTCTCTCTCTCTCTCTCTGCCTGTCTCTCTCTCTATCTGTCTCTCCCGGTCTCACTCTCTGTCTCTCTTTTTGAATGTGGCAGCAGTATTGAGGTGTCAGTGCTGGAGCGGAAAGTTGGAAAGTGCATGGGCGTGAAAAGTGGGCAAAGAGAACGTGAGCTCTGTGCAAATATCCCCATGGGTATCGCAGCTAGGAGCGATCTGGGGGGAATGCTCTGCTTTGTTGCAGAGGGTCAGGGCTGAGCAAGGCTCCCCTCCTGGGTAACATACTGCTGAGGAACAGGGCTGGACAAGGCACCCTTCTTGGGTAACAAGCTGCTGAGGGTCAGGGCTGGACAAGGCACCCTTCTTGGGTAACAAGCTGCTGAGGGTCAGGGCTGGACAAGGCACCCTTCTTGGGTAACAAGCTGCTGAGGGTCAAGGCTTTACAAGACACCCCTCCTGGGTCACAGAGGGTCAGGGCTATGCAAGGCTCCCCTCCTGGGTAACAGAGGGTCAGGGCTGTGCAAGACGCCCCTCCTGGGTAACAGAGGGTCAGGGCTGTGCAAGGCTCCCCTCCTGGGTAACAGAGGGTCAGGGCTGAGCAAGGCTCACCTCCTGGGTAACAGAGGGTCAGGTCTGTGCAAGGCTCCCCTCCTGGGTAACAGAGGGTCAGGTCTGTGCAAGACACCCCTCCTGGGTAACAGAGGGTCAGGGCAGTGCAAGGCTCCCCTCCTGGGTAACAGAGGGTCAGGGCTGTGCAAGGCTCACCTCCTGAGGGTCAGCGCTGTGCAAGGCTCCCCTCCTGAGGGTCAGGGCTGTGCAAGGCTCCACTCCTGAGTATCAGGGCTGTGCAAGGCTCCCCTCCTGGGTAATAGAGGGTCAGGGCTGAGCATGGCTCCCCTCCTGGGTAACAGAGGGTCAGGGCTGTGCAAGACACCCCTCCTGGGTAACAGAGGGTCAGGGCTGTGCAAGACACCCCTCCTGGGTAACAGAGGGTCAGGGATGAGCAAGGCTCACCTCCTGGGTAACAGAGGGTCAGGGCTGAGAAAGGCTCCCCTCCTGGGTAACAGAGGGTCAGGTCTGTGCAAGACACCCCTCCTGGGTAACAGAGTGTCAGAGCTGTGCAAGGCTCCCCTCCTGGGTAACAGAGGGTCAGGGCTGAGCAAGGCTCACCTCCTGGGTAACAGAGGGTCAGGGCTGTGCAAGACACCCCTCCTGGGTAACAGAGTTTCACGGCTCTGCAAAGCTCCCCTCCTGGGTAACAGAGGGTCAGGGCTGTGCAAGACACCCCTCCTGGGTAACAGAGGGTCAGGGCTGAGCAAGTCACCTCTCTTGGGTAACAGAGGGTCAGGGCTGTGCAAGGCTCCCCTCCAGGGTAACAGAGGGTCAGGGCTGTGTAAGGCACCCCTCCTGGGTAACAGAGTTTCAGGGCTATGCAAAGCTCCCCTCCAGGGTAACAGAGGGTCAGGGCTCTGCAAGGCAGCCCTCCTGGGTAACAGAGGGGCAGGGCTGAGCAAGACACCACTCTTGGGTAACAGAGGGTCAGGGCTGTGCAAGGCTCCTCTCCTGAGGGTCAGGGCTGTGCAAGGCTCCCCTCCTGGGTAACAGAGGGTCAGGGCTGTGCAAAGCTCCCCTCCTGGGTAACAGAGGGTCAGGGCTGTGCAAAGCTCCCTTCCTGGGTAACAGAGGGTCAGGGCTGAGCAAGGCACCCCTCCTGGGTAACAGAGGGTCAGGGCTGAGCAAGGCTCCCCTCCTGGGTAACAGAGGGTCAGGGCTGTGCAAAGCTCCCCTCCTGGGTAACAGAGGGTCAGGGCTGAGCAAGACACCCCTCCTGGGTAACAGAGGGTCAGGGCTGTGCAAAGCTCCCCTCCTGGGTAACAGAGGGTCAGGGCTGAGCAAGACATCCCTCCTGAGGGTCAGGGCTGTGCAAGGCTCCCCTCCTGAGTGTCAGGGCTGTGCAAGGCTCCCCTCCTGAGTGTCAGGGCTGTGCAAGGCTCCACTCCTGAGTGTCAGGGCTGTGCAAGGCTCCCCTCCTGGGTAACAGAGGGTCAGGACTGAGCAAGGCTCACCTCCTGGGTAACAGATGGTCAGGGCTGGGCAAGGCTCACCTCCTGGGTAACAGAAGGTCAGGGCTGTGCAAGGCTCACCTCCTGGGTAACAGAAGGTCAGGGCTGTGCAAGGCTCCCCTCCTGAGGGTCAGGGCTGTGCAAGGCTCCCCTCCTGAGGGTCAGGGCTGTGCAAGGCTCCCCTCCTGAGTGTCAGAGCTGTGCAAGGCTCCCCTCCTGGGTAATAGAGGGTCAGGGCTGAGCATGGCTCCCCTCCTGGGTAACAGAGGGTCAGGGCTGTGCAAGGCTCACCTCCTGGGTAACAGAGGGTCAGGGCAGTGCAAGGCTCCTCTCCTGGGTAACAGAGGGTCAGGGCTGTGCAAGGCTCCTCTCCTGAGGGTCAGGGCTGTGCAAGGCTCCCCTCCTGGGTTACAGAGGGTCAGGGCTGTGCAAGGCTCCCCTCCTGGGTAACAGAGGGTCAGGGCTGAGCAAGGCACCCCTCCTGGGTAACAGAGGGTCAGGGCTGTGCAAAGCTCCCCTCCTGGCCAACAGAGGGTCAGGGCTGTGCAAGGCTCCCCTCCTGGGTAACAGAGGGTCAGGGCTGTGCAAGACACCCCTCCTGGGTAACAGAGGGTCAGGGCTGAGCATGTCACCTCTCTTGGGTAACAGAGGGTCAGGGCTGTGCAAGGCACCCCTCCTGGGTAACAGAGGGTCAGGGCTGTGCAAGGCTCCCCTCCAGGATAGCAGAGGGTCAGGGCTGTGTAAGGCACCCCTCCTGGGTAACAGAGTTTCAGGGCTATGCAAAGCTCCCCTCCAGGGTAACAGAGGGTCAGGGCTCTGCAAGGCAGCCCTCCTGGGCAACAGAGGGTCAGGGCTGTGCAAGGCTCCCCTCCTGGGTAACAGAGGGTCAGGGCTGTGCAAGGCTCCCCTCCTGGGTAACAGAGGGTCAGGGCTGAGCAAGACACCTCTCTTGGGTAACAGAGGGTCAGGGCTGTGCAAGGCTCCCCTCCTGGGTAACAGAGGGTCAGGGCTGAGCAAGACACCCCTCCTGGCTAACAGAGGGTCAGGGCTGTGCAAGGCTCCTCTCCTGAGGGTCAGGGCTGTTCAAGGCTCCCCTCCTGGGTAACAGAGGGTCAGGGCTGTGCAAGGCTCCCCTCCTGGGTAACAGAGGGTCAGGGCTGAGCAAGACATCCCTCCTGAGGGTCAGGGCTGTGCAAGGCTCCCCTCCTGAGTGTCAGGGCTGTGCAAGGCTCCCCTCCTGAGTGTCAGGGCTGTGCAAGGCTCCCCTCCTGGGTAACAGAGGGTCAGGACTGAGCAGGGCTCCCCTCCTGGGTAACAGAGGGTCAGGGCTGAGCAAGGCTCACCCCCTGGGTAACAGAAGGTCAGGGCTGTGCAAGGCTCACCTCCTGAGGGTCAGGGCTGTGCAAGGCTCCCCTCCTGAGGGTCAGGGCTGTGCAAGGCTCCCCTCCTGAGTGTCAGAGCTGTGCAAGGCTCCCCTCCTGAGTGTCAGGGCTGTGCAAGGCTCCCCTCCTGGGTAACAGAGGGTCGGGACTGAGCAGGGCTCCCCTCCTGGGTAACAGAGGGTCAGGGCTGAGCAAGACACCCCTCCTGGGTAACAGAGGGTCAGGGCTGTGCAAGACACCCCTCCTGGGTAACAGAGGGTCAGGGCTGTGCAAGGCTCCCCTCCTGGGTAACAGAGGGTCAGGGCTGTGCAAGACACCCCTCCTGGGTAACAGAGGGTCAGGGCTGTGCAAGGCCCCCCTCCTGGGTAACAGAGGGTCAGGGCTGAGCAAGACATCCCTCCTGAGGGTCAGGGCTGTGCAAGGCTCCCCTCCTGAGTGTCAGGGCTGTGCAAGGCTCCCCTCCTGAGTGTCAGGGCTGTGCAAGGCTCCCCTCCTGAGTGTCAGGGCTGTGCAAGGCTCCACTCCTGGGTAACAGAGGGTCAGGACTGAGCAGGGCTCCCCTCCTGGGTAACAGAGGGTCAGGGCTGAGCAAGGCTCACCCCCTGGGTAACAGAAGGTCAGGGCTGTGCAAGGCTCACCTCCTGAGGGTCAGGGCTGTGCAAGGCTCCCCTCCTGAGGGTCAGGGCTGTGCAAGGCTCCCCTCCTGAGTGTCAGGGCTGTGCAAGGCTCCCCTCCTGGATAATAGAGGGTCAGGGCTGTGCAAGGCTCCCCTCCTGGGTAATAGAGGGTCAGGGCTGAGCATGGCTCCCCTCCTGGGTAACAGAGGGTCAGGGCTGTGCAAGACACCCCTCCTGGGTAACAGAGGGTCAGGGCTGTGCAAGACACCCCTCCTGGGTAACAGAGGGTCAGGGCTGAGCAAGGCTCCCCTCCTGGGTAACAGAGGGTCAGGGCTGAGCAAAACATCCCTCCTGAGGGTCAGGGCTGTGCAAGACACCCCTCCTGGGTAACAGAGGGTCAGGGCTGTTCAAGACACCCCTCCTGGGTACCAGAGGGTCAGGGCTGAGCAAAACATCCCTCCTGAGGGCCAGGGCTGTGCAAGACACCCCTCCTGGGTAACAGAGGGTCAGGGCTGTTGAAGACACCCCTCCTGGGTAACAGAGGGTCAGGGCTGTGCAAGACTCCCCTCCTGGGTAACAGAGGGTCAGGGCTGTGCAAGACATCCCTCCTGAGGGTCAGGGCTGAGCAAGGCTCCCCTCCTGGGTAACAAGCTGCTGAGGTGGAGAGATACCAAATGAGACCAGAGAGTGGGCAGCAACACAAACAGTTAACTGCGTGACAGTTGGACTTGGGATGATTTTTTTTTCTCTCTCTCTCTCTCTCTGTTTCTCTCTCTCTGTTTCTCTCTCTCTCTCTCTCTCTGTTTCTCTCTCGCTCTCTTTTTTGCCTCCCTCCCTCATTCATTTATTTATTTGTATCTCCTCGTTGCACCTCAACAGGGCGCCGTCAGAGAGAGAGGTGGCGAGTGTGGAGCGAGTACTTCATCTTGGCAAAGGGAGCTGCTGCCGAGGACCGGAGAGAATCGCCCAGAGAGCTCAGGCAGAGAGAGGCGGGGAGAGGGGGTGAAGGCTGTGCCCCCCACCCGGGCCCTGGATCGCTGTGGACCCCGCATGGGGCAGGCTGTACCCGGCATGGAGAGGGAGCTGTGAGCAGCGTGGCCAGACGCTGGCTCCAGGAGCTGCCAGCCAATGTTTCAGCCCCCGTGCCATCCACCTGGGCAGGATGTGCCCCCGCTGCCGCCGCTAGCCCGCTAGCCCGAGCCCGCAGCACCGAGCCAGCCGAGCCCAGGGGCCCGGGAAGATGAGGATCGCCTCCCTCCGCCACTGCCTGCTGCTCCTGGTCGCTGCCCAGTGCTACTGGCTCCTCGCCGTCCCGCAGAGCAGCGCAGCCCAGGAACATGCCCATTCCATCCGGCTGGAGGGCGACATCATCCTCGGGGGGCTCTTCCCGGTGCACTCCCGGGGCCAGTCCGGGGCCCCCTGCGGCGAGATCAAGAAGGAGAAGGGCATCCACCGGATGGAGGCGATGCTGCACGCCGTGGACCAACTCAACCGCGACCCCGAGCTCCTGGCCAACATCACCCTGGGCGTCCGCATCCTCGACACCTGCTCCAGGGACACTTACGCCCTGGAACAGTCGCTCACTTTCGTGCAAGCTCTGATCGAGAAAGATACCACGGACGTGAGGTGTGCGAGTGGAGAGCCGCCCATCATCAGTAAGCCCGACAAAATCGTGGGAGTTATAGGAGCCTCGGCCAGTTCTGTCTCCATCATGGTGGCTAATATACTGAGACTTTTTAAGGTAAGATCATTGTGTGCGTGCGAGAGAGTGTGAGAGAAAGTGTGAAAGTGTGAGAGTGTGAGAGAAAGTGTGTGAAAGTGTGAGAGAGTGTGAGAGCGTGAGAGAGTGAGAGAAAGTGTGTGAGAGAGTGTGAAAGTGTGAGAGAGTATGAGAGAGTGTGACAGAAAGTGTGAGAGTGTGATAGAGAGTGTGAGAGTGTGCGAGAGAGTGAGAGAAAGTGTGTGAGAGAGTGTGAAAGTGTGAGAGTATGAGAGAGTGTGACAGAAAGTGTGAGAGTGTGATAGAGAGTGTGAGAGTGTGGTAGAAAGTGTGAGAGTGAGAGAAATTGTGAGAGTGTGAGAATGTGCGAGAGAGGGTGAGAGAGAGCGTGGGACTGTGTGAGTGTGTGAGAGTGTGAGAGAAAGTGTGAGTGTGTGAGAGAGTGTGAGAGAAAGTTTGAGAGGAAGTGAGAGTGTGAGCGAGTGTGAGCGAGAGTGTGAGAGAGTGTGTGAGATAGAGTGAGAGTGTCAGAGTGTCAGAGTGCGGGTGAGTGAGAGAATGTGTTTGTGAGAGAGAATGTGTTTGTGAGAGAATGAGTGTGAGTGTGTGTGAGAGAGTGTGTGTGTGTGAACGAGGGTGTGTGTGCGTGACTGTAAGTGTGTGACTGTGAGAAAGTATGTGAATATGTGACTGAGAGAGTGTGTGTGAGAAAGTGCGTGAGACAGAGAATGTGCGTGAGACACAAAGAGAGCAAATGTGTATCAGAGTGAATATCAAAGTGGCACTCTGTATGTTTAAGGGACTTTTGTCGACTGAAACACTAATATTTATCAATAGCACACAATGCTACCGTGATTAATGTTAACTGTAAGCGTAAATTCATCAATAATAGTGGGACCACTGGCTTTGGTCAGTGAGGGGTTTGTATGTGAGTGGAATTTCTGGCACTCTAACCGTCAATAATTCCTTTAGCTGCGGCCGGTATTTAACATTGCAATCTGCCAGTCTCCATCGAACAGCCCCGGGACCAGGATTAATGGGGTATAGATTTGGAAGAGGTTGCTGGGTCTGTGAAGGAGGCCAGTTTCAGTGGTTTGAGGGCTGAGGGAGGCAAGTAAATTCCAAGACTTTCTCCAGGCGGTTTGGTTTGGTTGTTGATGACGGTGTGTGTGTGTGTTCCCCCCCCCCCCCCATAAACATCTCATTGAGACTGCTAGTTCCAGGAGAGTTGCTGCAGGAGTGTCAGAAACACCATGCATTGAATGTTTTAGGGAGGTAGAGGCGAACTGTCGGAAGTTCGAACAATTCATTTCTTAGTGCGACAGTTTTCACAGAGAGATGATCAAACATTGAGATTGCAAATAAACTTACACACTGCAGTGCTCATCCACACCTGGTCGCGTGTGCACCCTGGGGAGGGGCGGGGGGAGCTATTTAGCCCATTCCATTGCTGTAGCGAAGTGGGAGATGGCTCTTGCAGGTTTAACGCTTCCTGGTCTTGTTGCTGGATTGCAATGAAGAGAAGGAATGATTGCTTATATCGAATTTGGACTCCTGAAGTTGTGACTGTGTGTGTGTGGGGGGGGGGGTAAAGTATCGTGTCCTCCACCTTCTTCCAATGCTGACCAAATGTCCAAAGAACCTCTGCGGGGTTCCCAGGGATTTCAGAGTGAGTGTGGGCAGAGACTCGCCTGGCACCAGGTCAGTGTCAGCCCAGAGGCAGTGTAACTGCAGCCGCCTCTCTGCATCAGCACTTCATTCAATGCGAGTTGTTCCAAACTGCCCTCTTTTCGCTGCCTGCTTTGCAAACGATTTGAACATTTCTGCGGAGCTCTGGAGAGGGGTAGAAGGGAGGGGGGGGGGGGATTTTTTGACAGCAAATGCTGCGAAATGGGACAGTTGGCGCTGCTTTGGGGAACTCGGACTGTGTTAGTATCGGTGTAAACATACAGCATGTGTGTGCTGTACACATTGGACCTCATTCCGCCCTGGCATCCTGGTCTCAACCAGACATCGGTGACAATGTGAGGATGTGAATGTGAAGTACACGACTGGAAGAGGTAGCTGAATGGGTTAATAGGAGTTTATTGTCAGTGTGTGCCTGTGATTGGCAGTGAATATTGCATTAGTGTCATGAAGCCGGAACGTTGAGGAATTCATTTGTATGCGGGAGCTAACAGCAGACGGGCATGTCTGACAACATTTTTACCATTAACACTGACAAAAAGCAATCTGTTCGGCAATCTGGTTCGCCGACCCGAGGTCTGTGTTACCAGTGCCGAGATAAGAATTCAGGGTGAGCTTGGACAACCCTTGCCAGGGTGTGATGGGGCACACAATCTGATCAAGGGCCAGACCTCTTGGGGCACCATTATGACAATCGAGACACTATAGAATCTCAACAAACGGAATTAATAAACAGCCTAAATAAAGCCTTGCGAAGCAATGCGGTCCGATTATAGCAATGGGACAACCAGACCAGCACATACCTGTGTGGGTTACACAGCCAATAAATAATACACTGACCTTTCTAAGCGATCATTAATTAGGTAGCAATTGCAAAGGGGGAAGATATGACCATCGATCTGTTGTCTAAGTTAGTGTTGTTTATATTGATTGAAATTCTGCACGCTTAACAATAAATGCCCTTAAGAAATATTCCCTGTTTTACATGGATCAGAATGAGCTGCGATAGATGGGGAACGGATACGCTTTTGTGCTTTAAAGGGGCTGTTAAGAGGTTTCTTTTTTACGAGTAGGTTTTACAATAATGATTACTTCGATATTGATATGCCACAATATCTCACCTACACAGGTTAGAGTCGCAGAGCAATTATACTGGGGCTTCCACGCGAACACAGTGTGCAGGAACGGAAAAGCTGCAATGTTATATGAGCATTCTATTCCTGAATGTATTAATGTTTCTAAGACACACCAGAGCACCTGCAGGAGGCACTCTTTCATCATTTGGGCGCCAAACTGAGCATGTTTCTGATCTTGCTCCGGGAAGGTAGTGAGTCGAGATTGGCGACTCGCTCACAGGGAGAAGGGAGGGAGGCTCGGCAAGGGAACCATCCCTATCTACTTCCACAGCAACATGCCGTCAGAGAATGCTGCGTACACATTTTCTTGTGGGGAAAATAAATCTTGATGTGGGTGTTGCAGGTAAGGCAGTGGTCATGGAGTCATAGAGTCACACAGCACAGAAAAGACCCTTCGACCCATCGCGTCTGCACCGATCATAAATAACCACCTAACTGTCCTAATCCCATTTTCCAGCACTTGGCCCATTGCCTTGTAAGCCTTGTTTAAATGCACATCTAAATACTTATTATGAGAGTCTCTGTCTCCATCGCCCTTTCTGGTAGCAAGTTCCAAACTCCCACCACCCTTTGGCTAAAAACGTTTCCCCTCACATTCTTCTAAACCTCCTGCCCCTTACTTTAAATCTATGCCCCCTGGTTATTGATCCTTCCAAGGGGGGAAATTTCTTCCTGTCTGCTCTATCTATGCCCCTCATAATTTTGTACATCTCAATCATGTCCCCCCTCAGTCTCCTCTGCTCCAAGGAAAGCAACCCCAGTCTATCCAATCTCTCTTCATAACTGAAACCCTCCAGCCCAGAGAGCATCCTGGTAAATCTCCTCTGCACCCATTCCAGTGCTTTCACATCCCTCCTGTAATGTGGATTCCAGAACTGCACACAGTACTCTAGCTGTGGCCTAACCAATGTTTTATACAATTCAAGCATAACCTCCCTTCCCTTAAACTTGATGCCTTGGCTAATAAAGGCAAGTACAGTATAGGCCTTCTTAACCACTGTATCCACCTGCTCTGTTACCTTAAGGGCAAAGTGTACATGCACACCAAGGTCCCTCTGATCTCAGTGCTTCCCAAGTTCCTGCTGTTTATCATGTATTCCCTTGCCTTGTTTGACCTGCCCAAGTGTATCACCTCACACTTATCCCAATTGAATTCCATTTTCCACTCAACAGCCCATCCAACCAGCCCGTCTGTATCCTCCTGTAATCGAATGCTATCCTCCTCACTATTTACCACCCCAACAATTTTCGAATCACCTGCAAACTTACTGATCAACCCTCCTATATTCTATTTAAATATTTATATAAACCACAAGCAGCAATATAAGGGTGTAGTGGTATTGTTATATTGTTGCTGGATTAGTAATCCAGAGACCCAAGGGGACCCGGGTTCGATTCCCACCATGGCAGATGGTGAAATTTGAATTCAATATTAATCTGGAATTTCAAGTCTAATGATGACCATGAAACCATTGTCGATCGTTGTAAAAAACCATCTGGTTCACTAATATCCTTTAGGGAATAAAGTCTGCTACCCTTAACTGGTCTGGCGTACAAGATCCACTGCGATGTGGTTGACTCTATACTGCCACTCCATTCAAGGGCAATTAGGGATGGGCAACAAATGCCAGCCTTGCCAGCGATGCCCACATGCCATGAAATAATTTTTGAATTTTTATCTCACGAGTTGCCTTGAGAAGATTATGACACAATTGAATGGTTCGGACATTTCAGAGGACAGCCAAGAGTCAAACATAATCTAGACTGGGTAGATGTGCCACATCTCCTTCTCCCAAACCACACCATTCATGGTAATTTTTTCCAAAGCTAAATTCACATTTTCAAATGGTATGTGGGATTGGAATTTACATTCTCTGGAGTATTAATCCATTAACTAAACCACAGCATTGCAAAGCCATCGCTGACATAATGGAGCAAATAATGTGGGACTAGCCATGCATGATTTTAGCCAGTTCTCAAAATGCCATAATTCTGCCCATGAGCTTTTTTAAAAAAAAGATGTAATGTTTACCTTTCATAGATTTCCTTACTGTTAGACGTTTAAATCTTGCTTGTTGAAAGGAACATTTGTTCCTCAAGACAGTCTTTTCCTTGTTTTCCACAACTGCCTCTACTCTGCACCTCCCCCCCCCCCCTCCCCACCCTAATATTCCCCACCCTAATATCCCCCAGTTGCTTAAAGGTGTTGACTCGTATGTTGACATTTCTCCAGTGCCTCATCACATTTAAAGCATGAATTCAGCTACCCGATGCTGACATGGCATTCAGTCGGGGGATCGCCTGAACTCGTCTAAGCCAAACTCCATTCGAGTGAATTTTTGTAAAATGGTCGTAAGCGAGATTTCACCCCACTTCAAACATGTTGCACATACCATTTTCAAAATCAGCAGCATCTCAATGATTTTAAAAAAATTAAAATTAAACACGATAACTGTCCTTTATTCACATAACCATCGCAGTTCAATCTGAAGGCGAACTAACCCCTTCAGCACAACCTTGCAGTAACTGCACCACTTCTTTTGTTGATTTTTGAATAAGTTGAGACTTGAAACAGGAACATTTTCTCTACCTTGTGGCTGCAGCCTTCAGCACGTTGGAAAGATTGTACCCAGAGCCAGGAAATGTAATTAGTTTTTGAGAAAATTAATTGTTGGATGTGTTTCATGACACACAGAGAAGAGATCTTTCGGTGTACACAAAGAAATAAACAAGTCCATAGACTTGAAGCCTGCAGACTGCAACTTGTTGGCAGTTGTGAAGTGGAATAACTTACAGGCAAACACTTGTTGGGAACAACCCTTGATGTGATCCTATATATTTAGCTTCACTTTTCCACACCCAAAAAGTGGCTTTCTTTCCTGATACGAGCCAAAATAAGGGACATATTTTGTAGGGCAGTGTAGGAGTAAGTGGAGGTCAGTGGGTCTGGAAAAGTACGCGGCTCAGTGGGGGCGATACATTCCCAGCGCAACTCTGACCTGCTGTAATTTTGAAAGCGGACATGGGAAGCGGTAAGTTGTGCAAAAAATGTTGGGTTTGGTCTTTGGCACAAGCAGGAGTAGGCCATTCAATATGATCATGGCTAATCTTGGGCCTCAACTCCCCATATCCCTTAATTCCTTGAAAGACCAAAAATCTGCCTCTCCCAGCCTTAAATCTAATTAACGATGGAGTCTCCACAACTGTCTGGGGGTAGAGCACTCCAAAGGTTCACAACTCCTTGAGTGAACTAATTTCTCCTCATCTCAGTCCTAAATGATTGGCCCTTTATTCTGAGAATTTGCCCCGTGTTTTAGACTCCTCAGCCAGCTGAAACTATCTCACCACATCTGCCCCATCAAGATCCACCAGGGTTTTGTAGGTTTCAATGTGATCACCAATCATTCTTCCAAACTCCAGAGAATATAATCCCAATTTACTCCCCCTCTCATTATAGGACAACCCCCTCATCGCAGGAACCAATTTAGTGAACCTTCTCTGTACCGCTTCCAATGCAATCGATATCCCTTCATCAACATTGCTCGCAATATTCCAGATGTGTCCATAAGACCATAAGACCATAAGACATAGGAGCGGAAGTAAGGCCATTCGGCCCATCGAGTCCACTCCACCATTCAATCATGGCTGATTTCAACTCCATTTACCCGCTCTCTCTCCATAGCCCTTAATTCCTCGAGAAATCAAGAATTTATCAACTTCTGTCTTAAAGACACTCAACGTCCCGGCCTCCACCGCCCTGTGGCAATGAATTCCACAGACCCACCACTCTCTGGCTGAAGAAATGTCTCCTCATCTCTGTTCTAAACTGACTCCCTTTTATTGTAAGGCTGTGTCCCCGGGCCCTAGTCTACCCTGCTAATGGAAACAACTCCCCTACGTCCACCCTATCTGAGCCATTCATTATCTTGTAAGTTTCTATTAGATCTCACCAAAACACTGTACAACTGTATCAAGACTTCTTTATTCTCGTCCTCCAATCACCTCACAATAAAGGCTAACCTGCCGTTTGTGCCCACCCCAGTCCAACCCCTGCATCTCCACATTGTGACATTACTGATATCGAGGCTGTCACCTGCGACCACTCCTACAGGGTGCTCCCCATGTGGGTGGGGGTGAGGTGGAAGCAGCCAGTGGGAGCACCTCCACGGATTCTGATTACAGGACCCAACCCCCCCCCCCCCCAACTCCTTAACATCATCTCTGAGACCCTCTGTCCATTGATGCTCTTGAGCATTTTGGGGCCATCACCAGCTGGAGTGCACCAAGCATCCACTCCATGCATCTTTGTGACATTAGTGTCATTTAAAAAAATATATATTTTATTGACATTTTTCAAACAGAGATTTTCCATTTTTACAACATAATAAAGAAATATGCATTAAACGTTATTTAAATAATATATTAAACTAACAACAAATGAAAAAAGAGATAAACAAAAAGCAAATATCAACAACTAGCAAAAAACAAAAACACAGGATAATACAACCCCCGCCCCCTGAGTTGCTGCTGCTGTCCTTTCTGTTTTTCCATTATTGTTCCGTGAGATAGTCAAGGAACGGTTGCCACGGCCTGGTGATCCCCTGAGCCGATCCTCTTAACGCATATTTTATTCGCTCCAGTCTTATGAACCCTGCCATGTCGTTTATCCAGACCTCCAAGCCCGGAGGCTTTGCTTCTTTCCACATGAGTAGAATCCTTCGCCGGGCTACTAGGGACGTAAAGGCCAGAACGTCGGCCTCTTTCGTCTCCTGCACTCCCGGTTCTTCTGCAACCCCAAATAGAGCTAACCCCCAGCTTGGTTTGACCCGGACCCCCACCACCTTTGAGACCACTCTTGCCACACCCTCCCAGAACTCATGCAGTGCCGGACACGACCAGAACATGTGGGTGTGGTTCGCCGAGCTTCCCGAGCACCTCCCACACCTATCCTCCACCCTAAAAAACCTGCTCAGTCTTGCTCCCATCATATGCGCCCTGTGTAGAACCTTAAATTGAATCAGGCTAAGCCTGGCACATGAGGACGAGGAATTTACCCTGCTTAGGGCATCTGCCCACAGCCCCTCCTCAATCTCTTCCCCCAGCTCCTCTTCCCATTTTCCCTTCAGCTCCTCTGACATTAGTGTCATTGATCACTCAATCGAGAGAATGTGACATGCATGCTATGCATATTAGCACGCTGTTCCTGGATATACTCCGAGTGATGCTGGAGGTTTGCTGCTCTTTCAATGCAACATCTCATATGCTCAAAACAGAACTCAAGTGATGCATTGACTCCTCCATTTTGCTCAGAAGATTCTGCGCATTATGTGGTAACTCTAACATGTGGACACTCACATCTCCTGCTGTTGGTTCAGGAATACCTGCCTTGTGTAAAACTCCCACCATGGTGGGACAATCTGTGCTGATGGTGGGTGCGCTCGACTGATGTGACTGTGCAACCTCAACCTCTTCCAGGACGCTGTCCCCCCCCCCCCCCCTTGCCTGCCTTGGCATCCCCTCCACATCTGCCTATATAGCTGGCTTAGGGTGGTTAAGTGAAACCACCTCTGTCAGCAGCTGCTTCTGCAGCACTGAAGCAGTCCATTTGAACCAATATTTTGGCATGGAGGCAACTGGGGAGGAGGGCGTTCCATCCCGATCACCTGGAGATCCCTTGGAGATGCTCAGACCTGTCATCCTGGCTTCAAGGAACTCCCACCTTGCCATCACCCTCTCCCTCATGCGCAGCCAGCCTAGCCAATCACCTGGAGATCCCTTGGAGATGCTCAGACCTTGTCATCCTGGCTTCAAGGAACTCCCACCTTGCCATCACCCTCTCCCTCATGCGCAGCCAGCCTAGCCACTCCATGGGTATCAGACGAGATGTGGCAAAGCACTGCCAGACCGAGCTCGTGCCGTGTGCTCTTTGCTCCTCTAATATCAAGAAAGTGAGAGTTAGGGCCATTGTGCCCTCCTTCCTTGCTTCCATCTGCACTAATATCTGATGTTACCACCTGCAGTGTTGCCACCTGCATGTTTGTTGGTGATGGGGGTTTCCTCCATAGCTCTGTAATGCCCCTAACCCTAATGCCCCTGCACACACACATGCTTTCATTGTTAAGGAGGACTATATGATCTCAGGCTCTTTCTCTTGTGGATATGCTTGAGACTGGAGGCCTGTCACCTGAGTGTAGTGCTGCACCCACCTTGCTGTCTGCAGAAGGTTATTGAAGCGGCAGTGTATGCAGACCCTCCTCGTCACTCTGCAGCCACTCACTTCACCTGCCTCCAGCCAGGCCTCCTCACTCTGTTTGACTGGCCTTCTCCTGCCACATTCCAGAATAAAAGGGCACGCCTGTGATGACATGACCTCAAAAAGGATCTCAAAGGCGGCATGGCTAAATCCAGGGGCCCACGCCTATATGGCACCAACCAACCTGCTCCGTCCCTGGTCTCCCAATTCTTCTATATCCCTCCAAACCAGCTATAACAATAGCAGCTGGTTTTGCCTTTCCATCTCTGCTGCCTCACTGCTCTCTTGCATACTCCCTTGTCTTGCCATTGCTAAAATTGGATGCACATCCTGGTCTCTGATTAGGATTCACATTAAAAGTGGCATTGGGACAGGAAAAGTCCCAATCCTGGAATAAAGTCACAGCCGAACCTCTGTCCTTCTTTCACATCGGGAAAATCAAATGCTTTCTTCTTCTCTCAGAATTGCGTCTGAGTTAATTACTTTGCTCCCTTCAGGAATCTGTCTGCAAGAAATCCTCTCGCCTCTCTGCATCCATCTCAGTACTATCTCTCTCTTTCTCCCCTTCCTTTCTGAAGCATGTGTCTTGCACTATCATTCGTTGATTCATTATTTAGCCTTTTACTTATGCATCAAACTTGGGAATATCATCTAGTGTTTGTTATCCTTCCCCTGCTCATCATGACCCCATTCTCTTGGACTTCCGGGTGTGGCTATGCAGAGCTAGGTCGCATATTCGGTAGCTCCCGCTTGGAACGGACTTTTGGGCTCTTTTACAGGGCCCCCACGGCATTTGTTTGACATTTCCCCGTGTGGGAAGAAGACTGCAGCATTCCCCTGACAGTGTCCCCCAGGAATGTTATGTCTTTTGGCTGCCAGGCCCGGCAGAAACAGTAAAAGATTTGGCTGCAAACAGGATAAACAGGGCCCCTTCCAGCATGCAGGCGGGGGAAGGGCAAGCTTAAAGCTGCAAACTGACCTGAGGACCTTTATCAAAAGTGAATTCTAACAGCAGAGGGAACAACTGTGAAAAGATCTCACCAAGGCCACTGAAGAAGCGGGGACGAGGCTTCCGGTGGCGGCTATGGAGGAGTAGGTCACGCATTCGGCAGCTCCTGTCTGGAATGGACACTTAGACCTTTTTCAGGAGTTTCCACAGACATTTTGGGGCAGATTGGTGAAGCGAGCACTGCCAAAAGGATTCCCTCTCGAGACTTTTGGGCTCTTTTCAGGGCCCCCAAGGACACTTTTTCGACGTTTCCCAGTGTGGGAAGGAGTTAATAATAGTTCCCCATCAGTATATGGCTTTAACTAGGAGTGGGGTGACAAAAACGGTGGTGGTGGACCAGAAGAAGGGAGGGAAGAAGGACAAAATGGCGGCGGGCGGAGACCAGGCAGCGTGGAGGCAGTGGGCGGAGGAGCAACAGGAGGGTATCCAGCGCTGCCTCAGAGAGATTAAAAAGGACCTGCTGGAGCCGATGAAGGCTTCTATTGATAAGCTGCTGGAGACACAGACGGCCCAGGGGGTGGCGATCCGAGAGGCTCAACAAAAGATCTCTGTCAATGAGGACGAGATCTTAGTCCTGGTGGTAAAGGTGGAGGCGCACGAGGCGCTCCACAAGAAATGGCAGGAGCGGTTCGAGGAGATGGAGAATCGGTCGAGGCGGAAGAATCTGCGGATTCTGGGCCTCCCGGAGGGGCTGGAGGGGCCGGACGTGGGGGCCTATGTGGTCACCATGTTAAACTCGCTGATGGGAGCGGGGTCCTTCCAGGGGCCCCTGGAGCTGGAAGGGGCCCATAGAGTGTTGGCGAGGAGGCCCAAGGCTAACGAGCCTCCGCGGGCGGTGCTGGTGCGGTTCCATCGGTTCTTCGATCGGGAGTGTGTGCTCAGGTGGGCCAAGAAGGAGAGGAGCAGCAGGTGGGAGAACGCGGAGGTTCGGATATATTAGGACTGGAGTGCGGAGGTGGCGAAGAGGAGGGCCGGGTACAATCGAGCGAAGGCGGTGCTGCACAGGAAGGGGGTGAAGTTCGGCATGTTGCAGCTGGCGCGACTGTGGGTTACCTACAAGGACCGGCACCATTATTTTGAGTCTCCTGAGGAGGCGTGGGCCTCTGTTCAGGCCGAGAAGCTGGACACAGACTGAGGGTCGGGATGGGCGATTGGGGACTGCGGTGGATATGTTATGCCTATTTTTGGTTCGGGGGGGGGGCCTTTGCATTGTTTTGGGTTTCTTTTTCCCTGTGTTTTTCTCTTTCGGGTTGGGGAGGGTGGATGGGGCGGGTTGGGCACTGTTTTGGTTGGTGGCGGGGCCTGGTAGGTGGAGAGCGCGGGATTTCTTTCCCGCGCCGAAGACTGGGGGTGGCGGGACCGGGGCGGGGAAGCAAGGATTGTTTCCCGCGCTTAGAACGGAGGGGGAGAGCCTGTGAATGGGAAGCGGGAGAGGAGGGTGTGCCACACAATGGGAGGAGTCGAAGGGGAGGCGGGAGTGGCCGGGGTCAGCAGGAGTCAGCTGACTTGCGGAAGTGCAATGGGGGGAGTAAACCAGCTAGGATGGGTCCTAGCCGGGGGGGTTGGGGGGTGGGGGGGTGGGTGGGGGGGGATCGAGTTGCTGCTGCTAAGATCAAGGAGGAGCTGGAGCGAGTGGGGTGGGTCGAGACGGGGGTATGCCGCTGTGGGGAACGGGTCGGGTGTGGGGTGTGGGCGCGTGGCTGGCCGAGGAGGGGTCATGGCTAGTCGGTGGGGGAGGGGGGCGGGTAGCCCCCTAATCCGGCTGATAACCTGGAATGTAAGGGGACTGAATGGGCCGATTAAGCGGGCCCGCGTGTTCGCGCACCTGAAGGGGCTCAAGGCGGATGTGGTTATGCTCCAGGAGACACACCTGAAGGTGGCAGACCAGGTAAGACTGAGGAAAGGGTGGGTAGGTCAGGTGTTTCACTCGCGGCTAGATGCCAATAATCGAGGGGTGGTGATCTTGGTGGGAAAGAAGGTGTTATTCGAGGCGTCGAGCATTGTGGCAGATAATGGCGGTAGGTACATAATGGTAAGTGGTAAGTTGCAGGGAGAGAGGGTGGTACTGGTCAATGTGTATGCTCCGAACTGGGATGATGCGGGTTTTATGCGGCGTATGTTGGGTCGGATCCCAGACTTGGAAGTGGGGGGCCTGATAATGGGGGGAGACTTTAACACGGTGCTGGATCCGGCACTGGACCGCTCCAGGTCTAGGACGGGTAGGAAGCCGGCGGCGGCTAGAGTGTTGAGGGGATTTATGGACCAAATGGGAGGGGTGGATCCTTGGAGATTTGCAAGACCGGGGGCTAGGGAATTTTCATTCTTCTCACATGTCCATAAGGCTTATTCTCAAATCGACTTTTTCATTTTGAGTAGGGCGCTGATAGCGAGAGTAGAGGATACCGAGTATTCGACAATAGCCATTTCGGACCACGCCCCGCATTGGGTGGACTTGGAGATGGGGGAGGAGAGGGACCAGCGCCCGCTGTGGCGCTTGGAGGTGGGGCTGTTGGCGGACGAGGAGGTGAGCGAGCGGGTCCGAGGAAGTATATAGAGGTACTTGGAGACCAACGACAATGGGGAGGTCCGAGTGGGGATGGTATGGGAGGCACTGAAGGTGGTGGTGAGGGGAGAGCTGATCTCCATCAGGGCCCACAAGGAGCGGAGGGAGCGGGGGGAGAGGGAGAGGCTGGTGGGGGAGATGGTGAGGGTAGACAGGAGGTATGCGGAAGAACCTGAGGAAGGATTGTTGAGGAAGAGGCGCAGCCTCCAGGCCGAATTCGACCTGGTGACCACCAGGAAGGCAGAGGTGCAGTGGAGGAAGGCCCAGGGGGCGGTCTACGAGTATGGGGAAAAGGCAAGCCGGATGCTGGCGCATCAGCTTCGGAAGCGGGACGCAGCTAGGGAGATCGGGGGAGTTAAGGACAGGGGAGGGAGCGTGGTGCGGAGTGGGGTTGGCATCAATGGGGTCTTCAGGGACTTCTACGAGGAATTGTACCGATCCGAGCCCCCACGGGAGGAGGGAGGGATGGGCCATTTCCTGGACCAATTGAGGTTTCCAAAGGTGGAAGAGGGACTGGTGGCGGGACTGGCGGCCCCGATTGGGCGGGAGGAGCTGATCAAAGGGATAGGAAGCATGCAGGCGGGGAAGGCACCGGGGCCGGACGGTTTCCCGGTCGAGTTCTATAAAAAATATATGGACCAGTTGGGCCCGCTGTTAGTTAGGACCTTTAATGAGGCAAGGGAGGGGGGTGCTTTACCCCCGACGATGTCCCGGGCACTGATCTCCTTGATCCTGAAGCGGGACAAGGATCCCCTGCAATGTGGGTCTTACAGACCGATTTCCTTGCTAAATGTAGATGCCAAGGTGCTGGCGAAGGTCTTAGCCACGAGGATTGAGGATTGTGTGCCGCAGATCATCCATGAAGACCAGACGGGGTTTGTGAAGGGGAGACAGTTGAACGCGAATGTGCGGAGGCTTTTGAACGTTATCATGATGCCGGCGAGGGAGGGGGAGGCGGAGATAGTGGTGACGATGGACGCTGAGAAAGCCTTCGATAGGGTAGAGTGGGGGTACCTGTGGGAGGTGCTGAAGAGGTTTGGGTTTGGGGAGGGGTTTGTCAGGTGGGTTAGGCTGTTGTATGAGGTCCCGATGGCGAGTGTGGCCACAAATAGGAGGAGGTCCGAGTACTTTCGGTTTCACCGAGGGATGAGACAGGGGTGTCCCCTGTCCCCCCTGCTCTTCGCACTGGCGATTGAACCCCTGGCTATGGCACTGAGAGAGTCGAGGAACTGGAGGGGGTTGGTGCGGGGTGGGGAGGAGCATAGGGTGTCGCTTTATGCGGACGACCTGCTGCTGTATGTGGCGGACCCGGTGGGAGGAATGCCAGAGGTAATGAGGATGCTTAGGGAATTCGGGGACTTTTCGGGGTACAAGCTCAATATGGGGGAAGAGCGAGCTGTTCGTAGTTCAGCTAGGGGACCAGGAGAGGCGGATTGGCGAGCTCCCACTAAAAAGGGCGGAGAGGAGTTTCAGATATTTGGGGGTCCAGGTGCCAGGAGCTGGGGGGCCCTGCATAGGCTTAACTTTACAAGGCTGGTGGAGCAAATGGAGGAGGAGTTCAAGAGGTGGGACGCGTTGCCGCTGTCCCTGGCGGGTAGGGTGCAGTCAATCAAAATGACGGTGCGCCCAAGGTTTTTGTTCCTGTTCCAGTGCCTCCCCGTGTTTATCCCGAAGGCTTTTTTCAGGTGGGTTAACAGGAGTATAATGGGGTTTGTGTGGGCGCAAGGGACTCCGAGGGTGAGACGGGTGTTCCTGGAGCAGAGTAGAGATGGGGGGGCTGGCGCTGCCCAACCTCTGTGGGTACTACTGGGCCGCCAATGCGACAATGGTGCGCAAGTGGGTGATGGAGGGGGAGGGGGCTGCATGGAAGAGGCTGTAGACGGCATCCTGTGTGGGTACGAGTCTGGGGGCGCTGGCAACGGCGCCGCTGCCGCTCCCTCCAAGGAGGTATACCACGAGTTCGGTGGTGGTGGCGGCCCTCAAAATTTGGGGGCAGTGGAGGCAGCATAGGGGGGAAGTTAGGGCCGCGGCGTGGACCCCATTACGGGGTAACCACCGGTTCGCCCCAGGAAGAACAGATGGAGGGTTTTCGGGGTGGCACAGGGCAGGCATACGAAAGTTGGGGGACCTGTTTGTGGACGGGAAGTTCGCGAGCTTGGGTGAGCTGGAGGAGAAGTACGGGCTCCCCCTGGGGAACACCTTCAGGTACTTACAGGTAAGGGCGTTTGCCAGACGGCAGGTGGTGGAATTCCCACGGCTACTGCCACACACAGTACAGGACAGGGTGCTCTCGGGGGGTGGGTGGGAGTGGGGAAGATCTCGGAAACTTACCAGGTGATGCAGGAGGAGGAGGAGGCCTCGGTGGTGGAGTTGAAAGGTAAGTAGGAGGAGGAGTTGGGAGAGGAGATCGAAGAGGGGACGTGGGCAGATGCCCTAGGGAGGGTGAACTCTTCCTCTTCATGCGCGAGGCTCAGCCTCGTACAGTTTAAGGTGCTGCACAGGGCACACATGACCGGGACAAGGATGAGGTTCTTTGGGGGTGAGGACAGGTGTGTTAGGTGCTCAGGGAGCCCAGCAAATCACACCCATATGTTCTGGGCATGCCCAGCGCTGGAGGAATTTTGGAAGGGCGTAGCGAGGACGGTGTCGAGGGTGGTAGGATCCAGGTTCAAACCGGGCTGGGGGCTCGCAATATTTGGGGTGCCAGAGGAGCCGGAAGTGCAGGAGGCGAAAGAGGCCGGAATTCTGGCCTTTGCGTCCCTGGTAGCCTGGCAAAGGATTCTCCTTCAGTGGAAAGATACGAGGCCCCCAAGCGTGGAATCCTGGATCAGCGATATGGCAGGGTTCATTAAATTGGAGAAGGTGAAATTCGCCTTGAGAGGGTCGGTACAAGGGTTCTTTAGGCGGTGGCAACCGTTCTTAGACTTTCTGGCAGAACGATAGACATTGGTCAATGGCGGCAGCAGCTCGGGGGGTGGGGGGGGTTTACTTTATTTTTGTTTATGTTATTTACACTGGAAGGGTCTGAGGAGGTGTATACACCTGTTGTCTTAAGTCGGGGTGTTAATGTTAATTTATTATTCAGGTCCGGGGGGGAGGGGTTTGGAGGGTTGCTTTTTTAGATTGTGTTTTGTACTTAACCCTGTTGGGTTCTTTTTTCTTTCTCATTTTGTTATTGATATTTTATGAAAACATTTAATAAAAATTATTTAAAAAAAAAAATGATCCCATTCTCTTTTACTTTATTCATAGACATTCCAGGACGTCAGTTGTAATACTTTGGCTTTTCTTTGTTGTCTGTCTTCTACTTGCTCCCTTGGAACATATTGTCATGTCCAGCATCTTCTTTTTCTCTGTGTACTTTCCAGCTTTTGACAAGCCCTCCCCCCGAGGCCTACGTTTCTCACTTTTTAAATGAGAATTCCTCGGTTTGCTCTGAATTTCTCAACTAGTGACCAGATGACATCCATTATTTCATAAGATCACATTACAGAACATTGAATCCCTGCTTTAATCTTCAGTATGCAAACTAATTTACTTCAGTTGTTCAAAGTATGAATCATTATTAATAGCAATTTGTGAATAAATATCACTTTTAATAGAAAAGTATTCCATGGAGAGACAAAGAAAGCGTGGATGCCAAGCCTAAGGAGCTGTTTGGTATGGTTACTATCGGCTTGATTAAAACGGTTTGATTTAAAGAGGCTCGTCAAAAGGTTGCAGGTGGAAAGATGAGGGGTGGGATTCTCCATTTAGCGAGGGTAGAGAATCGCATGTGAGCCGAAAATCGTGGCCAGCGACGGGCGCCCGGCGGAATGCCATGCCATGCCCTGGTGTCTAGGCAGCGGCGTCAATGGGGATGCACTGAGGCTGTAGGAGGACGAGCTGCTCGGGGAGGACCCTGCAACAGCCGAGCCTGCCTCAGAGGAACTGGAGCCAGCCAGTGAGGATGCACAGCCAGCCACCCAACAGGCCAAAGAGGAGGTGGGAAGGAGGCGCCACATTAGGCCTCTTGTGTACCGGCAGTGCCTGTCATTCGGGGACCTGTTGGACCAGGCGTGTTGTCAAAGATTCCGGCTGAGCAGGGGGATCGTATGGCATATCTGCTGGATCATGGCGCATCTGGAATCGCCGGGGTATAGTGGAGGACACGTGCTCCCAGTGGCCGTCAAGGTGACGGTCATCCTGAAACATTACGCCACGGGGTCCTTCCAGGTGCTGAGTGGAGTCCTGTCTGGAATCTCGCAGACCTCCTCTCCTCCTCCTGTCTCTCTATCTCTTGCCTCCTCTCTCTCTCTCCTCCTCCTCTCTCTCTGTCTCCTCCTCTCTGTAGAACCCAACGGGAGGGACAACGGGAACGCACGGTAGGGTAGAAATGAACAACAGGTTTATTATAGTATACACAAGTAACTCCTCTCTCCGAAGGACCACCTTCCCTGGCTTGCATCCAGCTCAGGGTTTTTATACTGAGTACTTTCCCTTGGTAAGGGGAAGCCCACCCCCAATTACAAGGGTAGTTCATACTCAGCTGTGTAAGAGGAGGGGGGAATCGTATAGAGCACAGTCCTTGACCCCCAAAGGGGTCGGAACATTATCGATCCCTCCTGTTCTCTCCCTCTTTCCTCCTCTCTCCCTCTCTTCTGCTCCCTTCTCCTCTCTCTCGATCAGTGTTGGGCCCACAATTGTTCACGATTTACATAGATGATCTGGAGTTGGGGACCAAGGGCAATGTGTCCAAGTTTGCTGAGACACTAAGATGAGTGGTAAAGCAAAACATGCAGAGGATACTGGATAGTTTGAGTGAATGGGCTAGGGTCTGGCAGATGGGATACAATATTGACAAATGTGAGGTTATCCATTTTGGTAGGAATAACAGCAAAAGGGATTATTATTTAAATTATAAAATATTAAAATAGGCTGCTGTGCAGAGGGACCTCTGGGAGGGTGTCCTAGTGCATGAGTCGCAAAAAGTTGGTTTACAGGTGCAACAGGTGATTAAGAAGGCGAATGGAGTTTTGCCCTTCATTGCTAGAGGGATGGAGTTTAAGACTAGGGAGGTTATGCTGCAACTGTACACGGTGTTAGTGAGGCCACACCTGGAGTATTGTGTTCAGTTTTGGTCTCCCTACCTGAGAAAGGACATACTGGCACTGGAGGGTGTGCAGAGGAGATTCATTAGGTTAATCCCAGAGTTGAGATGGTTGGATTACGAGGAGAGGTTAAGTAGACTGGGTCTGTACTCGTTGGAATTTAGAAGGGGGATCTTATAGAAACATATCAAATTATGAAGGGAATACATAGGATAGATGCAGGCAGGTTGTTTCCACTGGCGGGTGAAAGCAGAACTAGGGGGCATAGCCTCAAAATAAGGGGAAGTAGATTTAGGACTGAGTTTAGGAGGAACTTCTTCACCCAAAGGGTTGTGAATCTATGGAATTCCTTGCCCAGTGAAGCAGTAGAGGCTCCTTCATTAAATGTTTTGAAGATAAAGATAGCTAATTTTTTGAAGAATAAAGGGATTAAGGGTTATGGTGTTCGGGCCGGAAAGTGGAACTGAGTCCACAAAAGATCAGCCATGATCTCATTGAATGGCAGAGCAGGCTCGAAGGGCCAGATGGCCTACTCCTGCTCCTAGTTCTTATTTTCTGATGTCCTTCTCGCTTCTCTTCTCTCCCATTTTCCTCCTCCTCTCTTCCTCTTTCTTCCTCCTCTCTTCTCCCCCTCTCCCTCTCTCCTCCTCCTCTCTTTCTCTCTTCTTCCTCTCTCACTCTCTCCTCCTCTCTCCCCCTCTCCTGTCTCTCCTCTTCTCCCCCTCTCTCTTCCTCTCTGCTCCTCCCTCTCTCCTCCCCTCCTCTCTCACACATCCTCACTTTCTCTCTCCTCCTCTCTCTCCTTCTCCGCACTCTCCTTCTCTCTCTTCCTCCCTCTCTATCCTCCTCTCTCTCTTTTCCGCTCTCTCCTCCTCCTCTCTCTCTCACTCCCCCCTCCTATATCTTACTTCTCCCCTCCTCTAATCAGCCAAATCAGTTCGAAACCATAATCTGGATGGGTGGCCGGTATGATTTATTTTCTGTGCATATTCATGTTAATGCGCCATGGAGACATGAAAGTGGTAATTTTGACTTGGCATGAGAGTGTGAGATAAGTGATAGTGAATTGGCAGCCTGTGCGACATCTTTCCTACTTTTATTTCCATTGACTTCAATGAGGAGAGCTGTAAAATGGGCTCATTACCACTCATTTTACATTATTACAAAGTCAAGATTGAGACCAGTCTTTCCCTCAGTATAGAGGTTACACTAGAAGTTCAGCGAAAGAATAACTTTTATAAAGAGCCATTAGTAATTGGCAAAATGAGTCAGTGAACAATATGTGTAATAATGTTAGAAGTAGAGTGTTGTCACTGTTATGTCACTCATTGCAAACCTATAAATCCAGAAATTATTTAAGAGGTAACTGTAGAACAATCATAGAGTCATAGAATCCGTACCATGAAAAAGGAGCCCATTCGGCCCATCAAATCTGCACTGACACTCTGAAAGAGCACCCTATCCATGTCCCCTGCCCCCTATCTGTAACCCCGTAACCTAACCTTCACATCCCTGGTGTCATGTGAGAGTACCTTTAAGAAACGGGTGTTTATAAAAGGGTGTGTATATAAGTATCTGTAGTGAGAGTACCTTTAAGAAATGGGCGTTTACTACTGCAGTGATGTCAGAGTGTGGGTGGAGCTGGGCTGTCTGTCAGCTTTTTACTTTCATTTTTGAGCAGGTTGCTATGTGTGCTTTAGTTTCGTTTTCAGTGTTGGAGCTGAAGCCAGACCAAGCAGGTGTACTGTTGTTCTTTCTGCCATCAAAAGACTATCTCTTGATCATTTGATGAATACAGAATCATAAATGTTTTCAATACTGGCTTTAACCTGATGTGCTGCTGATAAAAGCTTTGTTTTTAAGTCGTATGGATGTTAAAAATGAAAGCTTAAAGGTTTACTTAGTGTTGTAGTCTTTGGGGGTTGTATTTGAATTAATGGTTGCTAAGATGTTCACTGTTTGTTTTAAAAATCTATTAAAAGTTGTGGGTCAGGTGAACTCCATGATACACTTTGGGGTTCTCTAAATCTGGGCCCATAGCAAATTGGGGGCTCATTCAAGATGAAAGTCTATCTATTGGATTGGCTTTGTGAACTTAAAGACAGTGAGGGGTGAGCATATTGTGGGTGCTTTTCAGGTGTGCTATTCTAGTTTAGGTAGGGAGTGTGTTGTAGACAATGGCTCTTTCAGTGGCTCTGAAGTTTTTTTGGGTAGAGACGGTCACACGCAGCACCTTATGGACAGAGACTAAAAGCAGACTGTTAGATTTGGCAAAAATATTGCCGTTAACATTACCTGACAAAATGCGAAAAGATGAGGTAATTATGGCGGTGGCTAAGCATTTAAAGTTGCTTGAGATACAGTTTGACTCATTGGAAATGGCAAACATTCAGTTGCAAATTGAACAAATGGAACATGAGAAAGAATTAAAGTAGCTTGAATACAAAAGAGAGAGAGCGGAAAAAGAAAGGGAAAGAGATAGAGATAAAAAGAAAGAGTGAGAGAGGAAAAAGGAAAAGAGAGGAGAAAAGAAAGAATAACCCTAGAAGAACAAAAAGAAAGAGAAAGGAAGATACAGATCAGGGAAAAAGATAAAGAGAGAGAGTTTGAACGTCAGAAAATGGCCATGAAACATGACAGTCAGTTAAAACTGGCAGACGTAAAGGGAAACGTCAGTTGGATGATAGTGATGAGGATAGTTAGAAAGAGCATCATAGTCGAATGCTTGGTGGGAATCTATTTAAATATGTCCAAGCATTGCCAAGGTTTGATGAGAAGGAGGTAGAAACCTTTTTCATTTCTTTTGAGAAGGTGGCAAATGAAATGGCCACGGGACATATGGGTATTACTGATTCAAACAAAGCTGGTAGGTAGAGCTAGTGAAGTGTTTGCATCACTATCAGAGGAGGTATCTGAGTCGTATGAGGAGGTGAAAAAATCCATCTTAGGTGCATATGAACTAGTGCCTGAAGCTTACAGACAAAAGTTTAGAAATGTAAGGAAAGAATTTGTTCAAAAATGCATGGAGTTTGAAAGGATCAAACAGAGTAATTTTGATAGGTGGATAAGGGCTTTGAAAATAGGCCATACCTATGAAGCTCTCAGAGAAATTATACTTTTGGAGGAGTTTAAAAATTCAATTCCTGATGTAATGAGAACTCATGTGGAAGAGCAGAGGGTTAAAACTGCGAGATTAGCAGCAGAAATGGCAGATGATTATGAATTAGTGCATAAATCAAAGCTTGGTTTCCGACATCAGTTTCAGCCTGTGAGGTATAGAAACTGGGGACATGAGGGGCAGCACGGTAGCCTTGTGGATAGCACAATTGCTTCACAGCTCCAGGGTCCCAGGTTCGATTCCGGCTTGGGTCACTTTTTTGTGCGGAGTCTGCACATCCTCCCCGTGTGTGCGTGGATTTCCTCCGGGTGCTCCGGTTTCCTCCCACAGTCCAAAGATGTGCGGGTTAGGTAGATTGGCCATGATAAATTGCCCTTAGTGTCCAAAATTGCCCTTAGTGTTGGATGGGGTTACTGGGTTATGGGGATAGGGCGGAGGTGTTGACCTTTCCAGGGTGCTCTTTCCAAGAGTCGGTGCAGACTCGATGGGCCGAATGGCCTCCTTCTGCACTGTAAATTCTATGAAAAATACCCAAGTTGTAAAAGTAAAGGTGATCTGATGGGAGATACAAAGGAGAGTGTACCTTGATCAAAAAAGAAATCCAGGAGGGTGGAAGAGACATGAAAAGTTTTAAATGTTTTCACTGTAATAAACTAGGCCATGTAAAGTCACAGTGTTGCTGGTTGAAGAAAAGCACTGGGAAGGCTGATGTGGTAAAACAGATAGGATAGTGGGGTTTATGAAAGTGGTAAAGGAAAGCCCAAGTGAAGCGAAGGAGGTGCAAAAGATTGTACAGCCTGATCAAGAGGTGATTGATAAGAAGGTGCCAGATCTCTTTAAAGAATTTACTTGTGTGGGTAAAGTTTACTCATGTGTACCAGGAGGAGCAGGTAAAGAAGTCTGAATTTTAAGAGATACGGGAGCTCGTCAGTTCTTAATGGTAAGAGATGAGGAGTTATGTAGTTTGGGAAGAATGTTGCCAGAAAAGGTGGTAATATGTGGAATTCAGGGGGAGATGAGTAGTGTTACATTATATAATGTAAGGTTGGAAAGTCCAGTAAAGAGTGGTGAAGCGGTGTAGGAGTAATAAAGAGACTTTGTCCAGGATTACAGTTTATCTTGAGTAATGATATAGCTGGATCACAGGTGGGAGTGATGCCTACTGTGGTTGATAAGCCAGTGGAAAATCAGACAACAGAAGTGTTGAAGGACAAATATCCTGGGATTTTTCTGGATTGTGTAGTGACAAGGACGCAAAGTCACAGGTTGAAACAAGAGGAGAAATCAAAGAGTGACGATGACATTGAAGTACAATTATCAGAAACGATTTTTGATCAGATGGTTGAAAAAGAACAAGAACAGGTGGAGGATGAACTGGATATTTTTAGTTCAGGAAAATTGGCAGAGTTATAACAGAAAGATGTAGAAATAAAACAGATGTACCAGTAAGCATACACGGAAGAGGAATCTGAGTGTATACCAGAGTGTCATTACTGTAAAAGTGATGCCTTGATGAGAAAATGGAGACCTTTACATAGGCAGGCGGATGAAAAGTGGGCAGAAGTTCATCAAGTAGTATTGCCGGTAGGGTATAGAAAGGAGGTGCTGCGAGTTGCACATGAGGTACCAGTGGGCGGTCATTTGGGAATAAGGAAAACTGAAGCTAAAATCCAGAAACATTTTTATTGGCCTGGACTACATAAAGATGTAGTAAAATTTTGTCTATCATGTCACACATGTCAAGTGATAGGGAAAGCTCAAGCAGTGATAAAACCAGCACCCCTAATACCCATTCCAGCATTTGAGGAATCTTTTACAGGGGTCCTAATTGATTGCGTAGGTCCGCTTCCTAAAACAAAAAGTGGGAATCAATATCTTTTAATTATAATGGTTGTGTCCACTAGGTTTCCAGAGGCCATTCAAATACGTAATATTACAGCAAAAAAGATTGTGGAGGAGTTATTTTAATTCTTTACTAGATATGGACTACCCATAGAAATACAATCGGATCAAGGATCAAATTTTACCTCAAGGTTATTCAAAGAAGTTATGGATCGCTTAGGAATAAAACAATTTAAATCAACTGCGTACCATCCAGAATCACAGGGAGCGTTAGAAAGGTGGCATCAGACCTTAAAGACAACGTTGAGGGCTTATTGTCATGATTATCCAGAGGATTGGGATAAAGGATATCTATTCGTACTGTTTGCAATTAGGGATGCGCCTAATGAGTCAACCAAATTTAGTCTTTTTGAACTAATTAGTCTTTTTGAACTAATTTTTGGTCATGAGGTAAGAGGAAAACTTAAATTGATTAAGGAAAAATTGGTGAGTGAGAAATCAGAAATTACATTATTGGATTACCTGTCAAATTTTACGGAATGATAAAATAGAGCAGGTGAATTGGCTAGACAACATTTAAAAGTTGCACAAAGTGTGTTGAAACGGGTAGCGGACAAGAAATCCAAAGTTCGTAGTTTTGCCAGTGGAGATAAAGTTTTAATGTTGTTACCAGTGGTTGGTGAACCTTTAGAAGCTAGGTTTTGTGGACTTTATCAGATTGAAAGGAAAATTAAGTGAGGTGAATTATGTGGTTAAAAACACCAGATAGAAGGAAGACTCACCGAGTGTGTCATGTGAATATGCTTAAAAGGTACTTTGAAAGGGAAGGAGAGAAAAAGGAGGAGGTTTTAATGATTCTAACTCAAACTGACAAACCAAATCCAGATGACTGTGAATTTGACATGCCTCAAATTAAATTGGAAAATGAGGATGTTCTTAAAAATTGGGATAAATTGTTGAGTTACCTTCCAGAGGAAAAACGGCGGACCTGAAAGAGTTTATTGATATCGCATGGGCAAGTTTGTAGAGATAAATTGGGAAGTCCTCTAATGGCTATTCATGATGTAGATGTGGGAAATGCTGTTCCAATCAAACAACATCCATATAGACTTAACCCTTTAAAATTGGCACAGATTAACAAAGAGATTGAGAGTATGCTTAAAAATGGCATAATTGAAGTGGGTTGCAGCCAATGCAGCTCACCCATAGTGATGGTACCTAAACCAGATGGTACCCAACGGTTGTGTGTGGACTATAGAAAGGTTAATGCAGTTACAAGAACGGACTCTTATCCTATCCCACGTTTGGAGGATTGCATTGAGAAAGTGGGACAATCGGCTTTTATTTCCAAACTGGATTTAGTTAAAGGTTACTGGCAGGTACCTTTATCTGAAAGGGCGAAGGGGATTTCAGCTTTTGTGACTACAGATGGTATATACCAATTCAAAGTTATGCCATTTGGCATGAAAAACGCACCAGCCACATTTCAACGGTTAACTAACAAAGTCGTTTCAGGATTACCCAATTGTGAGGTATACATCGACGATCTGGATAATTTTCAGCAAGACATGGAAAGAACATTTAAAACATCTGATGGAGTTATTCGATCGACTTCGGGAGGCGGGTTTGGTGATAAACCTATTCAAAAGTGAATTTGGAAAAACCCAAGTCACTTTCATTGAGGAGTTTTCAATACCCTCAAGGCGAAGGGAAAGAATGCGATTTCTCGGCATGCGTGGATTTGATCGAACATTTGTGCAAAGGTTTTGTAGCGTGATTGCTCCACTGATGGACTTGCTGAAGAAACGTCAAAAATTTTGGTGGACAGCGGACTTACAACAGGCATTTGACTGCCTGAAAGCTGTGATAACCAATGCTTCTGTGTGAGAATTATAAGGAGCTCTGTGATCAGATTGATCTAAAGTATCTGACTTTAAAGAGAAATGCCGAGGCGTAGAGAAATGGACGGGTCGTGTAGAGACCTTGTTATTCAAAGAGACTGTCAATTGAGAAGGATTCAGTTGGAGGAAAAACAAAAAATGGACTATATTGTGTACCCTGTTTGCGTGTGTTGTTTGTTTTTGCAACAAAAAAGTATATTTACTGTTTGCATTTCTTAAAGGATGGTGAAAAGGTGAAAAATGAATCCATCTTGAAGTTGGTGGGGTTTTTTTTCTTGGGGGGAGGTGTCATGTGAGAGTACCTTTAACAAATTGGTGTTTATGAATGGGTGTGCATATAAATACCTGTAGTGAGAGTAGCTTTAAGAAATGGGTGTTTACTAGTGCAGTGATTTCAGAGTGTGGGTGGAGCTGGGCAGTCTGCCAGCTTTTTACTTTTGCTTTTGAGCAGGCTGCAGTGTGTGTTTTAATTTTGTTTTCAGTGTTGGAGCTGAAGCCAGACCAAGCAGGTGTACTGTTGTTCTCTCTGCCATCAAAAGACTATCTCTTGATCATTTGGTGAATACAGAATCATAAATGTTTTCAATACTGGCTTTAACCTGATGTGCTGCTGATAAAAGTTTTGTTTTTAAGTCGTATGGATGTTAAAAACGAAAGCTTAAAGGTTTACTTAGTGTTGTAGTCTTTGGGGGTTGTATTTGAATTAATGGTTGCTAAGATGTTCACTGTTTGTTTTAAAAAGGTTAACTTGAGTTCATAGAATGAACATTGTTTTGCTTTAAAGAATACTTTTCCATTTCTGCTGTACCACACCTGTAGAGTGGGCAGTGTGCTCCCCATACCACAATCTATTAAAAGTTGTGGGTCAGGTGAACTCCATGATACACTTTGGGATTCTCTAAACCCTGGCCCATAACACTGGACACTAAAGGGAAATTTATCATGGCCAATCCACCTAACCTGCACATCTTTGGACAGTGGGAGGAACCCAGAGCACCTGGAGGAAACCTACACAGATACGGGGAGAAAGTACAAACCCCACACGGGCCGTCACCCGAGGCCGGGATCGAACCCGGTACCCTGGTACTGTGAGGCAGCAGTGCTAACCACTGTCCCACCATGTCACCCCTGTGATGGAATGATGCAAAATGTTTGTGCTTGAGCAAGTTTCAGCGGATAAGGTGCTATTATGTTCGGTTTAGCTCAGTTGGTTAGACAGCTGGTTCGTGATGTGGAGCGAAATCAACAGCGTGGGTTCAATTCCCATACCAGTTGAGGTTAGTGATGAAGGCCCCGCCTTCTCAACCCTGTCCCTCGTCTGATGTGTGGTGATCCTCAGGTTAAACCACTGCCAGTCAGCTCTCCCCCTCAAAGGGAAAAGCAGCCTGGGGTCATCTGGGACTATGGCAACTTTACCTTTACTATTCTAGTCAGATTGTGGAATATTGAGTAAGGTTTTAAAGCAGATTGCTCCCATTCCAAGCTAAGTGGGACTCGGTGTAGATTGACACAGGTCGGACTGTAAAGCTGTGCATTAAAAAAATCAGAGGGGAAAGATGAAGCAGGTGGGCATTTGGGGCAGAGGAGGCCCAGATAGGGTAGAGTTGGAGGAGAGGAAGAGGAGAAAGGTAGAACAGATTAAGGCGGATGAGAGGGAAAAGGCATAGTTGACAGAAGAAACATGCCTACAAACATTTTAAATTGACAGACCAGGGATGTGGTGGTTAGGTTACGGGGTTACAGTTAGGGGGGGGGGGGAATGGGACATGGGTAAGGTACTCTTTCAGGGGGCGGATTGGACTTGATGGGCCGAATGGCCTCCTTCTACGCTGTAAATTCTATGATTTTATGATTCTAACAAATTTGATAGCATTTTTTGAGGAGATGATGCTGTTTATATGGATTTCAGAAAAGCCTTTGACAAGGTCTCACATGGGAGACTTATAAAGAAGGAAAATGCAGAAGGAAAATGCACATGGAATACAGGGTCATTTGATGAGGTGGATTCAAAATTGGCTTAGTTGTTGGAGACAGAGGGTGATGACAGACGGCTGCTTTAGTGACTGGAAGCCAGTGTCCACTGGCGTACCACAGGGTCCCCTATTATCCGTCATTTATATAAATGACATAGATGACTAGATTGGGCGTAGGATCAGTAAGTTTGCAGATGACGCAAAGATTGACCAGGTGGTTAGCAGTGAGGTTGAGTGTCTTGGGTTACAGGAAGATATAGTAGCATGGAAATTAGTAGCATGGATAGAGGATTGGTTAATTAATCGAAAGCAAAGAGTGGGGATTAATGGGTGTTTCTCTGGTTGGCAATCAGTAGCTAGTGGTGTCCCTCAGGGATCAGTGTTGGGCCCACAATTGTTCACAATTTACATGGATGATTTGGAGTTGGGGACCAAGGGCAATGTGTCCACGTTTGCAGACGACACTAAGATAAGTGGTAAAGCAAAAAGTGCAGAGGATACTGGAAGTCTGCAGAGGGATTTGGATAGGCTAAGTGAATGGGCTAGATCTGGCAGATGGAATACAATGTTGACAAATGTGAGGTTATCCATTTTGGTAGGAATAGCAGCAAAAGGGATTATTATTTAAATAAAATATTAAAACATGCTGCTGTGCAGAGAGACCTGGGTGTGCTAATGCATGAGTCGCAAAAAGTTGGTTTACAGGTGCAACAGGTGATTAAGAAGGCAAATGTAATTTTGTCCTTCATTGCTAGAGGGATGGAGTTTAAGACTAGGGAGGTTATGCTGCAATTGTATAAGGTGTTAGTAAGGCCACACCTGGAGTATTATGTTCAGTTGTGGTCTCCTTACTTGAGAAAGGACGTACTGGCACTGGAGGGAGTGCAGAGGAGATTCACTAGGTTAATCCCAGAGCTGAAGGAGTTGGATTACGAGGACAGGTTGAGTAGACTGGGACTGTACTCGTTGGAATTTAGAAGGATGAGGGGGGATCTTATAGAAACATATAAAATTATGAAGGGAATAGATAGGATAGATGCAGGCAGGTTGTTTCCACTGGGGGGTGAAAGCAGAACTAGGGGGCATAGCCTCAAAATAAGGGGAAGTAGATTTAGGACTGAGTTTAGGAGGAACTTCTTCACCCAAAGGGTTGTGAATCTATGGAATTCCTTGCCCAGTGAAGCAGTAGAGGCTCCTTCATTAAATGTTTTTAAGATAAAGATAGATAGTTTTTTGAAGAATAAAGGGATTAAGGGTTGTGGTGTTTGGGCCGGAAAGTGGAGCTGAGTCCACAAAAGATCAGCCATGATCTCATTGAATGGCGGAGCAGGCTTGAAGGGCCAGATGGCCTACTCCTACTCCTAGTTCTTATGTTCTTATATAGACGGGATGGACAAATGGGCAGAAATGTGACTGATGGAGTTTAACCCTGAAAGTGTGAGGTGTTAATTTGACAAGGAGATAGTCAATGAACGGCATGACACTGGAAAGTTCCGACGAACAAAGGGACCGTGGCTTGTTTGTCAGACCATTAAAGGCGGGAGGGCAGGTTAATAGGGTGGTGAAAAAGGGATATGGGGACACTTGCCTTTATCAATTGAGGCATTTGAATTCAAAAGCAAGGAAGTCATGTTGGAGTTATATCGAACTTTGGTGAGGCCACAGCTGGAGTACTGTGTGTAATTCTGGTCGCCACATTATACGAAGGACGTGATTGCACTGGAGGGGGTGCAGAGGAGATTCACCAGGATGTTGCTGTAAGTTATGAAGAGAGGTTGGATAGGCTTGTGTTGTTTTCATTGGAGCAGAGAAGACTGAGGGGTGACCTGATCGAGGTGTACAAGATTATGAGGGGCATGGACAGGGTGGATAGGGAGCAGTTGAAGCGTCAGTCACGAGGGGACACAGTTCACGGTGAGGGGCAGGAGGTTTAAGGGGGCTCTGAGGAAAAACCTTTTTACCCAGAGGGTGGTGATGGTCTGGAATGCAAAGCCTGGGATAGTGGTAGAGGCAGGTTGCCTCACATCTTTAAAAAGTACCTGGATGAGCACGTGGCACGTCTTAATTTCAAGGCCAAATGGATGGTTTGACTTTTTGGATTCTGGGCTGAATCGAATTCCCAGTTGCCAGTGAAGAGACCCTCAGTTCATTTCCTCAGTGAGCTGGGATCCTCAGGCTGCACGTTCGCTTGCTGCTGTCTGCTCACCCATGGAGGATTGAATTACTTTGAGCCCTGTGAAACAAATGAATGCAGGTTGTGGCGGGCAAATCCAGTTTGTGCCTCTGTTGTGGAACGTCAGAAAAAATAACACTGAACCGAGCTTTCAATTCAAAATTAACGAAGTGGTTATTCCCTGCACTCCTTCTGTTCAGAACAATCTAGAGCCCATTCTTTACACACCTGGAGATTTAAAGAAAGATCTTACATTTATGTGAGATTTGACAGAAGGAGTTCCAAACTCTGAGGATTGTTGTCAGCATAGTCAGGGGAGAAACTGGAAGGTGGGTGACCAGATGTCACAAATCTAGGTATGTGGCAAAAGTTATTATGGTTTAGAATGCCTTGCCTATATGGATGGTGGAAGTAGATTTAAGAGTAACTTTCCAAAGGAAGTTCGATCGATGCTTACTTGAAAAGGGAAATCATTTTCATGGCTATGGATTCAAAGCAACAGTTGAAAGTAATTGGATAATTCTTTCAATGGCCCATTTCCATGCTATAGAAACTTACAAACGTATGAATTACAAGTAGGAGTGGGCCATTCGGTCCCTCGAGCCTATTCCACCATTCAATAAGATCATGGCGGACCTGGGTGGCACAGTGGTTAGCACTTCTACCTCACAGCACCAGGGACTCGGTTTCAAATCCGGCCTCCGGTAACTGTCTGTGTGGAGTTTGCAGTTTCTCCCTCTGTGAGTTTCATCCGGGTGCCCCGGTTTCCTCCCACAGTCCAAAGATGTGCAGGTTAGGTGGATTGGCCATGCTAATATTGCCCAAAAAGGTTAGGTGGAGTTACAGGGATAGGGACAGGGATTGGGGCTAGGTAGGGTGCAAGGGCCGTTGCACACTCAATGGGCTGAATGGCCTCCTTCTGATTCTATCGACATAGAACAGCCCCACATTCCTGCCTACTCCCCAATAACCTCTCACCCCCCTTGCTCATCAAGGACCTATCTACTTTACCTTGAAAATACCCATTGATGCTGCCTGCTCCACTCATTGGGGAACATTTCCAAAGATTCACGACACTCTGAGAGAACAATATTCTTGTCATCTCTGATGTAAATGGAAGATCCCTTGTTTTTAAACTGTGCCCCAATTCTTGTCTCTTCAACAAGGGAAAATATCCTTTCAGCATCTACCCTGTCAAATCCCCGCAGGATCTCCTTTCAATCAGATCACCTCTCATTCTTCTAAACTCCATGGATACAGCCCAGCCTATCCAACCTTTCCTTATAAGATAGTACCCCATTATCATCTCCTTAATGATAGATTTCAGCAATTTCCCGATGACAGGTATTAAGTTAACTGGCATGTAGTGTAGTTTCCTGATTTCTGTCACCTTCCTTTCTTGAACAGAGGAGGCACATTCACTACTTTCCAATCTGATGGGGCTTTTCCAGAATCTGGGAAATTTGGAAAATGACAACAACTGCATCCACTATATATTTTTAAAATAAATTTGGACTACCCAATTCTTTTTTTCAATTAAGGGGAAATTTAGTGGGGCCAATCCACCTACCGTGCACATCTTTGGGTTCTGGGAGTGAGACCCACGCAGACACGGGGAGAATGTGCAAACTCCACACGGACAGTGACCGGGATCAGACCCAGGTCCTCGACGCCGTGAGTTGCAGGGAACCACTGCCCACCGTGCTGCGCATGCATTTACTATCTCAGCATCTATTTTCGTCAGTATTCACTCAGGAAAAAGATAATGTTGTGGAGGAGAATGCTGAGCCCCAGGCTAATAGAATAGATGGCATTGAGGTACGTAGGGAAGAGGTGTTGGCAATTCTGGACAGGCTGAAAATAGATAAGTCCCCGGGACCTGATGGGATTTATCCTAGGATTCTATGGGAGGCCAGGGAAGAGATTGCTGGACCTTTGGCTTTGATTTTTATGTCATCATTGGCTACAGGAATAGTGCCAGAGGACTGGAGGACAGCAAATGTGGTCCCTTTGTTCAAAAAGGGGAGCAGACAACCCCGGCAACTATAGGCCGGTGAGCCTCACGTCTGTAGTGGGTAAAGTCTTGGAGGGGATTATAAGAGACAAGATTTATAATCATCTAGATAGGAATAATATGATCAGGGATAGTCAGCATGGCTTTGTGAAGGGTAGGTCATGCCTCACAAACCTTATTGAGTTCTTTGAGAAGGTGACTGAACAGGTAGACGAGGGTAGAGCAGTTGATGTGGTGTATATGGATTTCAGCAAAGCGTTTGATAAGGTTCCCCACGGTAGGCTATTGCAAAAAATACGGAGGCTGGGGATTGAGGGTGATTTAGAGATGTGGATCAGAAATTGGCTAGCTGAAAGAAGACAGAGGGTGGTGGTTGATGGGAAATGTTCAGAATGGAGTACAGTCACAAGTGGAGTACCACAAGGATCTGTTCTGGGGCCGTTGCTGTTTGTCATTTTTATCAATGACCTAGAGGAAGGCGCAGAAGGGTGGGTGAGTAAATTTGCAGACGATACTAAAGTCGGTGGTGTTGTCGATAGTGTGGAAGGATGTAGCAGATTACAGAGGGATATAGATAAGCTGCAGAGCTGGGCCGAGAGGTGGCAAATGGAGTTTAATGTGGAGAAGTGTGAGGTGATTCACTTTGGTAGGAATAACAGGAATGCGGAATATTTGGCTAATGGTAAAGTTCTTGAAAGTGTGGATGAGCAGAGGGATCTAGGTGTCCATGTACATAGATCCCTGAAAGTTGCCACCCAGGTTGATAGGGTTGTGAAGAAGGCCTATGGAGTGTTGGCCTTTATTGGTAGAGGGATTGAGTTCCGGAGTCGGGAGGTCATGTTGCAGCTGTACAGAACTCTGGTACGGCCGCATTTGGAGTATTGCGTACAGTTCTGGTCACCGCATTATAGGAAGGACGTGGAGGCTTTGGAGCGGGTGCAGAGGAGATTTACCAGGATGTTGCCTGGTATGGAGGGAAAATCTTATGAGGAAAGGCTGATGGACTTGAGGTTGTTTTCGTTGGAGAGAAGAAGGTTAAGAGGAGACTTAATAGAGGCATACAAAATGATCAGGGGGTTGGATAGGGTGGACAGTGAGAGCCTTCTCCCGCGGATGGATATGGCTGGCACGAGGGGACATAACTTTAAACTGAGGGGTAATAGATATAGGACAGAGGTCAGAGGTAGGTTCTTTACGCAAAGAGTAGTGAGGCCGTGGAATGCCCTACCTGCTACAGTGGTGAACTCGCCAACATTGAGGGCATTTAAAAGTTTATTGGATAAACATATGGATGATAATGGCATAGTGTAGGTTGGATGGCTTTTGTTTCGGTGCAACATCGTGGGCCGAAGGGCCTGTACTGCGCTGTATTGTTCTATGTTCTATGTTCTATGTTCTATCTACTTCTTTTAAGACCCTTGAATGAAGTCCATCTAGACTTGGGAACTGTCAGATTTAAAAAACAATATTTTTATTCTCCTTTTTCACATTTTCATCAAAATTTACAACAACAGATTATCAACAATAAAAACAAATGCAATGGCAATCCCCCAGCCAACAATCGTCTTATCCCACCCACCCTCAACAGCTCCCAACATTTTGAATACAAAACACCAACAAAAAAGAATTATCATAACTTATACATTCCAAACCCCCCCTCCCAACCCTGCCCCCCCAATGTTCGATGTCATCCAATTCATGAAAATGCATGATGAACAAGGCCCATGAATTGTAAAACCCTTCCATCCTCCTCCTCAACTCATACTTTACTTTCTCAAGCGTTAAGAACTCCAGCAGGTTCCCCCCGCCACGCCGAGGCACAGGGTGGAGAAGCTGAGCTCCACTCCAACAGAATCCACCTTTGGGCGATTCGCAAGGCGAAGGCCAAGACATCTGCCTCTGCACCCGCTTCCAACTCCGGCCGATCCAACACCCCGAATATGGCTTCTAGAGAACGTGATTCAAGTTTCCCGTGCACCACTTTTGAGATTACCCTAAAGACCTCCCTCCAATACCGCTCCAGTTTTGGATAGGACCAAACATATGAATGTGATTAGTGCCCCCCACCACCATTCGCAAACATCCTCACCCCCTCAAAAAATTGGCTCATCCTCGCCCTAGTGAGGTGCGCCCTATACACCACCTTCAGCTGTATCAGCCCCGCACACGAAATTGACGCAGTCATCCTCTGGAGCACCTCACACCATGACCCCTCATCAATCTCCTCCCACTTCGCCTTAATCCTCTCTAGCGATACCTTATCTTCCCCCAGAATCACCCCATAAGTTGCCGTAAACCCCCCCCCCCCCTTCTCCATTCTCCCTGTCATCAATATCTCTTCCAACAGTGTGGGAGCCAGCACCATCGGAAAGCTCTGTACATCCTTCCTGGCAAAAGTTCTGACCTGTGTATACCTAAATATCTCCCCCTTCCCCAACCCATCTTTCTTCCGCAGCTCCTCCAACTTCGCAAACCGGCCTCCCAGAAACATATCCTTTAATATCCTAACTCCCCTCTTTTCCCATCTCTGGAAATTCACATCCCACCTTCCTGGCTCGAATCTATGATTTCCTTGAATCGGCATTTGGAACTGTCAGATTTTAGTTACAATAATTTTCTCAGCAGCCTTACCCTGGTGGTTGGAATTATTTAAAATTTCTCCCTCCCCATCAGCTCCTGATTCACATTTATTTTTGGGATCTTGTTTGTATCCTCTACAGTGAAGACAGACACAAAGGCAGGATCTATCGGTTGTGGTGCGCCAGAAAAGCAGCGCGACGTGACGTGATGGGCAGATGCCGGGAGATCCCATTTCCACGCCCTGCGAGATCTAACGCAATCTCACAAGATATCACAATGTGAATCCCACCCATTGTGGACGATATGACTTTCTCGCAAACCTGCATATTAGAGTGATACAGCTAGTCTCACTCAATTATGCATTCCCACGTTCTACCCAAGGTATGGGATCTAACTCCCTTGCCTTGGAGACTTCGGATGAGCGTCGTTCAGTGCTGGTTTCCACAAACGGTGATGAGATGGAATGTCACTCGTGGTGGTCTCCCAGGGGCAGGGTGGTACAATTGCATTGCTGGTGCGCAGGTGGCACAGCCAGCTGGCAGGGGCACTGCCAAGGTGACAAGCTGGCACTTTTTTGCACAGCAGTGATTGGACCAGGGGGTGCCCGGCCCGGGTGGGGGTGGGGACACCCTTACAGTGAGTTGGGTGTCGAGTAGGGGGCATGAGAGATTGGGTTGCCATTTTAAAATGGCGCCCTGACCACTCGCTGCACTGAGGAGGTCGGGTGAGCGGAACACCTAATTAGCTGGCTGTAGCTGTCCACAATTGATCCAAAACCAGACTGGCGAAGGAGGAAATATTCCAGAAAGTGAATTTGACGTGTAAGTGTCCACAGCTCTGTGATGTAGTCCTGATGCAGAACATGTTGCTGCAGCATCGTTTGTCCAGTCCAATATTTATCCCTCAACCAAATTCACCAAAACGCATTATCTGTCCATTATCTCATTGTTGTTTGCGGTGCTCAGATTGGCTGTCCTGTTTCCTACATTATAACCAAAACTATACTCAAAGTAGTTAATTGACAGTAAAGTCCTTCAGCTTGTGAAAGGCACTGAATAAATGGAAGGGTTTTTATTTTGGACCACATAAAGGCTTGACAGTTAAATAGAAATGATTAGCTTTTGAATTTAGAAATTTAATTGAAAGCTCTAACAGTCCTCAATATCTACTGTGGCTTTTCATATAATGAGTGATCAGGGTCGGGATTCTCCAATTCCGCGGCCAAGTTCTGACGCCGGCGTGAAAAGCGGTGGGAACCACTCCGGCGTCAACAGTCCTCAATTGTCTGGTGTCATGTGAGAGTACCTTTAAGAAATGGGTGTTTATAATTGGGTCGTATGGATGTTAAAAGGAAAGCCTAAACGATTATTTAGTGTTGTATTCTTTGGGGGTTGTATTTGAATTAATGGTTGCTAAGATGTTCACTGCATGTTTTAAAAAGGTTAACTTGAGTTCATAGAATAAACATTGTTTTGCTTTTAAAAAAAATACTTTTCCATTTCTGCTGTACCACACCTGTAGAGTGGGATGTGTGCTCCCCATACCACAATCTATTAAAAGTTATGGGTCAGGTGAACTCCATGATACGATTTGGGGTTCTCTAAACCCTGGACCATAACAAATTGGGGGCTCGATGGGGATAAAAGTCTATCTATTGGATTGGCTTAGTGAACTTAAAGTCAGTGAGGGGTGAGCATATTGTGGTTGCTTATCAGGTGTGGTATTTTAGTTTAACTGGGGAGTGTGTTGTGGACAATGGCTTTTTCAGAGGCTCTGAAGTTTTTGGGGGTGGAGACGGGTCTAGTACCTTACGGATAGAGACTAAAAGCAGACTGTTAGATTTGGCAAAAACATTGCAGTTAACATTATCTGACAAAATGCGAAAAGATGAGGTAATTATGGTGTTGGCTGAGCATTTAAAGGTGCCTGAGATACAGTTTGACTTATTGGAAATGGCAGAAATTCAGTTACAACTTAAACAAATGGAACATGAGAAATAATTAAAGCAGCTTGAATACGAAAGAGTTAGAGAGGAAAAAGAAAGAGAGAGAGAAGAAAGAAGAAAAGAAAGAATAGCCCGAGCAGAAGAAAAAGAAAGAGTACGGGAGATACAGATCAAGGAAAAAGATAAAGAGCGAGAGATGGAACTTCATAAAATGGCCATGAAACATGACAGTCAGTTAAAATGCCAGACGTAAAGGGAAACGTACAGTTGGATGATAGTGATGAGGATAGTGAGAAAGAGCATCAAAGTCGAAGGCTTGGTGGGAATCTATTTAAATATGTCCAAGCATTGCCAAGGTTTGATGAGAAGGAGGTAGAAGCCTAATACATTTCATTTGAGAAGGTGCTAAAAATTACTGATTCAAACAAAGCTGGTAGGTAGAGCTAGTGAAGTGTTTGCATCACGACCGGAGGAGGTATCTGGGACGTATGAGGTGGTGAAAAAATCCAGCTTAGGTGCATATGAACAAGTGCCTGAAGCCTACAGACAAAGGTTTAGAAATTTAAGGAAAGAGTTTGGTCAAACATACATGGAGTTTGAAAGGCTCAAACAGAGTAATTTTGATAGGTGGCGATGGGCTTTGAAAATAGACCAAACATATGACGCTCTCAGAGAAATTATGCTTTTGGAGGAGTTTAAAAATTCAATTAAATGATGTAGTGAGAACTCATGTGGAAGAACAGACGGGTTAAACTGCGAGATTAGCAGCAGAAATGGCAGATGATTATGAATTAGTTCATAAATCAAAGCTTGGTTTCCGACATCAGTTCCAGCCTGTGAGGGATAGAATCTGGGGACATGAGAAATACTCAAGTGGTAAAGGTAAAGGTGATCTGATGGGAGATAATAAGGAGAGTGTACCTCAGATTAAAAAAGAAATCCAGGAGGGTGGAAAAGAAATGAAAAGTTTCAAATGTTTTCACTGTAATAAACTAGGCCATGTCACAGTGCTGCTGGTTGAAGAAAAGCACTGGGAAGGCTGATGTGGTAAAACAGGATAAGACAGTGGGGTTTGTTAAAGTGGGAAAGGAAAGCCCAAGTGAAGCGAAGGAGGTACAAAAGATTGTACAGCCTGATCAAGAGGTGATTGATAAGAAGGTGCCAGATCTCTTTAAAGAATTTACTTGTGTGGGTAAAGTTTACTCATGTGTATCAGGAGGAGCAGGTAAAGAAGTCACAATTTTAAGAGATACGGGAGCTAGTCAATCTTTAATGGTAATAGATGAGGAGTTATGTAGTTTGGGAAGAATGTTGTCAGTAAAGGTGATAATACGTGGAATTCAGGGTGAAAGAAGTGTTCCATTATATAATGTAAGGTTGGAAAGTCCAGTGAAGAGTGGTGAAGTGGTAGTAGGAGTAATAGAGAAACTATCTTGTCCAGGAATACAGTTTATCTTGGGTAACGATATAGCTGGATCGCAGGTGGGAGTGATGCCTAATGTGGTTGATAAGCCAGTGGAAAATCAGACAACTGAAGTGTTGAAGGATGAATATCCTGGGATTTTTCTGGATTGTGTAGTAACAACGTCGCAAAGTCACAGGTTAAGACAAGAGGAGAAATCAAAGAGTGAAGATGAAGTTGAAGTGCAATTATCAGAAACGATTTTTGATCAGATGGTTGAAAAAGAACAAGAACAGGTGGAGGATGAGGCAGATATTTTTAGTTCAGGATAATTGGCAGTTACAACAGAAAGATGTAGAAATAAAACGGATGTATCAGAAAGCATACACGGAAGAGGAATCTGAGTGTATACCAGAGTGTTATTACCGTAAAAGTGATGTCTTGATGAGAAAATGGAGACCTGTACATATGCAGGCGGATGAAAAGTGGGCAGATGTTCATCAAGTAGTATTGCCGGTAGGGTATAGAAAGGAGGTGTTGCGAGTTGCACATGAGGTACCAGTGGGTGGTCATTTGGGAATAAGGAAAACTGAAGCTAAAATCCAAAATCATTTTTATTGGCCTGGACTACATAAAGATGTAGTAAAATTTTGTCAATCATGTCACACATGTCAAGTGATAGCGAAACCTCAAGCAGTGCCCTTAATACCCATTCCAGCATTTGAGGAACCTTTTACAAGGGTCCTAATTGATTGTGTAGGACCGTTTCCTAAAACGAAAAGTGGGAATCATTAGCTTTTGACAATAATGGATGTGTCTACTAGAATTCCAGAGGCCATTCCAGTACGTAGTATTGCAGCTAAAAAGATTGTGGAGGAGTTACTTAAATTCTTTACTAGATATGGACTACCCACAGAAATACAATCGGATCAAGGATCAAATTTTACCTCAAGGTTATTCAAAGAAGTTATGGATAGCTTAGGAATAAAACAATTTAAATCTACTGCATACAATCCAGAATCACAGGGAGCGTTAGAAAGGTGGCATCAAACCTTAAAGACAATGTTGAGGGCTTATTGTCAAGATTATCTAGAGCATTGGGATAAAGGAATTCCATTTGTACTGTTTGCAATTAGGGATGCACCTAATGAGTCAACTAAATTCAGTCCTTTTGAACTAATTTTTGGTCATGAGGTAAGAGGACCACTTAAATTGATTAAGGAAAAATTGGTGAGTGAGAAATCGGAAATTACATTATTGGATTACGTGTCAAATTTTAGGGAACAATTAAATAGAGCAGGTGAATTGGCTAGACAACATTTAAAACTTGCACAAAATGTGATGAAACGGGTAGTGGACAAGAAATCCAAAGTTTGTAGTTTTTCCAGTGGAGATAAAGTTTTAGTGTTGTTATCAGTGGTAGGTGAGCCTTTACAAGCTAGGTTTTGTGGACCTTATCAGATTGAAAGGAAATTAAGTGAGGTGAATTATGTGGTAAAAACACCAGATAGAAAGACGACTCACCGAGTGTGTCATGTGAATATGCTTAAAAGGTACTTTGAAAGGGAAGGAGAGAAAAAGGAGGAGGTTTTAATGATTTCAACTCAAAGTGAAGAACCAAATCCAGATGACTGTGAATTTGACATACCTCAAATTAAATTGGAAAATGAGGATGTTCTTAAATATTGGGATAAATTGTTGAGTTACCTTCTAGAGGAATGGATGTGTCTACTAGGTTTCCAGAGGCCATTCCAGTACGTAATATTAGAGCTAAAAAGATTGTAGAGGAATTACCTAAATTCTTTACCAGATATGGACTACCCACAGAAATACAGTTGGATCAAGGATCGGATTTTACCTCGAGGTTATTCAAAGAAGTTATGGATAGCTTCGGAATAAAACAATTTAAATCAACTGCATACCATCCAGAATCGCAGGGAGCATTAGAAAGGTAGCATCAGACATAAAAGACAATGTTGAGGGCTTATTGTCATGATTATCCAGAGGATTGGGATAAAGGAATTCCATTCGTACTGTTTGCAATTAGGGACGCTCCTAATGAGTCAAGCAAATTTAGTCCTTTTGAACTAATTTTTGGTCATGAGGTAAGAGGACCACTTAAATTGATTAAGGAAAAATTGGTGAGTGAGAAATCGGAACTTACATTATTGGATAACGTGTCAAATTTTAGGGAATGATTAAATAGAGCAGGTGAATTGGCTAGACAACATTTAAAAGTTGCACAAAATGTGATGAAACGGGTAGCGGACAAGAAAGAGTTTGTAGTTTTGCCATTGAAAATAAAGTTTTTGTGTTGTTACCAGTGGTAGGTGAGCCTTTAAAAGCTAGGTTTTGTGGACCTTATCAGATTGAAAGGAAATTAAGTGAGGTAAATCATGTGGTAAGAACGCCAGATAGAAGGAAAACTCACCGAGTGTGTCATGTGAATATGCTTAAAAGGTACTTTGAAAGGGAAGGAGAGAACAAGGAAGAGGTTTTAACGATTCTAACTCAAAGTGATGAACCAAATCCAGATCACTGTAAATTTGACATACCTCAAATTAAATTGGAAAATGAGGATGTTCCTAAAAATTGGGATAAATTGTTGAGTTACCGAAAAACGAAGTGACCTGAAAGTGTTATTGATATCACATGGGCAAGTTTGTAGAGATAATTTGGGAAGTACTAAAATGGATATACGTGATATAGATGTGGGAAATGCTGTTCCAATCAAACAACATCCATACAGACATAACCCTTTAAAATTGCCACAGGTTAACAAAGAGATTGAGAGTATGCTTAAAAGTAGCATTATTGAAGTGGGTTGCAGCCAATGGAGCTCACCCGTACTGATGGTACCTAAACCAGATGGTACCCAATGGCTGTGTGGACTATAGAAAGGTTAATGCAGTAACAAGAATGGACTCTTATCCTATCCCACGTTTGGAGGATTGCATTGAGAAAGTGGGACAATCAGCTTTTATTTCCAAACTGGATTTACTTAAAGGTTACTGGCAGGTACCTTTACTCGAAAGGACCGAAGGAGATTTCAGCTTTTGTGACTCCAGATGGTATATACCAATTCAAAGTTATGACATTTGGCATGAAAAACAGACCAGCCACATTTCAACGGTTAACTAACAGTCGTTTCAGGATTACCCAATTGTGCGGTATACATCGACGATCTAGTAATTTTCAGCCAGACATGGACAGAACATTTGAAACATCTGATGCAGTTATTCGATCTACTTCAGGAGGCAGGTTTGGTGATAAACCTGGCCAAAAGTGAATTTGGAAAGGCCCAAGTCACTTTTATTGGCCATACAATTAGACAGGGTCGAATGGTCACACGGGATGTGAAACCAACAGTTATTGAGGGGTTTCCGATAACCTCAAGACAAAGGGAAATAATGTGATTTCTTGGCATGAGTGGATTTGATCAAACCTTTGTGCAAAAAGTTTTGTAGCGTGGTTGGTCCACAAATGGACTTGCTGAAGAAAGATCGAAAATTTTAATTGGCAGCGGACTTTCAACAGGCATTTGACTGCCTGAAAGCTGTGATAATCAATGTGCACCTCTGTTGGAGAATTACAAGGGACTCTGCGATCAGATTGAACGAAAGTATCTGACTTTAAAGAGAAATGCCGAGGCATAGAGAAACGGACGGATAGTGCAGAGACCTTCTTGTTCAAAGAGACTGTCAATCAGGAAGGATTTCAGTTGGAGGAAGAACAAAAAGGACTATATTATTGTACCTGTTTGCATGTGTTGTTTTTTGAAACAAAAAAGTATATTTACTGTTTGCATTTCTTAAAGGATAGTGAAAAGGTGAAAAATGAAACCATCTTGAAGTTGATGGTTTATTTTTTTTCTTCAGGGGTAAGGGTCATGTGAGAGTACCTTTAAGAAATGGGTGTTTATAAATGGGTGTGTGTCTAAATATCTGTAGTGAGAGTACCTTTAAGAAATGGGTGTTTCCTACTGCAGTGATGTCAGAGAGTGGGTGGAGCTGGGCTGTCTGTCAGCTTTTTGCTTTCATTTTTGAGCAGGCTGCAGGGTGTGTGTTCGGTTTGTTTTCAGTGTTGGAGCTGAAGCCAGACCAAGCAGGTGTACTACTGTTCTCTCTGCCATCAAAAGACTATCTCTTGATCATTTGGTGAATTCAGAATTATAAATGTTCTCAGTAGTGAATGTAAATCTAATGTGCTTCTGTTAAAAGGTGTTTTTAAGTCGTATGGATGTTAAAAGGAAAGCTTAAAGGATTACTTAGTATTGTATTCTTTGGGGGTTGTATTTGAATTAATGGTTGCTAAGGTGTTCACTGTATGTTTTAAAAAGGTTAACTTGAGTTCATAGAATAAACATTGTTTTGCTTTGAAAAAAAATACTTTTCCATTTCTGCTGTACCTCACCTGTAGAGTGGGCCGTGTGCTCCCCATACCACAATTTATTAAATATTGTGGGTCAAGTGAACTCCATGATACACTTTGGGGTTCTCTAAACCCTGACCCATTACACTGGAATGCTCCCATTCCTAGGGGGCTAGGTCGGCACCGGAGTGGTCCCCGCAGCTCCAGCAGCGCGAGTTCGCATATGCACGCTACGGCCGGCATGAGTTCATGCGTGCGCACCACGGCAGGCGTAATCCCGCGCATGTGTGTGGTTTCCCATCTCTATGCCGGCCCCCAGGCACTATGGTGGAGCCCTACAGGGGCCCGGTGCGGAGGAACATAGGCCCCCACGGAACCAGCCCGCCCGCCGATTTGTAGGCCCTGATCGTGGGCCAGGCCACCGTGGAGGCCCCCCAGGTTCGGATCCCCCCCCCCACCCCCGTCTCCCCACCAGGACGGCCCACGCACAGAGAAATTCCATGTCCTGCTGTGTGGGACCATACGTAATCCACAACGGCGGGACTCGGCTGAACTCGGCGGACACTCGGCTCATCGGGGCCTGGAGAATCTCCAGGGGCCGCCGACTGGAGCGGCGGCGATCCCTCGGGCACCTGAGAATCGGCCAGCTGGCGTCGGGGTGGCGTGGCACGATTCTTACGCCTCCCGGGGATTCTCCGACCTGGCATGGGGTGGGAGATTCCCGGCCCATGTTTGGCAACATATTTTCTGTCAAATTTAGTTTCCCACAGTTTCCTCATTTCTCTCAATGTTCTCTGGTTTTATAGTTACCTGTCGCTCTGTACTATTAAAGAATCTGCATTTTAATCATGTGTAATAATCAACCATTTTGACAGGATCCCACATATCAAAGTGTGATTCAATTTTTAAAAATCAAATATGTGTTGTAAGTGTATTTATTCACTTGTGATTATTTTGGTGCTCACGGTGCTGGTGCATCATCCACACATATTTCACAAAAGCATGCAACAGGAATGTTTGTATAAAGGCTCCTGTATGCAATTTTGTTATCTAGCTCTTCACAATTCTTAAAGGTCCCCATTGTAGCAACGTAAGTATACACAGGCTCAAATTCAAAGTGTATTCAAGCTTTTAAATCGCACCATTGAATGAACACTGAATGGAGAAAATCATTTCCTAAAAATGCATTCTCTCATTGGACGCCACGGTGGCACAGTGGTTAGCACTGCTGCCTACGGCGCTGAGCACCCGGGTTCGATCCCGGCCCCGGGTCACTGTCCGTGCGGAGTTTGCACATTCTCCCCATGCCTGCGGGAGTTTCATCCCCACATCCCAAAGCTGTGCAGGTCAGGTGGATTGGCCATGCTCGATTGCCTCTTAATTGGGAAAAAAAAATAATTGGGTACTATAAATTTTAAAAATGCATTCTCTCAGTGGGACTGGAATTATAGTGGAATTCTATTGAAACAATAGGTGGATAATTTTGCACAGTACAAAATCCAGGTTGTATAATTCTAATTGTACAAATAGAATAATAAATGGTGAGGTGCATTCATTTGCAAGGAATGTTCATTTAGGACTCACAGTCACAGTTGATTATTAGTTATCATGGAGAGGACGTTATTAGAAGGAGCTTAAAATCCTTCAAGTTTGAATCCATACAGATGATGCAAGGTTGTTGCAAGGGGAACGTGACTTATTCTTCAGTTAAGACACTGGCAGCAGAGTTTTGGTTGAGCTCGAGTTTAGAGAGTGTATCCAGGAGTGCAGTGGAATAGTTAAGGCCAGAGGTAATGAATGCGGATTTCAGCAGCAGATGAACTGAGATAGGACAAAGCTGAGAGATGTTGCGCGGGTGGAAATAGGCGGTCTTTGCGTTATCTTCGAATTCTGGAATGATCCAGATCTGGAAATGGATAGCTAAACCAATTGAGCCATATTCTTTCAAGGCTGTGTTCCATGCACCTAAGGCGATGGAGATGAAGGTCTATTAGGGAGTGGCCAGGATGAGAGAGAGTAATGGCTTTATTAAGGATTTGGACAAAGGTGGAAGTGAGGGTGCAGTAAATTAGTAGCTGCAGAAACATGGCGAATGGAGAGTGTTTGGTGTGGAGGCTGAGTAAGGAAAGTGGTGAGGATAACTTGATGATGAAATTTTTCTCAAACTTGTCATCACCCCTCAGCCTGGTTTCAGATAAAGCCATGATGTTGATGTGCTCATCCACAATAAGTTCATGGATGGCAATGGCCTTGTTCACAAGTGAACGGATAATTAGGAGGCAGATGTGGGATAGGGTGGTGAGAGCTGATCTGCTTCCAGAGTCCACAGGATAAGCAGTGGGAGGAGTGAGGTGGAAGATTGGCAAAGTCAGTTCGTTGTGGATGCACTGGGTGGGAAGGTCGCCGGGAGAGGGGAATGGGACAAATAGGATTGCTGCACATAATGAGCCAGTGCTGAGTGCCTCAGTGAGCCTGTCAGAGGTATTCCATGTAAGCCACAGAGAGAAGCTGTGGGCTTATCCAACAGAGAGTCAAACCTGGGACAATGGCAAGAGAGCAGGAAGGTGGAGATGTTCTGAACGGTGAGGGTAGGGGATTGTGAGGGCAGATATCTGAGAGAGGAGAAGTAAAAAGAGACATGATAGCAAAAGAGAATCGTGAGAGGTAAAGAACTTAAAAACAAAGAACCAAAAGGTGAAATAGCTTGAGTCTGGAGTGACAGCCAAAATGCACACGTGAATATATACAGGGAGAGCTCAAGTCACATAGATCTAACTGCAGAAACATTGGGGTACATAAAAACATAACAGGAACTGGAGAATGGAAGGTGATCCACAGGAAGGAGTCTGGAGTTAGTGAGAGGTCCAGTGATGGAATAATGATTTGGGTAAGGGGTAAATTGGCAAGAAGCATAAACAAGCATCAAATCCACAACATTGTGGAACTGTTAAATTAAACTGTGTTAAATTAAATGGAAATTGGGTTTGTGCTTTGAAGGGTTAAGTCAAACTCACTCATCTTCTATAGTGGTGAGAAATATCAGAAGAAAGATGCATTTTGTAGATAAAACCTGAAGTGGAAAGAATAGGAGCATTAGGGACAGGAGTAGGCCATTCAACTCCTCAAGTCTGCTCCATCATCCAATTAAATTATGACTGATTTCCATCTCACCTCTATTTACTGCTCTTTGCTCCATATCCCTTGAACCGCCTATATAAGTCTTGACAGTTCCAATTGACCCAGCAGCCATGGCCTTTTGGGGGGAGAGAATTTCAGAGTTCCATTACCTTTTGTGTGAAAACAATTATTTGTAATAGGGATTCTGACCCTTTCTTTGAGGAACGAGGTAGTGTAACCTTGACTGTAAACATATGCCTGTTGTATTGGTGTTAGTTCACCCTATGTTCAATAAATGCGATACTTAAACCTTAAACAAGATTTAATTGTGTGATACATTGTTGCTAATAACCACCAGTGATGTTTTCAGTGTCAGTATATCTCTTTTTAAGTAAAGAGGCAAAAACTGTAAACCGTACTTCAGATGTGGTCCCATCAGGTCCCAATGCCCTGTGCAGTCGTAGCAAGGCTTCCTTCCTTTTATACTCATCCCCCTTGCAATAAAGGCCAACACTCCTTCTGCCTTCCTTTACTTGCTGTAACTGTGTGCTACTCTTTTGTGATTCATGTACAAGGCGGCACGGTAGCACAGTGGTTAGCACAGCGCCAGGATCCCAGGTTCGATTCCTGGCTTGGGTCTGTGCAGAGTTCACACGTTCTCCATGAGTCTGCATGGGTTTCCTCCGGGTGTTCCGGCTTCCTCCCACATGTCCCGAAAGAAGTGCTTGTGAGGTAATTTGGACATTCTGAATTCTCCCTTAGTGTACCCGAACAGGCTCCGGAGTGTGGCGACTGGGGGATTTTCACAGTTACTTCATTGCAGTGTTAATGTAAGCCTACTTATGACATTAATAAAGATTATTATTATTAAAATGAAACCCAGATCCCTCTGTACTGCCGCATTCCGATGTCTCTCTCTATTTAAATAATCTGTTTTTCTATTATTCCTCCTAAGGTGGAAAATGTCACATTTTCCCAAGTTATGCTCCATCTGCTAAACTTCTGCTCACTTGTTTGACCTATCTGAGTCCTCTTTATATCCTACTCACAACTTACTTTCCTAAGTATCTTTGTACCATAAGCAGATTTAGCTACAATAGAGTCTGCCCCTTCATCAGTCATTAATATAGATCGCAAATAGTTAAAGCCCCAGAAATGATGCCTGCAGCACTCCATTAGTTAGAGTATGGCAATTTGAAAATGACCCAATTATCCTGACTGTTTTCTGTTAGTTATAAGTCCTCTGTCCATACTAAAATCATCTTTAACACCCATGAGATCTTATTCTGTGTTGTAATCTTTTGTGAGTCACCTTTTTGAATGTTCTTTGGAAATCCAAATACACTACAATGACTAGTTCTCTTTCGTCCACCATGCTTGTTACATCCTCAAAAAACTTGAATAAGCAAGCATGAAGATAGGAGCTCATTAGTAAGTACTACTTGAGACAGATTGTAACCTTGGGAATTTGATAAGTGAGGGATTTTAGGGGCTAATCTCTTTCTAAAATCAAGTAATTTCACATTTAACTACAATTTCATTATAGTCAGGGAAAAATAAGCTCCTTGCTGGAGAGGCAGCTCCAGTTAATTAGGTAGCTAGTTAGTCATAGTCATAGCGCTTTGCAGCACAGAAAGAGGCCCTTCGGCCCATCATGTTTGTGCTGGCCATCATGCACCTATCTATTCTAATCCTATTTTCCAGCACTTGGTCATGAGCCTTGTTTGCCCATCTAAATGCTTCTTAAATGCTGTGATGGTTCCCACCTCTACCACCCTTTCAGGCAGTGAGTTCCAGATTCCCACCATCCTCTGAGTAACAACGTTTTTCCTCAAATCCCTTCTAAATTTCCTATTACATTAAATTAATTACACTAAGGGGAAGAATTTCTTCCAATCTACACAACTATATCCTTCATAATTTTATATACCTCAAGCAGGTCCCCCTTCAGACTTCCTTTCTCTAAGGAGAATAACCCCAGCCTATCCAGTCTCTCTTCATAGCTGAAACACTCCAGCCCAGGCAACATCCTACTGAATCTCCCCTGCACCCTTTCAAGTGCAATCACATCCTTCCTATAGTGTGGCGACCAGAACTACGCACAGTACTCTAACTATGGCAAACGAGCATTTTATACAGCTCCATCATAACCTCCCTGTTCTTATATTCTATTCCTCAGCTAATAAAGGCAAGTATCTCATATGTCTTTTTAACCATTTTATCTACCAGTCCGGCTGACATCAGGGATCTTTTGGACATGCACCCCATGTCCCTCCGGTCCTCTGTACTTCCTAGCATTCTACCTACTATTCATTGTGTGTTCCCTTGCCCTGTTAATCCTCCCAAAATGTATCACCTCACACTTTTCATGGCTAAATTCCAATTGCTACAGTTCTGCCCATCTGACAAGCCCATCTATATCGCCCTGAAATCTAATGCTTTCCTCCTCGCTATTTACCACACTGCCAATTTTTGTTTCATCTGCGAACTTCCTGATCATACCACCCACATTCCTGTCTAGATCATTAATGTACACTACAAGCAGCAAGGGACCCAGCACTGATCCCTGCAGAACAACACTGGACACAGGTTTCCAGTCACATAAACAACATTCAACCATCACTGTCTGAATCCTGCCACTACGCCTATTTTGAATCTAATTTGCCAAATTGCCCTGGATCCCATGGTATCTTACCTTCTTGATCTATCTCCCGGGTGGGACCTTGCCAAAAGCCTTACTGAAGTCCATGTAGTCTACATAAACTGCACTGCCCTCATGTACACACCTAGTCACCTCCTCAAAAAATTCAGTCAAATTTGTTGACAAACCATGCTGACTATTCGTGATTAATCCTTGCCTCTCCAGATAGAGATTAATTCGATCCCTCAGAACCTTTTCCAACAATTTCTCTATCACTGATGTTAGACTCACTGGCCTGTAATTTTCCCCCTACTTCCCTTAATGAATAATAGTACCACATTAGCTGCCGTATATCCGCTGGCACCTATCCTGTCGCCAGACAGGATTCGAAAATTAACGTCAGAGCCCTTGAAATCTCATCTCTTGCCTCACACAGCAGCCTAAGATACATCAAGGATACATGGGGTGGTACAGTGGTTAGCACAGCTGCATCACAGCATAAGGGACCGAGGTTCAATCCCACCTTGGGTGACTATCTGTGTGGATTTTGCACTTTCTCCCCGTGTCTGCATGGATTTTCTATGGGTGCTCAGATTTCCTCCCACAGACCAAAGAAGTGCAAGTTAGGTAGACGTAAATTGCTCCTTAGTGTCCAAAGATGTGCAGGTTCGGTGGGGTTACAAGGATAGGGCGGGAGAGTGGGCCTAGGTAGGGTCCTGTTTTTTCAATGTCAGCGCTGATGCAGAGAACATGTAAACTCCACCCGGACAGTCACCCAAGGCCAGAATTGAACCCAGGTCCCTGGTGCTGTGAGGCAGCAGTGCTAACCACTATGCTGCCCTGTCCTTAATTTGTCAAAAATGAATTTCCTTTCAAAAAACCATGTTGACTCTGTCTGATTGTACTTTAATTTTCTAAATGCCCTGCTACTACCTATTTAATGGTTAATTCTATCATTTCACCAATGACAGATGTCAAACTAGCTGGCCTATCATTTTCCTCTTTCCATGAATAGAGGTGTTATATTTGTGATTTTCCTATCCAGTGAGACACATCCAGAATCTAGGGAATTTTGGAAGATTACAACCAATACATCCACTACCTTTGCAGCCACTTCTTTTAAGAGCCCAGGATGCAGCTCATCTGGCCCAGGGGGCTTGTCAGCCTTTAGTCTCATTAGTTTTCCGAGCTCTTTTCCGCTCACGATCATGATTATTTTAAGTTGCTCCCTCCATTTGGCCACTTGACGTTCTACAATTCATGGACAACATTGGCCGGAGTTCCCCGCCCGCTCACATCGGCGGGATTCTCCGGTCCTGATGCAGTGAATGGAGTTTTGACTGAGCGCCAAATTCTCCATTGTCGCTAACAGCAGTGGCGGGGTGAACTTTGAATGGAGAATCCCGGCCATTCTCTCAAAGCAACAAAAATAATCTTTAAAAAACAGTGCAGAATGAAAATAGTTAATGATGAGTGGATAGTAGGGTAAGGGATATTAAATTCCTTTTAACGTTTAACCAGAGGTAGAAGTAAATACTGAATGAATGAAAAATGTCTTTTGTATCCATTGTGGCACCTATTCTTGACTGGAGCTGAACTGTATACAGATTGAACTGTTAGATAGAATCATGTTCAGTTTCTCAAGTAAAATGCAAGCTATCTGTTTGGAATTTAAATCTGCTCTTTAACTCTTGGCCAAATTTTCTGTCATATCTTGCAAACTCAACAGGTTTTTGTGACATATTTTTTCTCCATCCCTCCCCGTGTTGTAAACTCGATCAACCTTTGATCCACAGCCAGCTTCCCCCGACAGCAGAAAAATGGATGTTTGGATACCTTGTCAGCACTCCAGCTCACCTGCACATACCATTCTTAGAAATAAAAGAAAAACTCATCACTAGCAAATAACGCACAGCATAATTGTCCACACTGAGGGAAATAAAATCTACCTGCTTAACTCACAACAAAGGGACTTATGCTTTAAAGCCCTGAAGAGTCATGGCACATGAATTCCATTTGGGACAAAGCTTTCGTTTGCAAGGCCCAGTCAATGCCAGAAAGCTAAACAGACAGGAGACATTTAAGAATTGCTCCCAGCGGAGTGAAGCAACATCACTTGCCACTTAATCCTGTTCAGCAAATGCTTGACAGACATAAGGCTGTGACTGCTGCCAATGGAGAGCAAAATGTAATGATAGGTGATGAGTGTCTAAAAGCCTATTTGCATCTTATGTGACACATAATTAATTCAGTGGAAACCTTGCCTAAAAATCTGTCTTTTTGCTTTTTGTATTTATGCACATGACAGTCAATGAAATTTGTAAATGATGCCCTCAAGGGCAAATATGCTTTAACAAAATGGTAGTTATTTTTGGGGAGGGGGCGCATGGCAGAACATCTCCCTTTTAAGCAAGATGAATCAATTATCTTTTTTAAAAGACTTTCACATTGCAATTATTTATATTTTCTTGTACTTGCTCTCTGATGCAAAAATGTGTGTCGGAGTGTTGAGGACAATGTTCAGATATACATCCCTTTAGGTGTGTGTTCTCTCATATATTCAGTGGCCAAGTCTAACATGAAACGTCAAACCTTTCTCAAAACCTTAAAGTGAAACTGGAGTAAATCAAATAATGCCTTAGCTAAACTCAGATAAATTCCAATGAAGTAATTTATCCCGTAAAAGAAAGAACTTGAGTTTTTTTCCAGCATCTTATCATGTCATTTAAAAAAAACATTTTAAAAAAACTTTCAACTTCAGGCACCTCCTGTCATGCACCATATCTGAGTTTGAAAATTGTCAGAAGCTCTGTTGCCGCATGTCCCAGCCAATGTACATTATCGGTGTACATTTGTGGATGCGACTGACTTGACCTCTATTTCTATCCAGTTCTCTCACTAGCGCATCCTTGTGTCCTCAAGTTCTGCTGCTCCTCCTCTACTATCTTGTGGTGAAAGTGGCTAAGCTGCACGTCTTGTGAAGAGATGAGAAAGACTGAACTTATATTTGCCTGTTCTCTGGGCAATGTGTTCCACATGCTGTTGTTATCCCATGTTTAGGTTTACTACAACAGTGGTTAACATTGCTGCATCACAGTGTCAGGGACACAGGTTCGATTCCGGCCTTGGGTGACTTGTGGAGTTTGCATGTTCTCCCTGTGTCTGTGTGGGTTTCCTCCGGGTGCTCCGGATGCCTCCCACAGTCCAAAGATGTGATTGGCCTTGACCACTGCGCGGGGTTACGGTGATGGGGTCAGGGAGTGTGCCTTGATAGTCTGCTCTTACAGAGGGTCAGTGCAGACTTGATGGGCCAAATGGCATCCTTCTGCACTGTAGGGATTCGATAGGATATTTCAGGGTGTGACACTTTAAAAATATGATTCATATTAAATAATCCACCAGTTTTGTCACTGAATTGATACTAAAATAATTCTCAGCTTTATCACTAAACTGATAAGAGAGCATCGCCACTTTTATTTGTGAATAATAATTGTAAATTCAAGGTCTTCAGTTGACTTGCCAACTTCAGTATCCTTAATCATTGCTGTAGCTATTGTTTGAACCTAGATTGCTGATAGCTCAGATGTGTCCCACCCGAATTGACGACGTCCCGGTGGCCAAATTGTGCTGAGCTTCCTAAGAACCAACATTTCCCTGGGATAGCTTCTCAACAAGAACGCTGTTAGAGTTCAGTTTCTCAGGCACTTTACAGAAAGGTGGGCAATGCTCAGAGGGAAGGTAGAAATAGAAGCGTCGGGGAGTGTGGATGAAGACAGGGCATTGAGAAGGTTGAAAGAAAGTGGCAAGACAGAATTGTCCAGCGGACAGGGACAAAATGACAGAGATAGCGGGTATCAGGGAGAACGGGGAATGAGAAATGGCCCAGTGTAGAAGCAGGACACCCTGGGCAGGTGCGCGATCAGTTCAGCCCCACAGACCCAAAGTCCCAGCATAAGTGAATTAACCAATAATGTGTATGTTTTCCTGAGATCTTTGACCCTTGACTACTCCAATGACGTACAGGCACCAGATTTGTAAGTAAAACATTAAAAAGGCTGTTTATTTATAATAAGAGATAAACATATAATGGAAACAATAGAACAATGGTCCACTAATGTAACTATTCCCAAATCCCGTCCCACCCTCTACCCAGACACACACAAGACAGAAATTTGGTAGAGGGGGTAGGAAAAGTTCAAAAAAACAGGGATTAAAAGAACTGAGATGAATCTTTGCTGCTGAGGTAGACTTTGTTGTCAGTAATCTTGAAACCATTAGTTGGTTTGGATCTTTTAGAATCTGCCTTCAATTAGACCTCATGGGCTGCAGGAAGTCCTCTGAGAGTCCCCTTCACTTGTACAGGCCTCCACAGATTGACTCTCAGTCTTACTGCGATAGTACTAGAATTCTCTACCTGAGAGTTTAAAGGAGGGGTTTTCCATCCACTGCCTCTGGAACACTTGTCTGCTCTTTGTGCAAGGTTCCTGGCTGCGATATAGAGAGAGATAAGGGTCTGGAGTTCAGGACCCTTTTTGGATTCTCAGAGGTATCAGCCTGCGCTTTTACCAGCCTTTCTCACAGAGGTTTAACTTATAGAATTATAGAATTTATAATGCAGAAGGAGGCCATTCGGCCCATCGGGTCTGCACCAGCTCTTGGAAAGAGAACCCTACCCAAGGTCAACACCTCCACCCTATCCCCATAACCCACTAACACCACCCAACACTAAGGGCAATTTTGGACACTAAGGGCAATTTATCATGGCCAATCCACCTAACCTGCACATCTTTGGACTGTGGGAGAAAACCGGAGCACCCGGAGGAAACCCACGAACACACGGGGAGGATGTGCAGACTCCGCACAGACAGTGACCCAAGCCGGAATCGAACCTGGGACCCTGGAGCTGTGAAGCAATTGTGCTATCCACAATGCTACCGTGCTGCCCCCTTGGATAGGTCTTGCTAGATGGAGAATGTTTGCAGCATTTAAATCAGGAGTTAAACCTTCACCAGACTCATAGAGTGTCCCAGACGTCCTCACTCCAGGAGGGATATCAGAGCGAGAAGTTCCAGCCTTTCTGGGAGAGACATTAAACAGGCTTCTGCCCAGCTCCTTCTCAGAATAAAACTGAAAGCAAAAATGGAACCTGCCTTCTGCTCCAGAATCTTCTGAAAGGCTGTACCAATCCCAATCGAAATCAGAAAATGCCCCAGAGTTTCAGAAGAGGGGTTTGGCTGCTAGCCAGGTCCATCAAACTGACATCATGAGCTATGCCTCAGAGCACTCTGGATCGACAGGTGTACCTGGGCCATTTTAAACAGCAGCTTACAGCGTGGGGTGGGGGTGGGGGTGGGGGGGGCGGTCATTGTGGGGGTTCAGTTTAATACCAAAAGTCTGTAGTTTTAAAATCAGCCAGCAGGACAAGCATTAAAGGAAAGCAGAATCAGGCAAGGTTTTAAAAGAGGTTCCTTACAAGGGATAAACACGATGATGGAAATCTTATTGATCATTTGGCACATGGGAAGCCAGGGAAACTTATTCAGGAAAAAGGTGTAGAAGATATGAACATATGAATGGGGAGCAGGAATAGGCCACTCAGCCCCTCGAGCCTGATCCGCCATTCAATAAGGTCATGTCTGAACTGATTGTAACCTTTTATTTTTAATAAACATTTTATTGAGGTATTTTTGGTATATTGACAACAACAAAATAAACAAAATAAAATACATGAAACCATAAACATAGTGCAAAAGCCATTTACCTCTCGTACAGGTCCCACCCTTATTGACCCCTACTCTAATCTAAACTACTTCCCCCCCACCCCCGTCTGTTGACGATTAATTTCCAGCAAAGAAGTCGACGAACGGTTGCCACCTCCGGGTGAACCCTAACGGTGACCCTCTCAAGGCGAACTTGAGAAAGCTAGCCATGTCCGATAGCCAGGGCTCCGACTTAGGGGGCTTTGAGTCCCTCCAAGCTAATAGTATCTGTCTCCGGGCTACCAGGGAAGCAAAGGCCAGAACGTCTGCCTCTTTCTCCTCCTGGATTCCCGGGTCTTACGACACCCCGAAAATCGCCACCTCTAGACTCGGTGCCACCCTTGTTTTTAACACCGTGGACATGACGTCCGCAAACCCCTACCAAAATCCCCTAAGCTTTGGACATGTCCAAAACATGTGGACATGGTTCGCTGGTCCTCCCGCATATTTTGCGCACCTGTCCTCCACCTCAAAGAATCTGCTCATCCGGGCCACTGTCATGCGAGCCCGGTGAACAACCTTAAATTGTATCAGGCTGAGCCTGGCACATGTTGCGGATGCGTTAACTCTACTCAACGCGTCTGGCCATAGACCATCCTCTATCTCACCTCCCAGCTCCTCCTCCCACTTGCGCTTCAGCTCCCCAGTCTGCGTCTCCTCCGGCCCCATAAGCTCCTTATAAATGTCCGAGACGCTCCCTTCTCCTACCCACCCTCTAGAAACTACCCTGTCCTGAATCCCCCTTAGCGGTTGGAGCGGGAAGGTTGAACACCTGTTTACGAAGGAAGTCCCGCACCTGCAGATACCTGAATTTGTTTCCCCTCGCCAACCCAAACTTTTCTTCCAACTGCCTCATACTCAGAAAGCTCCCCTCTATGAACATATCCCCCATCCTCTCAATCCCCGCTCTCCGCCATAAGCTGAACCCCCGGTCCATACTCCCCGGGGAAAACCGGTGATTATCACAGATTGAGGCTCAGACCGATGCTCCCACTGCTCCCACATGCCGCCTCCACTGGCCCCAAACTCTCAGGGCCGCCACCACCACTGGACTGGTGGAGTACCGTGCCGGCGGGAACGGCAGAGGCGCAGTTACCAACGCCCCCAAACTGGTACCCTTACATGAAGTCGCCTCCATATGCTCCCATGCTGACCCCTCCCCCACCCCACTTCCTGATCATGGCTTTATTAGCCGCCTAGTAATAGTTGCAAAAATTTGGCAGCACCAGCCCGCCCTCTCCCCGACTCCACTCAAGCATTACCTTCCTTACTCGCGGGGTCTTGCACGCCCAGACGAAGCCTGTGATCACTCTGTTGACCTACTTAAAAAAGGATTGAGGAATAAAGATGGGGAGACATTGAAACACGAACAGGAATTTCGGGAGAACCGTCATCTTCACCGTTTGCACCCTCCCAGCCAGAGACAACGGAAGCACGTCCCATCTCCGAACATCATCCTTCATTTGGTCCACCAGACGGGCCAGATTCAATTCATGCAGCCGCTCCCATTCCCACGGCACTTGGGTGCCTAGGTACCTAAAGCTTCCCTTTACTAACCTAAATGGCAGCTGTCCCAGTCACCTGCCTGTCCCCTCGCCTGGACCACAAACATCTCACTCTTTCCCATATTAAGCTTATACCCCGAAAACTGACCAAATTCCCCTAGAGTCCTCATGATTTCTTCCATCCCCTCTATTGGGTCCGAAACATACAGAAGCAGGTCATTCGCATTGAGCGAAACCCTATGCTCCACCCCCCCTCCACCCGGACCAGTCCACTCCAGCCCCTCGAGGCTCTCAGAGCGAATGTCAACGGCTCTATAGACAGCGCAAACAACAGTGGGGAGAGAGGGCATTCCTGTCTCGTCCCCCAGGTGCAGTCTAAAATAGTCCGATGTTGTCCTATTCGTCTGTACACTTGCCACGGGAGCCTGATACAGTTACCTGACCCAGTCAATAAAGCCCCGCCCGAATCCAAACTGTCCCAGTATCTCCCACAGATAGTCCCATTCTACCCGATCAAAAGCCTTTTCTGCAGCCATTGCGATCACTACCTCCACCTCCCTACTTTTCGGGGACATCATGATCACATTTAACAGCCTTCTTACATTGGCCACCAACTGCCTGCCCTTAACAAACCGCGTCTGTTCCTCCCCAATAACGTCCGGAACACAATCCTCGATCCTGGAGGACAAGATTTTGGCCAGCAACTTGGCATCTGCATTCAACAGGAAGATTGGCCTGTAGGACTCACACAGCTCCGGGTTCTTGTCCCGCTTAAGAATCAGTGAAATCGTTGCCTGTGACATCGTCGGGGGGCAACACCCGTCTTTCCCTTGCCTCGGTGAAAATCCTCAACAACACCGACCCCAATATCCCCGAGAACGTTTTATAAAACTCCACTGGGTACCCGTCAGGACCCGGGGCCTTAACCGCCTGCATGGCCTTCAAGCCCTCCACTATCTCCTCCAACCCGATTGGGGCTCTTTTACCCACTCCCTGTCCACCTTTGGGAAATCCAGCCCCTCCAAGAAGTGCCTCATCCCCTCCGGCCCTGTCGGGGGTTCCAACCTGTAGTCTGCTGTAGAAATCCCTAAATGCCTTATTCACCCCTACTGAATCACCAACCAGGTTCCCGTCTCCGTCCTTTACTTTCCCTATCTCCCTAGCTGCCTCCCTCTTCCTAAGCTGTTGTGCAAGCATTCTGCTGGCCTTCGCTCCATGTTCATAGATCGCCCCCCTTGCCTTTCTCAGCTGCTCCACCGCCCTCCCTGTGGTCAGCAAACTAAACTCCACCTGTAACCTCCGCCGTTCCCTTAAAAGCCCTGCCTCCGGGATCTCCGCATACCTCCTATCAATCTGTAGTATCTCCTTTACCAGTTGGTTCCTCTCTGCCCTGTCTCCCTTCTCCCTATGGGCCCGGATCGAGATCAGCTTCCCCCCTGACCACTGCCTTCAGTGCCTCCCACACCACCGCTGCTGAAATTTCCCCAGTGTCATTGACCTGCAGGTAGCTCTGAATACATTTCCTCAGCCACTTGCACACCCCTTCATCCGCCAAAAGTCCCACATCCAACCTCCAGTGCGGGCGCTGGTTACTGTCTTTACTAACCTGCAGGTCAACCCAGTGTGGAGCATGGTCTGAGATTGTGATCGCCGAGTACCCCGTGTCCACCACTCCAGCCAGCAAGGCCCTGCTCAAAATAAAGAAATCAATCCGGGAATATACTTTATGCACGTGTGAGTAGAAGGAGAACTCCTTCACCCTCGGCCTGCCCAAATCTCCATGGATCCACCCCCCCCTCCATGAACCCTCTTAGCTCCTTTGACATTGCTGGCACCCTGCCCGTTTTCGAGCTTGACCGATCCAAGCCAGGGTCTATAACTGTGTGGAAGTCCCCTCCCATGACCAACTGTGCGAGCCCAGGTCCGGTATCTTCCCCAGCATCCTCTTTATAAACTCCACATCATTCCAATTTGGCGCATACACATTTACTAATACCACCTGCACCCCCTCTAACTTCCTACTGTGCATAATGTACCGATCTCCCACGTCCGAGACTATTCTACCCACCTCAAACATCACCCGCTTATTGATCAAGATTGTGACCCCTCTAGTCTTTGAATCTAGTCCCGAGTGAAAGACCTGACTGACCCAGCCTTTCCTCAGTCTAACCTGGACGCACTCTCAGGTGCGTCTCCTGCAACATTACCACGTCCGCCTTCTATCCCCCAAGATGCGCGAACACACGTGCCCTTTTGACCGGCCCATTTAACCCTCAAACATTCCAGGTGATCAGCCTAGTTGGGGGGCTCATTTCTCCCCCCCCGCCACACACATCCTCCACCGATCAGGGGCACAGATAGGCGCTTCTGTGGACGTGAAAGAGACTCCAGGATGGTATGTTGCCTCCCTGGTGCCAGGGTCCAGGATGTCTCCAAACAGGTAGAGGGCATCCTGAAGGGGGAGGGCAAACAGGCAGAGGTCATTGTACATATTGGTACTAACAACATAGGCAGGAAGGGGCATGAGGTCCTGCAGCAGGAGTTCAGGGAGCTAGGCAGATAGTTAAAAGACAGGACCACTAGGGTTGTAATCTCGGGATTACTCCCTGTGCCACGTGCCAGTGAGGCTAGAAATAGGAAGATAGAGCAGCTAAACACGTGGCTAAACAGCTGGTGTAGGAGGGAGGGTTTCCGTTATCTGGACCACTGGGAGCTCCTCCGGGGTTGGTGTGACCTATATAAGAAGGACGGGTTGCATCTAAACTGGAGAGGCATAAATATCCAGGCCGCGAGGTTTGCTAGTGTCACATGGGAGGGTTTAAACTAGTATGGCAGGGGAGCAATAGGTCAGAAGGTGAGAGCATTGAGGGAGAACTCAGGAATAGGGACAGTATGGCTCTGAGGCAGAGCAGACAGGGAGAAGTTGTTGAACACAGCGGGTCTGGTGGCCTGAAGTGCATATGTTTTAATGCAAGAAGTATTACAGGTAAGGCAGATGAACCTAGAGCTTGGATTAGTACTTGGAACTATGATGTTGTTGCCATTACAGAGATCTGGTTGAGAGAATGGCAGGATTGGCAGCTAAACGTTCCAGGATTTAGATGTTTCAGGCGGGATAGAGGGGATCTAAAAGGGGTGGCAGAGTTGCGCTACTGGTTAGGGAGGATATCACAGCTGTACTACGGGAGGACACCTCAGAGGGCAGTTGAGGCTATGTGGGTAGAGATCAGGAATAAGAAGGGTGCAGTCACAATGTTGGGGGTTTACTACAGACCTCCCAACAGCCAGCGGGAGATAGAGGAGCAGATAGGTAGACAGATTTTGGAAAAGAGTAAAAACAACAGGGTTTTGGTGATGGGAGACTTCATCTTCCCCAATATTGACTGGGACTCACTTAGTGCCACGGGCTTAGACAGGGCAGAGTTTGTAAGGAGCATCCAGGAGGGAATATGTAGACAGTCCAACTAGGGAAGGGGCGGTACTGGACCTGGTATTGGGGAATGAGCCCGGCCAGGTGGTAGAGGTTTCAGTAGGGGAGCATTTCGGGAACAGTGACCACAATTCAGTAAGTTTTAAAGTGCTGGTGGACAAGGATAAGAGTGGTCCTAGGGTGAATGTGCTACATTGGGGGAAGGCTAATTATAACAATATTAGGCGGGAACTGAAGAACCTAGATTGGGGGCGGATGTTTGAGGGCAAATCAACATCTGACATGTGGGAGGCTTTCCAGTTTCAGTTGAAAGGAATTCAGGACCGGCATGTTCCTCTGAGGAAGAAGGATAAATACGGCAATTTTCGGGAACCTTGGATAACGAGAGATATTGTGGGTCTCGTCAAAAAGAAAAAGGAGGCATTTGTCAGGGCTAAAAGGTTGGGAACAGACGAAGCCTGTGTGGAATATAAGGAAAGTAGGAAGGAACTTAAGCAAGGAGTCAGGAGGGCTAGAAGGGGTCACGAAAAGTCATTGGCAAATAGGGTTAAGGAAAATCCCAAGGCTTTTTACACGTACATAAAAAGCAAGAGGGTAGCCAGGGAAAGGGTTGGCCCACTGAAGGACAGGCAAGGGAATCTATGTGTGCAGCCAGAGGAAATGGGCGAGGTACTAAATGAATACTTTGCATCAGTATTCACCAAAGAGAAAGAATTGGTCGATGTTGAGTCTGGAGAAGGGTGTGTAGATACCTGGGTCACATTGAGATCCAAAAAGACGAGGTGTTGGGTGTCTTAAAAAATATTAAGGTAGATAAGTCCCCAGGGCCTGATGGGATCTACCCCAGAATACTGAAGGAGGCTGGAGAGGAAATTGCTGAGACCTTGACAGAAATCTTTGGATCCTCACTGTCTTCAGGTGATGTCCCGGAGGACTGGAGAATAGCCAATGTTGTTCCTCTGTTTAAGAAGGGTAGCAAGGATAATCCAGGGAACTACAGGCCGGTGAGCCTTACTTCAGATGTAGGGAAATTACTGGAGAGAATTCTTCGAGACAGGATCTACTCCCATTTGGAAGCAAATGGACGTATTAGTGAGAGGCAGCATGGTTTTGTGAAGGGGAGGTCGTGTCTCACTAACTTGATAGAGTTTTTCGAGGAGGTCACAAAGATGATTGATGCAGGTAGGGCAGTGGATGTTGTCTATATGGACTTCAGTAAGGCCTTTGACAAGGTCCCTCATGGTAGACTAGTACAAAAGGTGAAGTCACACGGGATTAGGGGTGAGCTGGCAAGGTGGATACATAACTGGCTAGGTCACAGAAGGCAGAGAGTAGCAATGGAAGGATGCTTTTCTAAATGGAGGGCTGTGACCAGTGGTGTTCCGCAGGGATCAGTGCTGGGACCTATGCTGTTTGTAGTATATATAAATGATTTGGAGGAAAATGTAACTGGTCTGATTAGTAAGTTTGCAGACGACACAAAGGTTAGTGGAATTGCGGATAGCGATGCGGACTGTCAAAGGATACAGCAGGATTTAGATTGTTTGGAGACTTGGGCGGAGAGATGGCAGATGGATTTTAATCCGGATAAATGTGAGGTAATGCAGTTTGGAAGGTCTAATGTAGGTAGGGAATGTACAGTGAATGGTAGAACCCTCAAGAGTATTGAAAGTCAGAGAGATCTACGTGTACAGGTCCACAGGTCACTGAAAGGGGCAACACAGGTGGAGAAGGTAGTCAAGAAGGCATTGAGTATAAGAATTGGCAAGTCATGTTGCAGCTGTATAGAACCTTAGTTAGGCCACACTTGGAGTATAGTGTTCAATTCTGGTCGCCACACTACCAGAAGGATGTAGAGGCTTTAGAGAGGGTGCAGAAGAGATTGAGCAGAATGTTGCCTGGTATGGAGGGCATTAGCTATGAGGAGTGGTTGAATAAACTCGGTTTGTTCTCACTGGAACGACGGAGGTTGAGGGCGACCTGATAGAGGTCTACAAAATTATGAGGGGCATAGACAGAGTGGATAGTGAGAGGCTTTTCTCCAGGGTAGAGGGGTCAATTACTCGGGGGCATAGGTTTAAGGTGAGGGGGCAAGGTTTAGAGTAGATGTACGAGGCAAGTTTTTTACACAGAGGGTAGTGGGTGCCTGGAACTCGCTACCGGAGGAGGTGGTGGAAGCAGGGACGATAGTGACATTTAAGGGGCATCTTGACAAATACATGAATTGATGGGAATAGAGGGATACGGACCCAGGAAGTGTAGAAGATTAGTCGGGCAGCATGGTCGGCACGGGCTTGGAGGGCCGAAGGACCTGTCCCTGTGCTGTACGTTTCTTTGTTCTTTGTTGTTCTTTGATCAGCGATCCCCTTTTTTAGGCCCGCCTCCAGCCCGCACCTCCACCGGTCCATCCCCAGGCAGCTCCCGCCCCCAACCTCCTCACTGTCCCTCAGCCCAAGTCCCTCCCTCGTCAGCAGAACATTCACCCCCCTCCCCCCCCAGTAACAACACCCTGTAGCCCAATCCCTTTACTAAACCAAACATATGCACCCCCCACTGCGCTTCCGAGAGTTAGCTCACCCAGCTAGCTTGGTGGCCCCCAACCCCGGCACCAGATAGTCTCCCACCTATTGTTCCCTCCCCACCCTACTCCCCGCTCATATAAACAAACTTCAACATCAAACAATCCACACACAATTGCCCAACAGAAAAACACCAAGATCAAAACAAGCACCCCTCCATCCCCCAACAGTGCAAATGAAAACCTTAACTCACTTAGCTCTACCGCTGGTTCCAAATCAATGCAAACGGCATCACAAACATCTTCCCTGAAACGCAAAATGGGAAACGTTTTACAAAAACAGAGAAACAAAAAGAAAAAACAAAAAATGAACGTTGCAGCCAAGTTCAAAAGTTCTCAATCAATCACCAGCCCTTTCTTTTTCGCAAAGTCCAATGCGTCCTCAGGCGACTCGAAGTAGAAGTGCTGATCCTCATGCGTGACCCAGAGAGGGGCTGGGTATAACAGTCCAAACAACGTTTTTCTTAAAAAGGATCGACTTGATCTGGTTGAAGCCTGCTCTCCTCCTGGCCACCTCTACACTCAGGTCCAGGTAAACACGCAGGATGCTATTGTCCCATTTACAGCTCCGTGTCTGCTTGGCCCACTGTAGAATGCGCTCCTTATCCGAGAACCTGTGGAATCTCACCACCATTGCCCTCGGGGGGTCTCCCATTCGCGGCGTCCTTGCGAGTGCCCTGTGAGCCCGATCCACCTCCAAGGAATGCCCCAACCCCAGCAGCTTCAGAAACATGTCTGCGATGTATGCCCCAGCGTCCGTTCTTTCGGGCCTCTCCGGGAGCCTGACGATTCTTCGATTCTGCCGGCGGGACCTATTCTCTCGGTCTTCCACCTTCTCCAGGACTTTCTTCTGCTGGTCCCTCAGCATCCCCACCTCCAGCTCCACCACAGTCTGATTTTCCTCCTGCTCAGCCAGTGCCTTCTCCACCTTCTGGATCGCCCGATTCTGGGCGTCCAATCTATGCTCCAACCGCTCAATTGACTCTTTTATCGGGTCCAAGCAGTCCCGTTTCTGCGTAGAAAAGCCTTCCTGAATGACTTACGTCAGCTGCTCCTTAGACTGCTGGGTCGACAAGCCAGAGGTCCGAACCTCCACCATGCTGTCTTCTGTTGCAGCTACATCTCAAGCCTTCTCTGTCCTTTTGTTTCTGCCCTTACGAACACTTCTAGTCCTTCTCTCCATGCACCGAAGTGAATTCAGTACACAATTGCCACTAACATCCGTTTTATAATTCAGGGGTGGGATTCTCCGCAATTGGCGCGATGTCCGCCGACCGGCGCCAAACACGGCACGAATCAATCCGGCATCGCGCCGCCCCAAAGGTGCGGAATTCTCCGCAATTTGAGGGGCCGAGCCCTCACCTTGAGGGGCTAGGCCCATGCCGGACTGATTTCCGCCCTGCCGGCTGGCGGGAAAGGCATTTGGCGCCCCGCCAGCTGGCGCGGAAATGACTTTGCCGTGCGACGCATGCGTGGGAGCATCAGCGGCCGCTCACGGCATCCCCGCGCATGCGCAGTGGAGGGGGTCTCTTCCGCCTCTGCCATAGTGAAGACCAAGGCAAAGGCGGAAGGAAAAGAGTGCCCCCACGGCACAGGCCCGCCCGCGGATCGGTGGGCCCCGGTCGCGGGCCAGGCCACCGTGGGGGCACCCCACGGGGCAAGATCGCCCCGCACCCCCCCCAGGACCCCAGAGCCTGCCCGCGCCGCCTTGAACCCGCCGTTTGAAAGGTGGTCCAATCCACGCCGGCTGGAGTGGGTTGACAGCGGCGGGACTTCGGCCCATCACGGACCGGAGAATCGCCGGGGGTGGGCCTGCCGACTGGCGCAATTTCCGCCGACCGGCGTGGCGCAATTCCCGCCCCCGCGAATCTCTGGTGGCGGAGAATTCGGGACACGGCGGGGGCGGGATTCACACCAGCCCCCGGCGATTATCCGACACGGCGGGGGGTCGGAGAATCGCGCCCCAGGTCCGGTAGAAAAACGGGGGAAAGGTCCAAAATCTGACCACAGCTGGATCCACCAAATGTGCGACTTACTCCTTCTTGCCGCCACCGGAAGAACTGATTGTAACCTTAACCTCAGGCCTACCTTTGATATCCTTTCACCCGTTGCTAATTCAGAATCTTTCTCGATCTACCGTAAAATATTCAAAGACTCTGCTTCCACTGCCTTTTGAGAAAGAATGTTCGAGAAACTCATGACCCTCTGAGAGGAACCAATTTCACGTTCTTGCCGTCTTAAATGAGTCACCCTTTATTTTTAAACAGTGACCCCCTAGTTCTAGATTCTCCCACAAGAGATCAAATTACCTCACTCTTCTTAACTTTAGTTGATAGAAGGTTATAACTTGCCCAACATTTCCTTATAAGACAACCTGACCATTCCTGGAACTAGCCGAGTAAACCTTTTCTGAACTGCCTAATGTATTTACATTTTTCCTCAAATAAGGAGGAAATACTTTACTCATTGCTCCAGATGTGGTCTCACCAATGCCCTGTACAACTGAAGCATAACTTCCCTACTTTTTCAATCAATTCCCCTCAAAATAAACAATAACATTCTATTAACTTTCCGAATTACTTGCTCTGCCTGTATACTGGCTTTTTTCTGAATCTAGGATACCCAGATCCCTCTGAACTTCAGGGGCGAAATTCTCCCGAAACGGCGCGATGTCCGCCGACTGGCGCCCAAAATGGCGCCAATCAGACGGGCATCGCGCCGCCCCAAAGGTGCGGAATGCTCCGCATCTTTGGGGGCCGAGCCCCAACATTGAGGGGCTAGGCCGGCGCCAGAGGAATTTCCGCCCCGCCAGCTGGCGGAAACGGCCTTTGTTGCCCCGCCAGCTGGCGCGGAAATGACATCTCCGGGCGGCGCATGTGCGGGAGTGTCAGCGGCCGCTGACAGTTTCCCACGCATGCGCAGTGGAGGGAGTCTCTTCCGCCTCCGCCAAGGTGGAGACCGTGGCAGAGGCGGAAGGGAAAGAGTGCCCCCACGGCACAGGCCCGCCCGCGGATCGGTGGGCCCCGATCGCGGGCCAGTCCACCGTGGGGGCATCCCCCCGGGGCCAGATCGCCCCGCGCCCTCCCCAGGACCCCGGAGCCCGCCCACGCCGCCTTGTCCCGCCGTTCAAAAGGTGGTTTAATCCACGCCGGCGGGACAGGCAATTTATCGGCGGGACTTCGGCCCATCCGACCCGGAGAATCCAGCGGGGGGGCCCGCCAACTGGCGCGTCCCGATTACCGCCCCTGCCGAATGTCCGGTGCCGGAGACTTCGGCAACCGGCAGGGGCGGGATTCACGCCAGCCCCCGGCGATTCTCCGACCCGGCGGGGGGTCGGAGAATGATGCCCAGGAGCTCTGAAATCTCTCACCATTTATACAATAGGCTTATTTTGTATTCTTCATGTCAAAATGGAGATTTTCACATTTTTTCACATCATTCTGCATTTGCCAGATGTTTGCCCACTCACTTAACCTAACTTTCTCCCTTTGTAGCCTCCTTATGTCCTCGTCAGAGTTTGCTTTCCTACCTATCTTTGTATCATCAGCAAATTTAGCAACAATGCCTTCAGTCCTTTCATCCAAGTAATTTATATAAATTGTAAGAAGTTGAGACAGTGCCAGCACTGATCACTGTGGTACATTCTTGTCACATCCTGTCAACTAGAAAAAGATCCATTTATCCCAACTCTGTTTCATGTTCGCTAGCCAAGCTTCTATCCATGCCAGGATGTCACTGCCTAAACTATAAACTTTCATTTTTTGCAATAACCTTTGATATGGTACCTACCAAATGCCTGCTGGAAATCTAAATGTAGTATATCTACCGGTTCCCCTTTATCCATAGCACGTGTGGCTCCTGTAAAGAACTCCAGGTTCCCCTTTATCCATAGCACATGTGGCTCCTTTAAAGAACTCCAATAAATTGGTTAAACATGACTTCCCTTTCACAAAACCATATAAGCTGCATGATTGTGCTAAACTTTTCAAAATGCCCTACTATAAAATATCTTATAATGGATTCAAACATTTTCCCTATGAGGGATGTTAGGCTACCTGGCCTATTAGTTAAATGGTCTGCTTTCTGTCTCCCTCCCTTTTTGAATAAAGGATTTACATTTACTATTTTCCAATCTTATAGAATCTTCCCCGAATCTAGGGAATTTTGGAAAATTAAAACCAAAGCATCACTATCTCACTAACCACTTCCTTTAAAACCTTAGAATGAAGCCCATCCGGACCCAGAGATTTGTCAGTTTACTGACCCAACAATTTGCTCAATACCACTTCCCAGACAATTGTAATTTTCCTGAGTTCCTCCCTCCCTCCCGTTTCCCGATTTACTGCTATTCCTGTGTAATCTATGGCTTGTGAAAGATGGAGGCAGGGAGAATAGTGGAGAACGCGAGTCGAAGTGTGATGTAGACATATTCTAAAAATTCAATGGTGGTGCGAAAGATGTTGAGGCAGAAACATATAATGCTTTGGAAGTGGAGGAAGGCTCAGATTTGAGTCAAATGAAATGCAAAAGTTTCATTCCTTAGGGCTAAGATTGAGATGGGTGACAGGAGGATTGACGGAGGCCAGGGCAGAGTTAAACAGGAGTTAAAAGGTGGCTTTGACTTTCCCGACATTAGTTTGGAGGAATTCATATCTCATGCAGATCTAATTTTAGGCAGGCATGGAAAATGGTACCACCACCAACAACAAGCAGCAATCAGATCAATAGTGGAGCTCATGCTTAAAGCCAGGTGACACTGTCATATGTTGTGGAGTTATGGCAGGAAAGGGTCCGGGGAGCCAGTGAAGTGGCTTCATGGATGTGATCTGGTTGATAGGTGGAAAGAAACCTGAGATTGCGGGATGTGGGCTTGTGAGGTGGAGTGAATCCCGCCCCCGCCCCCGCCGAAGTCTTCGCTCCCGGAGATTGGGCGGGGGCGGGAATCCGGCCGCGCCAGTTGGCGGGACCCCCCGCTGGATTCTCCGGCCCGGATGGGCCGAAGTCCCGCCCAGGAATTGCCTGTCCCGCCGACGTAAATCAAACCTGGTATTTACCCGCGGGACCAGGCGGCGTGGGCGGGCTCCGGGGTCCTGGGGGGGGCGCGGGGCGATCTGACCCCGGGGGGTGCCCCCACAGTGGCCTGGCCCGCGATCGGGGCCAACCGATCCGCGGGCGGGCCTGTGCCGTGGGGGCACTCTTTCCCTTCCGCCTCCGCTACGGCCTCCACCATGGCGGAGGCGGAAGAGACTCGCCCCACTGCGCATGCGCGGGAAACTGACAGCGGCCGCTGACGCTCCCCCGCGTGCGCTGGGAAAACGACAGCGGCTGCTGACGCTCCCGCGCATGCGCCGCATTTCTGCGCCAGCTGGCGGGGAAACAAACGCCATTTCCGCCAGCTGGCGGGGCGGAAATCCCTCCGGCGTCGGCCTAGCCCCTAAATGTTGGGGCTAGGCCACCAAAGATGCGGAGCCTTCCGCACCTTTGGGCCGGCGCGATGCCCTTCTGATTGGCGCCAGCTTTGGCGCCAGTCGGCGGACATCCCGCCGTTGGGGGAGAATTTCGCCCCAGAGGTCTGTGAAGAGGATTATTCTTGTTCTCTAAGACTCTGTGGGTTTGACCATACATACATAGAGAGAGAGAGAGACACCAGCTTACGAAAGGCCAGGCTGATTCCTTCAAATGTGAGTCTTTCACTGAAATTACCTGGTTGAGTTCCACTTTTTGGGTAGCGTAAAATCTTCATTGATTGATAGCTTACAAAATAACTTGTCTCCTTAAAATACTTCTGGTTTCCTCCAGGCCTTGTTGCAATCATCCGTCGGTCTGATCTAAGCCTTTAAAAGCAAGCTATTAAAAAATAAACCATGCAACCAGAAATGCAAAAATAATAAACTGAATGTCATAACCAATAATTTTCAAGCATATTTTAAAATTTATTTTCAGTAATGAACTCCGGTTTTAATTTCTTGCCTTGTTTCGCTAAAGCATTTCCTTGGTTGAGGGTTCTTTCTATTATGCAGTGATGCTGTCTGATTTATTCTACCCCTGCTTGTACCTCGGATAACAGATCAATGCATCAGTGCATTGCTGCTGAATCTGATCGCTGTCTTGTGTGCTCAGAGTTCAACATCATCTACAATAGGGATCATGTTATATTTGTTGCAAGCTGCATTTTCTCATCGTTCTCCTGTGGAAATCATGGTTGGAACTGTTAACCTGAAACTGGAATTCTGAACTCCCCTTCGTCCTCTCCGACACACTCATCACCCCCCTCTCCTACTCCCCCGCCGACCCCTCAATTAAAATCAGGAAGGCAAAAGGCAATAACCATGAAACAGATTACTTGCTGCAGGACTTCATTCTTTTCCAGGGGATGCTTATTAATGTTTTCTCAGTTCCATTTATATTCGACCATTCCAGGTGTACACTGTGAAATACTAGTCCTGGGGTTGTTCGCGATAGTTATTTTTTTGCAAATATAACCTCAAATGTTCACAAATGCATTTGGGGTATTTTTTCTTTAGGGGAATTGGGACAAGCCCTCTACATTTACTGTTGAATGAAGATATAAATATAACATAAATCGTAGTCAATGTGGTCTAGCTGTGATTAACTAAGGGTGTTAAGAGAGGAATTTTCCCAATTTCCGTCTCTCTTCAATTGGCTTAGGTCGTTTAAAATCTGAGGGGCGTCATTCTCCGTTCCCCCAGAGGGTCGGAGAATGGCCGTTGGCCGCCGTGAATCCCGCCCCCGCCGAAGTCTCCGAAGGGAGAAAAGTCGGCGGGGCGTTAATGGCGGCGCTGCCGCGGAGAATGTCACGGGTCTGCGCAAGGCAGCCGATTTTCGGCCTGCCGATATTCTCCCTTCCGGATGGGCCGAAGTCCCGTCGACGTGATGACTGTTCACGTCGACGTGAATCAAAACTCCTTTTCATCGGCGTGACCCGGTGCTCCAGGCTCACGCCGACCAGCGTGGAGGTGAGTGACGGCCTGGGGGGTTAGCTCTGGGCAGGCGATGGCGTGGCCGCAGTCTGAATGCGTGAGGAGAGGTGTGTCTCGGGTTGTGTGTGTGTGTGTGCGGCGGGGGGGGGGGGGGGGGTGGTTAGAGTAGGCTGGGCTCCGGGGGAGTGCCGGGAGGGGGTCCGTGCCGGGGTGGAGGTTGGGGGGGGTCCGTGCCGTGCCGGGGTGGAGGTTGGGGGGGGGGTCCCTGCTGGGGTGGAGGTTGGGGGGGGGGTCCGTGCTGGGGTGGAGGTTGGGGGGATCCGTGCCGTGCCGGGGTGGAGGTTGGGGGTGGTCCGTGCTGGGGTGGAGGTTGGGTGGGGTCCGTGCCGTGCCGGGGTGGAGGTTGGGGGGGGTCCGTGCTGGGGTGGAGGTTGGGGGGGGGGTCCGTGCTGGGGTGGAGGTTGGGGGGGGGGTCCGTGCCGTGCCGGGGTGGAGGTTGGGGGGGGGTCCGTGCCGTGCCGGGGTGGAGGTTGTGGGGGGGTCCATGCTGGGGTGGAGGTTGGGGGGGGGGTCCGTGCTGGGGTGGAGGTTGTGGGGGGGGTCCGTGCCGTGCCGGGGTGGAGGTTGGGGGGGGGTCCGTGCTGGGGTGGAGGTTGGGGGGGGGGTCCGTGCTGGGGTGGAGGTTGGGGGGGGTCCGTGCCGTGCCGGGGTGGAGGTTGGGGGGGGTCCGTGCTGGGGTGGAGGTTGGGGGGGGGTCCGTGCCGGGGTGGAGGTTGGGGGGGGGGTCCGTGCCGGGGTGGAGGTTGGGGGGGGGGGTCCGTGCCGGGGTGGAGGTTGGGGGGTGGTCCGTGCTGGGGTGGAGGTTGGGGCGGGGGGTCCGTGCCGGGGTGGAGGTTGGGGGGGGGGTCCGTGCCGCGGTGGAGGTTGGGGGTTAGGGGGGGGGGGTCTGTGCCGAGGAGGGGGATGAGAGGGCAACTGAGTTGGTCCACCTGGCCAGGTGCCAGCGTCCAACAGTTGGACCCATGCGGTCCATGCCACCTGGCTGGGGGGAGGAGGGGATATGGGCAATGATGACATGTCGTCGTTCCCCTACCCCCCACCAGGCCGTCATGTTTTCAGATCATCCAGCGATGTTGGCCGCCGTGGTGGCAGCCGCTCATGTCTATGTTGCCCTGGATGAGGAGGAGGAGGAGGAGGAGGAGCGTGCCAGAGAGGCGGCGCAGGCTGCCGCAGAGGGGCAGGCGGCAGCCGCCCAGGCTGGAGGGACACCTGACCGACAGGACGAGGAGGGGGAGGAGGACGTCGCGGCCCCACGGCAACGGAGGCAGCCGAGGGTGCCCCGTGTGTACCGGCCCCGGCAGTCATACCAGGACCTCACGGACCGGGAATGCAGGAGGAGACTCCGGATGAGCCGGGAAACCGTGGCACACATCTGCCACCTGCTGGCACACCTGTCACCGCGTGGCACTGGCGGGGGACACCCTCTCTCCGTGTCCGTCAAGGTTACGGTGGCCCTGAACCTTTATGCAACGAGGTCATTCCAGGCACCGAGTGGGGACCTGTCCGGCATATCGCAGACATCGGTGCATCGGGGCAGAGACAGATGCCCTATATGCCATGGCGCACCGCTACATCCGCTTCCCCGTGGACCGGGCCAGCCACGATGCCCGGGCCGTGGGCTTCTCTGCCGTGGCCGGGTTCCCCATGGTCCAGGGCGCGATCGATGGGATGCACGTCGCCGTGCGGCCACCTGCAGATAACAGGGCCGTGTTCACTAATAGGAAGGGGACCTATTCGATGAACGTACAGGTGGTCTGCGACCACCGCATGATGATCCTGCACGTCTGCGCCCGTCACCCAGGCAGTGTACACGACTCATTCGTGTTGTCGCGGTCATCCATCCCCGGCATGTACCCTGGCTGAGGGGCTGGTTGCTGGGCGACAGGGGCTACCCATTGCGATCGTGGCTGATGACGCCTATACGGAGGCCACACAATGAGGTGGAGAACCGCTACAATGATGCCCATGTAGCGACAAGGGGAGTGATCTAGAGGTGCTTTGGCGTGCTGAAGATGCGTTTCAGGTGCCTGGACCTCTCTGGGGGCGCCCTCCAGTATCGGTCAGATAGGGTCGGCCGCATCATAGTGGTGTGCTGCGTCCTGCACAACATAGCCCAGCAGAGGGGCGATGTGCCGCAGGCAGAGGAGGGCGGAGTGGAGGAGCAGCAGGAAGAGGCGCAGTCCTCCCCAGATGAGGGGGATGGGGGCAATGGTCAGGGCAGACGGGGTAGACACAGGCGGGTGGCTGTCTACCGTTACCGGCTGGCCCAGCGGGCACGGGACAGACTGATAGACGCCCGCTTCACTGACTAGATGGGCGTGGGAATCGGGTAGTATGGCCACAGACCACACACCATGGCAACAGCCGACCCCCCACACCCCCCACCCATCCACCCACCCAGCACCCTCACCCCCCTCCCCAACCCCACCCACCCCACCCGCATGCACAACACCCCCCCCCATTGCCGATCCACCTGCGGCACAACGGGCCGGGCTCACACAGTTGCGGGTGGACGCGTGTCTATCGCAGGCCATGGAGGATGATGACAACCCGCCCTGCGGTGAGCTCCTGGCTCTACATCGTTGGACTATGTCTGACCCATGGCCACAGTACCACCATCCACACGGACCATCCCTGCATGCGGCTGTGACACTGCAGCGCACGGTCCCGTCCTCTGCCCGGGGGATGTTGATGTCGGCCCAGGGGGAAGGGGGCAGACTCACCTGGGGCTGAGGTAAGACCACCCCTCACACACACACTTGCGCTCAACGTACATGACACCCCCGCACACTTTGGACAGAGCACAAAGGCAGCTTCGGTAGGTGTAACATTGACTTTAATAACCAAAGGAGTTCATGCATGTGCCCTAGCCCCTAAAACTCATCTGTGCCCTGCACCCGTGCCAACTTACTCAGTGTCTAATTGTTTGGCCTTACGGGCCCTTTGACTACGTCTACGTGGTTCCCCAGATGGTACAGCAGAACTGGAGGTGGACTCCTGTGATTCCTGCCCTCTGACACTGGATCCCTTTGGCGGCCGTTTCCTGGGGTGTCCTGGCCTAGATGGGCCAGGCTGCGGCCCGGGCGACTGGGATGGCAAGCTGCCAGCCTGTCCTGCCCGTTGCCCACCCGATGCACCTGGGACGGAAGGGGAGAGTCCGAGGTGTCGCGGTGTACCGGGACCTCCCCTACAGAGGGAGCCGGGACGGACCACACCACCTCCTCCTCCCTCGGGGTGCCCGATGGCCCCCAGGCCTCTACATGGGTGGGGGATGCGAACGGACTGGCCATCCGACGCCCCCCCCGACATCTGGCGCTGCCAGTCCTGGAGGCCCGTGCTGGTATCGACAGGGGTCTGCAGGTTTGCAGCCATGGAGCCCAGGGGGTTGGCAAACCCTGTCTGTGACAGTGCGACGCCGGCTCGCACATGGCCACTGGCGCCGATGCCCTCAGCGATGGCCTGCAGAGACTGGGCCATGGCCTGCTGAGACTGGGCCATGGCCTGCTGAGTCTGGGCCATGGCCTGCAGAGACTGGGCTATGGCGTTGAGCGCCTCTGCCATCTGGCGCTGGCACTGGCTCATGGCCTCCTGTGAGAGGGCAGCCATTTCCTGGGCCACAGACGCCGCCTGCACGGAAGGCCCCAGGCCTCGCAAACCGTTCCCCATGTCTGACACCGTCGCACCCATTGCCTCCACCGCGGACGCCACCCGTGCGGTGTCAGCCTGGGTGGCACGCATGATCGGCACCACTCCCAGCTCCTGGCCGCGGGTGGACTCCTCCACCTGCGACCGCAGCCGCCGCAAGCCGCCCGTCACCCTCTTCGCTCGTCTCCGGGTCGGTGGTTGCATCGGATCTATGTGTGGGTGTGGTAACTGCAGGGACCCGGGATCCATCTGGGCGGCAGATGTTCGCTTGGGCTGGGCTGCCCTCCGACCGCCCGGTCCCTCTGCTGCTCCTACCTCCACCTGCTGTACCGGGACGGCTGTGTTGTGCGCACCAGTGAGTGTACCAGACGCCTCATCACTAAAGTGCCCAACCGTGGTGAGTGTTTATGCGATGGTGGAGGGTGTTGGTGACAGCAGTGGCGTTGTGTCGTGCTCTTCGTCCCACTCTGAGTCCATGGCACTTTGGGGTGGGGGCCCGTCTCCACCCATCCACTCTGAGTCACTGTCCGGTATTTTGTCTTCCTGGGTAGTGCTGTCCCGGGTAGGGGTTTCCTGGGTAGTGCTGTCCCGGGTAGGGGTGTCCCGGGTAGTGGTGTCCTGGGTAGTGGTGTCCTGGGTAGTGGTGTCCTGGGTAGTGGTGTCCTGGCTCGGATGTGACGGGGGCCTGTGGCTGCCCCCCTCATCGCTGGGTGGTCGCTCCCGCATGAGACGGGGGTGTCGTCTCCCTGTTGCTCCAGGTCTCTCCGTCTCCCGTGGGCTCCGAGGGGTATCCTGCGGGCGTCGCATGCTGGAGGGTGCGGGTCTCTCCGTCTCCCGTGGTCTCCGAGGGGCATCCTGCGGGCGTCGCATGCTGGAGGGTCCGGGTCTCTCCGTCTCCCGTGGTGTGCGAGGGGCATCCTGCGGGCGCCGCATGCTGGAGGGTGCAGGTCTCTCCGTCTCCCGTGGTGTGCGAGGGGCATCCTGCGGGCGTCGCATGCTGGAGGGTGCGGGTCTCTCCGTCTCCCGTGGTCTCCGAGGGGCATCCTGCGGGCGTCGCATGCTGGAGGGTCCGGGTCTCTCCGTCTCCCGTGGTGTGCGAGGGGCATCCTGCGGGCGCCGCATGCTGGAGGGTGCAGGTCTCTCCGTCTCCCGTGGTGTGCGAGGGGCATCCTGCGGGCGTCGCATGCTGGAGGGTGCGGGTCTCTCCGTCTCCCGTGGTCTCCGAGGGGCATCCTGCGGGCGTCGCATGCTGGAGGGTCCGGGTCTCTCCGTCTCCCGTGGTTTCCGAGGGGCATCCTGCGGGCGGTCTGCATCTGCGGGGATGGGTTCCTGGACGTTTGGTCCTGCGATACACAATGAAGCATGCATGGTTAGACATCAGGTGATACGGGGGAGGGGGATATAGGGGAGGGTGGATATGGGGACGGGCTGTCGGTGGCTCACTCGCTAGTACGCCCCCGACCTCTGCATCAGCAACCTCCCGGTCCTCAGGTCCGCCAGCCAGTTCCAGGGCCCTTTCCTCGTGTACGGTCAGTGGCCTCTCATCAGCGGGCCCTCCTCCAGTCCTCACATGCTCCCTATTGTTGTGTGCGCGCTTCTCCTATGGGTGGGGGGGGCAGGGGCAAAAGGCAACAGTGTTAGACAGGTATATGAATGCACGCCATCGGTTGCGCGTGTATTGCAGAGGTTAAGGTTAGGGCTGGATTCACTTGGGGATATGGGGGATATGGGGGAGGGGGATATGGGGGAGGGGGGATGTGGGGGAGGGGGGATATGAGGGAATGGGGATATGGGGGAGGGGGGATATGGGGGAGGGGGGATATCGGGGAGGGGGGATATGGGGGAGGGGGGATATGGGGAGGGGGGATATGGGGGAGGGGGGGATATGGGGGAGGGGGGATATGGGGGATATGGGGGAGGGGGGATATGGGGAGGGGGGATATGGGGGAGGGGGGGATATGGGGGAGGGGGGATATGGGGGAGGGGGGATATGGGGGATATGGGGGTGGGGGGGATATGGGGGAGGAGGGATATGGGGGAGGGGGGATATGGGGGAGGGGGGATATGGGGAGGCTCACCCTGCCTGCTCTGACGAGGTCGTTCACCTTCTTGTGGCACTGGGTGCCTGTCCGTGGTGTTAGGGCCACAGCGGTGATGGCCTCTGCCACTTCCCTCCACAGACGCCGGCTGTGGCGTGGGGCAACTCTGCGGCCGTGCCCGAGATACAGGGCTTCCCTCCTCTGCTCCACCGCGTCCAGGAGCGCCTCCACATCGCGTGACTCGAACCTCGGGGCTAAGCGACGGCCAGCCATCCAGTCGGGTGTTGCGGTCAGGTGTTCCGGTCGGGAGGGGGGGAGCAGCGCGGCCTTATGAGCCATCACGCCGTGCAGCGCGTATGACGCTGCACGGCGTGAACCACTGCGCAAGCGCGAATCCCGTTACGTCGCTGCTAGCCCATTTCGGGCCGGAGACTATCGACCCATTTTTCCGACGTGACGCAAGTCGGATTTGCGCCGTTTTTTGCGCCGATCGGCGGACTTTCCGCCGATAACGGAGAATTTCGCCCCTGGTTTTAACTTCTTCCAGGAGATTCCATTGCTTTTTTTCAAAATGTAGAGTACCCAATTATTTTTTTTCCGATTAAGGGGCAATTCTGCATGGCACATCTTTGGGTTGTGGGGGTGAGACCCACGCAGACACAGGGAGAATGTGCAAACTCCACATGGATAGTGACCCGGGGCCGGTTTTGAACCTGGAGATTCCATTGCTACTGGTAGATGGGCAAATATTGTAAATTATGAGATTTACAGCATCTTATCAATGCTGTTTGGACTGGCTGGACATTTCGTATGTTTGTCAGCTGACATGAACACTGACACAGGCTGTACTTTGATGACTGAAGAAAGGGTTTTGAGGCCTTACCTGTAAAACAAAAACAGTATGAAAAGGTGAGCTGATGCATCCCAGGGAACTACCAGCATTGGTTTTCAATCCTCCCTTTTAAGGTCGAGCACTTTTCAACACAAGAGGCTCACATGGGTCCAGTATTTATTCGGTACGCTTTCATCCTGAGTCTAATAAAGATCATTGCAGTTGCTGTACAATCTGCTGCCTGGTGCTTGCATTCGTTACTGCAAAAAAAAAAAAAATTGCTATCCAAGCGCCTGCTAAACAGTAGGTCATGAAGGGGAAAGTGATGTCAATGAAATAGCTTAATGATTAATGTGACAAATTAGTCAGTACAACAGTGGCTACATCATTTGGTTTGCAGACAGGTAGTGCGTGACTCATAATTTATGCATTTACTAAAAACCTAAGTGACCTCAAGCCTATATTGTCCCAGGAGGCTGTACTGCTACATCCTAGAATTTTATAGCACAGAAGTAGGCCATTCAGGGCACGTTGACTGTGCTAGCCCTTTTAAAAAAAACAATCCAGCTTCTCCCACTCTCCCTGCCCTTTTCCAAACTTTGCAAATGTTTCCCATTTCAACTATTAATCCAACTTCCTTGTGAGGCGTTAGCATTTTACCTGTTTTCACCAGCCTTTTACACAGTGTAGTCCAAATCACAACTCTCGTGTTTTGATTTATTTTCCTCTTCTTCCATGAGTTTGGACGCAGATCTGTAATCTTGGGAGCTGCTTTTTCCCAACAATGAATGGAACAATCCTTGGAAGTGCATTTGTGTTTGTGATATTCGCTCTCGCAGGGCTAGGCTTAAAGTCAGAAGCTTCCATGAAGTGTTGGTCAGGATTTACAATGGCTTCTGATGGATAGTGCTAATAGGAATATTAAACTGAAGCAGAGTTCAATTATCCCACGAGTGGGAAAATGTCACAGCAGCAATGCAGGTCAGGGTCATACAAGAAGACAGTATTCAATTTGGCAAAGAATTTGTTTTATTATGACAGTCTCATGAGAAACCATGAACACAGACTTGTAAATCTCCCTCCTTTATTACATCAATTATGTTGCTCATAATTAGCCAGAAGAAACATGAACGCTGCTGTTTGTATGACAGCTCTGACTCCAGAGAGGTCTTTTCCGAGAAGGGTCCAGTCCCTGACCCGTAAACAGGATCCAATCTCAATCAGGGTCCAATCCATGACACTAGTGAGATGAGTATGGGTGGGGGAGACAGCGATCCAATCCTGAGATGGGAGGGGATTTATGAGTTTCTGATGTTAGATGTACTTTGGGACTGGGAGGAAACATTTCTGCTCATCCTGGCTCACAAAGAGGGCTATGCATGGAGAGAAGTGCGTAGAAGGTGGGGAGCACTTCACGGCTGCCCCAGGATACCACCCAGCCTAATAAGAGAGTATTTTCTGCTGAGAAAAAGAGTAAGTGAAAGCACTTAGCTCCTTTTGATGTGGTGAGGAGATGTCAGTCATAGCAAGCGTGTTTATAAACATTGTGCTTCGCATCAATGGAGGGTACCTGAGATACATTCAAGCGTGGAAGGAAAGATATATAAACAAACCCCCTAAGCATCTGTGCCTGGATCAATAAAACATCAATCACTGGCTAGTGAAATGTATTGCTGTGTGAAATTGAATGGAAGATATGCAATTCAAAGGCAGTCAAAGGGTTTGAAGCCCTTTAAAGTGTACTTGGCTTTGGAGGAAACCTTTGACACTTGTAACAGCTGCTGCTTTAAACATTTTTGTCTGAGGCAGCAGATGTTCGGGAAGGATGAGTGAATGATTTTTCAACCTACTGCCGAGACTGCTCTTCAGCTTTCAGGCAGGCGCGATTGATTGAGTTCCCTATTGGGGAGGGATTTCTGGGCGGTCGATGGGGCCGGGGGGGGAAGGGGTTGGGTCACCCTCATGCATGCATGCATGCTGTGTAGGGTGACCTATTATTTATGTGGTGGACAGAGAGGATGTCCCTACTTGTCAGCGGTGGTAGGGGGAGGAGAGGATTTGCGTTGTGGGGTGGAGGGGGACCAGCTGCCAGACCTAGGTATAGGGCCACATATTGAACATTTTGATACTGGGATTATGATAGAATCTGGCGAGCTCTCCCCCATGCACAAATGAACATGGTTAAGGAGGGATACTCACATACTGGGGCCCACTCCAAGTGCCAGCAAAGACCAGTGATTCTCTGCTGGCGAAAGCACACAAGATCCAGAACGCAGAATCCTGGGCCAAGTCTCCTCTCCATCTTCTCTAAGGAAAATAGCCCTTGCTCCTCCAATTTGTCTTCATTGCTGAAGTTCCTCATCCAAGGAACCAATCTTGTGAATCTTTTCTGCACCCTTTCCAGTGCCTTCACGTCCCTATTAATGTGCAGCGCTCAGAGCTGGACACAATATTCCAGTTTAGGCCGAATTAGTGACTTATACAAGTTCAAATAACCTTCCTACTCTCGTATATGATCCTTTTAATAAAACACAGGGTACTGTATGCTCTTTTTTTGTCGCCCTTAACTTGAATTCTATTTTACACTATCTCCCAATGTTCCTTCTACCAAAATGAATCACTTCACATTTCTCTGCTTTGAACTCCATCTGCCACCCATCCAACCATTGCACAAACTTGTCCATGTTCCTTTGAAGTTCTACACTATTCTCCCTCGCAGTTTTGTATCATCCACAACCTTTGAAATATGCCCTGAACACCAAGGTCAAGATTCACTGATATATATCAGGAAAAGCAGGGTCCCAACACTAAACCCTGGGGAACTCCACTAGAATCCTTTATCCAGTCTAACATCCATTAACCGATACTCTGTTTCCTGCCATTCAGCCGATTCCATAACCATATTGCGACAGATCCTTTTATTCCATGAACTATAACTTTGCCCATCGACCTGTTGTGTGGAACTGCATCAAATACCTTTTGGAAGTCCATGTACGTCAACAGCATTGCCCTCATTAACCCTCTCTGTTTCAAAGAACTCCAGCTAGTTAGTTGAACATGATTTTTCCTTAAGAATGCCATGTTGCGGGCAGCACGGTGGCACAATGGTTAGCACTGCTGCCTCACGGCACCATGATCCCAGGTTCAATCCCGGCTCTGGGTCACTGTCCGTGTGGAGTTTGCATATTCTCCCCGTGTTTGCGTGGGTTTTGCCCCCAGAACCCAAAGATGTGCAGGGTAGGTGGATTGGCCACACTAAATTGCCCTTAATTGGAAAAAATCAATTGGGTACATTAAATGTATTTAAAAAAAGAATGCCATATTGGCTTTCCTTAATTAACCTGCATTTGTCTATGTGACTAATAATTCTGTCCCAAATTATTGTTTCTCTAAGGTTCTCCAGGGCCGAAGGTAAACTGATCGACTGTCGTTGCTTGACTTAATCTTGCACCCTTTTTTTGAACAAGGGTGCAACAATTGCAATCCTCCAGTCCTCTGGCCCCACCCCGACTCTAAGGAAGACTGGAATATTATAGCCAGTGCCTCCGCAATTTCCACTCTCATTTCTCGAAGTATCCTTGTATACATCTCATTTGGTCTGGGGCCTTATCAACATTAAGTATAGATAACCTATCCCACCTTATCTTCAATAAAGACAGATGCAAGGTATTCATTTAATACCTTGGGCGTCATTCTCCGACCCCCCGCCGGGTCGGAGAATGGCCGTTGGCCGCCGTGAATCCCGCCCCCGCCGAAGTCTCCGCTCCCGGAGATTGGGCGGGGGCGGGAATCGGGCCGCACCGGTTGGCGGGACCCCCCGCTGGATTCTCCGCCCAGGAATTGCCTGTCCCGCCGACGTAAATCAAACCTGGTATTTACCGGCGGGACCAGGCGGCGTTGGCGGGCTCCGGGGTCCTGGGGGGGGGCGCGGGGCGATCTGACCCCGGGGGGTGCCCCCACGGTGGCCTGGCCCGCGATCGGGGCCCACCGATCCGCGGGCGGGCCTGTGCCGTGCGGGCACTCTTTCCCTTCCGCCTCCGCTACAGCCTCCACCATGGCGGAGGAGGAAGAGACTCTCCCCACTGCGCATGCGCGGGAAACTGACAGCGGCCGCTGACGCTCCCGCGCATGCGCTGGGAAACTGACAGCGGCCGCTGACGCTCCCGCGCATGCGCCGCATTTCCGCGCCAGCTGGCGGGGAAACAAACGCCATTTCCGCCAGCTGGCGGGGCGGAAATCCCTCCGGCGTCGGCCTAGCCCCTCAATGTTGGGGCTAGGCCGCCAAAGATGCGGAGCCTTCCGCACCTTTGGGCCGGCGCGATGCCCGTCTGATCGGCGCCGGCTTTGGCGCCAGTCGGCGGACATCCCGCCGTTGGGGGAGAATTTCGCCCCTTAGCTGTGACCACTGCCTCCAAGTGTAAATTCACTCTTGATCCCTCATCATCTCTACCCCTCCTTTTACCATTTATATGCCCTAGACTGTACCCGAATCAGCTCTTCTTTGAAGGTAGCCCTTTGTTCAGCTATCGTTTTTCCTGCCAACCTTTGACTCCAATTTATTCGGCCCCGACCTGTTCTCATCCCATTTCCCCCAGTTGAATTTTTTCACTCTGGACTGCTCTTCGTCCCTTTCCATAGCGGGTCTGAACTCTATAATACAATGTCTCTGTCCCTTAAATGTTCTCCAACCGATACTTGATCCCATCTCATTCCCAAGAACCAGGTCTAGCAAGTGTATTCTTTCTTGTTGGACTGGAAACATAGAACATAGAAAAATACAGGCCCTTCGGCCCACGATGTTGTGCCGAACCTTTGTCCTAGATTAATCATAGATTATCATTGAATTTACAGTGCAGAAGGAGGCCACTCGGCCCCTTGAGTCTGCACCGGCTCTTGGAAAGAGCACCCTACCCAAACTCAACACTTCTACCCAACACCAAGGGCAATTTGGACATTAAGGGCAATTTATCATTGGCCAATTCACCTAACCCGCACATCTTTGGACTGTGGGAGGAAACCGGAGCACCCGGAGGAAACCCACGCAGACACGGGGAGGACGTGCAGACTCTGCACAGACAGTGACCCAAGCCGGAATCAAACCTGGGACCCTGGAGCTGTGAAGCATTGTGCTATCCACCATGCTACCGTGCTGCCCTTGAGAACAAATAAATCTACACTATCATTTTACTGTAATCCATGTACCTATCCAATAGCTGCTTGAAGGTCCCTAATGTTTCCGACTCAACTACTTCCACAGGCAGTGCATTCCATGCCCCCACTACTCTCTGGGTAAAGAACCTACCTCTGATATCCCTCCTATATCTTCCACCTTTCACCTTAAATTTATGTCCCCTTGTAATAGTTTGTTCCACCCGGGGAAAAAGTCTCTGACTGTCTACTCTATCTATTCCCCTGATCATCTTATAAACCTCTATCAAGTCGCACCTCATCCTTCTCCGTTCTAATGAGAAAAGGCCTAGCACCCTCAAACTTTCCTCGTAAGACCTACTCTCCATTCCAGGCAACATCCTGGTAAATCCTCTTTGCACCTTTTCCAAAGCTTCCACATCCTTCCTAAAATGAGGCGACCAGAATTGTACACAGTACTCCAAATGTGGCCTTACCAAAGTTTTGTACAGCTGCATCATCACCTCACGGCTCTTAAATTCAATCCCTCTGATAATGAACGCGAGCACACCATAGGCCTTCTTCACAGCTCTATCCACTTGAGTGGCAACTTTCAAAGATGTATGAACATAGACCCCAAGATCTCTCTGCTCCTCCACATTGCCAAGAACTCTACCGTTAACCCTGTATTCCGCATTCATATTTGTCGTTCCAAAATGGACAACCTCACACTTTTCAGGGTTAAACTCCATCTGCCACTTCTCAGCCCAGCTCTGCATCCTATCTATGTCTCTTTGCAGCCGACAACAGCCCTCCTTACTATCCACAACTCCACCAATCTTCGTATCGTCTGCAAATTTACTGACCCACCCTTCAACTCCCTCATCCAAGTCATTAATGAAAATCACAAACAGCAGAGGACATATCGCTGGTAAGAATTTCCTGAACACTTGAAGAACTCTTGACCCTTTCTGCTCTTTACACTAATATTATTCCAGTCTATCTTTTGGATAATTAAAGTCCCCTGTTATAAATACTCTATAATTTTTGGACCACTTTGTAATATGCCTGCAGAATTGTTCCTTTACATCATTCCCGCTAGTTGGTGGTCAATAGACTGTATTGAGCAATGTAATTGTAGCTTCCTTGTTCCTTAGCTCGAGCCAAATAGATTCTGTGCTTGACCCCTGTGGGTCATCTTCTTTCTCCAGCACTGCAATGCACTCCTTAATCAATACCAACCACACCTTTCCCTTTCTTTCCTTGCCTATCTTTCCTGAACACCTTACATGCATGAATATTTAACACTCAGTCCTGCCCTTCTTTGAGCCAGGTCTCTGTTATTGCCATAACATCATATTTCCACATGGCAAACCGTGCCTGTAATTCACCGATCTTATTCACATACATGTACAGTAAGGACAATAATAAATGTGCAGAATGTGCACATGCATGGTAAATTAATTCAATATGGTAAGAGCAGGGTAGTGCATTTTGGCAGGAGGCATAAGGAAGCCTCATACTCCTTGGAAAATATGGGTCTCAGTGGGATTTAGGAGCAGAGGTATAGATTCACAAATCATTAAAATTAGCACCATATGATAACATGGCCATAAAAATGCCAAAGGTTCATTTTGAGAGGAACAGTGTTGAATGTGGTTGCATATAGAACCTTGGTCAGAAGGCACTTCGGGAATTTTGAGCACAGTGTTAATTGTATAAATTGTGTTTAATTAGATGCAGATAAAGGGCATTCATTGGGGTTTTACTTGAGCACATACTGAGACTAAATGCGGTTGAGTTAGGAAGTATATGCTTGTCATGCCTCATGCTGTAAATAAATGTAAGACTGAGTAAGGATTGGATCCAGTGTCATCCTTCCCTTCCTGGAATACTGTGCACAGTTCTGGAGCGGGATTCTCCCAGCCGGGGCCGGGACGGAGAATCCCCGCGGCCGAGCCAAGCTATCCTGACGCCGGCGGAGAATTGGCGCCGGTGCGGCGCCAGTCACGGGCTGCTGTACGCGGCTGGCCTGCTGATTCTCCGTCCCGGATGGGCCGAATGGCCGCTCCAAAAAGGCAGAGTCCTGCCGGCGCCGTCCACACCTAGGCGCAGCCGGCGGGAACTCTGCGCGCAGGGTCGGGATGTGGCCTGTGGGGGTGGGAAGGGGGTCTCCGTCCCCAGGGTGGCCTTCGATGGGGTCTGGACTGCGATTGGGGCCCGCCGATTGGCGGGCCTGCCTCTCGCTACCCGGGTCTATTTTCCTGCGCGTCGGCCCCTGAACCCCCGCGCCATGTTACGTCGGGGCCTGCGCATTGAGGGAGACCACTGCGCAAGCGCGGGTTGGCGCCAGCGCCACTGCATATGTGCGGGTTGGCGCTGGCGCCACTGCGCATGCGCGGGTTCCGGTGCGCCCAGTTGGTGCCGGGATGGGAGGCTGGAGCGGCATGAACCGCCCCAGCGCCGTGCTGGCCCCATGTAGGGGCCAGAATCGGTACTCCCAGCGGCCAGTTCACGCCGTCGTGAAACATGCGGCGTGAACACTGCCACCGAATGGGAGACTCCCACCAAAAGGATACAAAAGCACTGGAAAAAGTGCAGGGATGAGATTAGAATTAAGATAAACTATCAGGAAAGAGTGATCAAGCCATGGCTCTTTACCTCACGTTATCTTTTAGCCATTTATTTTCGAGGAGGGGTCTTGAGGATTACAGTGTGAACGGATTTTTAAAAAAAAAATCTTTGTCACATGTAGGTTTACATTAACATTGCTGTGAAAAGCCCTGAGTCGCCACACTCCGGCTCTTCTTCGGTACACAGAGGGAGAATTCAGAATATCCAAATTACCTAATACCACGGGCGGGATTCTCCGACCCCCCGCCGGGTCGGAGAATCGCCGGGGGCTGGCATGATTCCTGCCCCCGCCGGTTGCCGAATTCTCCGGTACCGGAGATTCAGCGGGGGCGGGAATCGTGCCGCGCCGGTTGGCGGGCCCCCCCGGCGATTCTCCGGCCCGGATGGGCCGAAGTCCCGCTGCTGGAATGCCTGTCCCGCCGGCGTGGATTAAACCACCTCTCTTACCGGCGGGACAAGGCAGCGCGGGCGGGCTCCGGGGTCTTGGGGGGGGGGGGCGCGGTGCGATCTGGCGGTGGCCTGGCCCGCGATCGGGGCCCACCGATCCGCGGGCGGGCCTGTGCCGTGGGGGCACTCTTTTCCTTCCGCCTTCGCCATGGTCTCCACCATGGCGGAGGCAGAAGAGACCCCCTCCACTGCGCATGCGCGGGGATGCCGTGAGCGGCCGTTGACACTCCCGCGCATGCGCCACCCGCCAATGTCATTTCCGCGCCAGCTGGCGGGGTACCAAAGGTCTTTCCCGCCAGCTGGCGGGGCGGAAGTCAGTCCGGCGTGGGCCTAGCCCCTCAAGGTTAGGGCTCGGCCACTCAAAATGCGGAGGATTCTGCACCTTTGGGGCGGCGCGATGCCGGACTGATTTGCGCCGTTTTTGGTGCCGGTCGGTGGACATCGCGACGATTACGGAGAATTTCGCCCCACGTCTTTCAGAACTTGTGGAGGAAACCCACAAACCCTGTGAAAGAATACATTTTAAAAAACCCCAATCCTCTTGCAATAAAGGTCAGCATGCCATTTACCTTCCTAATTGCTTCCTGCACCTGTATGTTAACTTTCTGCATGCCTTGTAAATGCAAGTCTCTCTGTATATCAATATTTGGAGATTTCAGATGTGGGGCGAAATTCTCCCTTATCGGCGGAAAGTCCGCCGATAGGCGCAAAAAAGGCGCAAATCCGACTTGCGTCACGTCGGAAAAATGGGTCGATAGTCTCCGGCCCGAAATGGGCTAGCAGCGATGTAACGGGATCCGTGCTTGCGCAGTGGTTCACGCCGTGCAGCGTCATACGCGCTGCACGGCGTGACGGCTCATAAGGCCGCGCTGCTCCCCCCCACCCGACCGGAACACCCGAACGCAACACCCGACTGGATGGCTGGCCGTCGCTCAGCCCCGAGGTTCGAGTCACGCGATGTGGAGGCGCTCCTGGACGCGGTGGAGCAGAGGAGGGACACCCTGTATCCCGGGCACGGCCGCAGAGTTGCCCCACGCCACAGCCGGCGTCTGTGGAGGGAAGAGGCAGAGGCCGTCACCGCTGTGGCCCTGACACCACGGACAGGCATCCAGTGCCACAAGAAGGTGAACGACCTCGTCAGAGCAGGCAGGGTGAGCCTCCCCATATCCCCCCTCCCCGATATCCCCCCTCCCATATCCCCCCTCCCCCATATCCCCCATATCCCCCTCCCCCATATCCCCCTCCCCCATATCCCCCTCCCCCATATCCCCCCTCCCCCATATCCCCCATATCCCCAAGTGAATCCAGCCCTAACCTTAACCTCTGCAATGCAAGCGCAACCGATGGCGTGCATTCATATACCTGCCTAACACTGTTGCCTTTTACCCATGCCCTCCCCCCCCCCCCCCCCCACAGGAGAAGCGCGCACACAACAATAGGGAGCATGTGAGGACTGGAGGAGGGCCCGCTGATGAGAGGCCACTGACCGTACACGAGGAAAGGGCCCTGGAACTGGCTGGCGGACCTGAGGACCGGGAGGTTGCTGATGCAGAGGTCGGGGGCATACTAGCGAGTGAGCCACCGACAGCTCGTCCCCATATCCCCCCTCCCCTATATCCCCCTCCCCCGTATCACCTGATCACTGCCTGATGTCTAACCATGCATGCTTCATTGTGTATCGCAGGACCAAACGTCCAGGCACCCATCCCCGCAGATGCACACCGCCCGCAGGATGCCCCTCGGAGACCACAGGAGACGGAGAGACCCGCACCCTCCAGCATGCGACGCCCGCAGGATGCCCCTCGGAGACCACAGGAGACCGAGAGACCCGGACCCTCCAGCATGCGACGCCCGCAGGATGCCCCTCAGAGACCACGGGAGACGGAGAGACCCGGACCCTCCAGCATGCGACGCCCGCAGGATGCCCCTCGGAGACCACGGGAGACGGAGAGACCCGGACCCTCCAGCATGCGACGCCCGCAGGATGCCCCTCGGAGACCACGGGAGACGGAGAGACCCGGACCCTCCAGCATGCGATGCCCGCAGGATGCCCCTCGGAGACCACGGGAGACGGAGAGACCCGGACCCTCCAGCATGCGACGCCCGCAGGATGCCCCTCGCACACCATGGGAGACGGAGAGACCTGGAGCAACAGGGAGACGACACCCCCGTCACGTGCGGGAGCGACCACCCAGCGACGAGGGGGGCAGCCACAGGCCCCCGTCACATCCGAGCCAGGACACCACTACCCAGGACACCACTACCCAGGACACCACTACCCAGGACACCCCTACCCGGGTCAGCACTACCCAGGAAGACGAAATACCGGACAGTGACTCAGAGTGGATGGGTGGAGACGAACCCCCACCCCAAAGTGCCATGGACTCAGAGTGGGACGAAGGGCACGACACAACGCCACTGCTGTCACCAACACCCTCCACCATCGCAGAAACACTCACCACGGTTGGGCACTTTAGTGATGAGGCGTCTGGTACACTCACTGGTGCGCACAACACAGCCGTCCCGGTACAGCAGGTGGAGGTAGGAGCAGCAGAGGGACCGGGCGGTCGGAGGGCAGCCCAGCCCAAGCGAACATCTGCCGCCCAGATGGATCCCGGGTTCCTGCAGTTACCACACCCACACATAGATCCGATGCAACCACCGACCCGGAGACGAGCGAAGAGGGTGACGGGCGGCTTGCGGCGGCTGCGGTCGCAGGTGGAGGAGTCCACCCGTGTCCAGGAGCTGGGAGTGGTGCCGGTCATGCGTGCCACCCAGGCCGACACCGCACGGGTGGCGTCCGCGGTGGAGGCAATGGGTGCGACAGTCTCAGCAGGCCATGGCCCAGTCTCTGCAGGCCATGGCCCAGACTCAGCAGGCCATGGCCCAGTCTCTGCAGGCCATCGCTGAGGGCATCGGCGCCAGTGGCCATGTGCGAGCCGGCGTCGCACTGTCACAGTCAGGGTTTGCCAACCCCCTGGGCTCCATGGCTGCAAACCTGCAGACCCCTGTCGATACCAGCACGGGCCTCCAGGACTGGCAGCGCCAGATGTCGGAGGGGCGTCGGATGGCCAGTCCGTTCGCATCCCCCACCCATGTAGAGGCCTGGGGGCCATCGGGCACCCCGAGTGAGGAGGAGGTGATGTGGTCCGCCCCGGCTCCCTCTGTAGGGGAGGTCCCGGTATACCGCGACACCTCGGACTCCTCCCCTTCCGTCCCAGGTGCATCGGGTGGGCAACGGGCAGGACAGGCTGGCAGCTCGCCATCCCAGTCGCCCGGGCCGCAGCCTGGCCCATCTAGCCTAGGACGCCCCAGGAAACGGCCGCCAAAGGGATCCAGTGTCAGAGGGCAGGAATCACAGGAGTCCACCTCCAGTTCTGCTGTACCGTCTGGGGAACCACGTAGACGTAGTCAAAGGGCCCGTAAGGCCAAACAATTAGACACTGAGTAAGTTGGCACGGGTGCAGGGCACAGATGAGTTTTAGGGGCTAGGGCATGTGCATGAACTCCTTTGGTTATTAAAGTCAATGTTACACCTACCGAAGCTGCCTTTGTGCTCTATCCAAAGTGTGCGGGGGTGTCATGTACGTTGAGCGCAAGTGTGTGTGTGAGGGGTGGTCTTACCTCAGCCCCAGGTGAATCTGCCCCCTTCCCCCTGGGCCGCCATCAACATCCCCCGGGCAGAGGACGGGACCGTGCGCTGCAGTGTCACAGCCGCATGCAGGGATGGTCCGTGTGGATGGTGGTACTGTGGCCATGGGTCAGACATAGTCCAACGATGTAGAGCCAGGAGCTCATCGCAGGGCGGGTTGTCATCATCCCCCATGGCCTGCGATAGACACGCGTCCACCCGCAACTGTGTGAGCCCGGCCCGTTGTGCCGCAGGTGGATCGGCAATGGGGGGGGGTGTTGTGCATGCGGGTGGGGTGGGTGGGGTTGGGGAGGGGGGTGAGGGTGCTGGGTGAGTAGATGGGTGGGGGGTGTGGGTGGTCGGCTGTTGCCATGGTGTGCGGTCTGTGGCCATACTACACGATTCCCACGCCCATCTAGTCAGTGAAGCGGGCGTCTATCAGTCTGTCCCGTGCCCGCTGGGCCAGCCGGTAACGGTGGACAACCACCCGCCTGTGTCTACCCCGCCTGCCCTGACCATTGCCCCCATACCCCTCATCTGGGGAGGACTGGGCCTCTTCCTGCTGCTCCTCCACTCCGCCCTCCTCTGCCTGCGGCACATCGCCCCTCTGCTGGGCTATGTTGTGCAGGACGCAGCACACCACAATGATGCGGCCGACCCTATCTGACCGATACTGGAGGGCGCCCCCAGAGAGGTCCAGGCACCTGAAACGCATCTTCACCACGCCAAAGCACCTCTCGATCACTCCCCTTGTCGCTACATGGGCATCATTGTAGCGGTTCTCCGCCTCATTGCGTGGCCTCCGTATGGGCGTCATCAGCCACGATCGCAATGGGTAGCACCTGTCGCCCAGCCAGCAGCCCCTCAGCCGGGGGTGGCGTCCCTCGAACATGCCGGGGATGGATGACCGCGACAACACGAATGAGTCGTGTACACTGCCTGGGTGACGGGCGCAGACGTGCAGGATCATCATGCGGTGGTCGCAGACCACCTGTACGTTCATCGAATAGGTCCCCTTCCTATTAGTGAACACGGCCCTGTTATCTGCAGGTGGCCGCACGGCGACGTGCATCCCATCGATCGCGCCCTGGACCATGGGGAACCCGGCCACGGCAGAGAAGCCCACGGCCCGGGCATCTTGGCTGGCCCGGTCCACGGGGAAGCGGATGTAGCGGTGCGCCATGGCATATAGGGCATCTGTCACTGCCCGGATGCACCGGTGCACCGATGTCTGCGATATGCCGGACAGGTCCCCACTCGGTGCCTGGAATGACCCCGTTGCATAAAAGTTCAGGGCCACCGTAACCTTGACGGACACGGGGAGAGGGTGTCCCCCGCCAGTGCCACGTGGTGACAGGTGTGCCAGCAGGTGGCAGATATGTGCCACGGTTTACCGGCTCATCCGGAGTCTCCTCCTGCATTCCCGGTCCGTGAGGTCCTGGTATGACTGTCGGGGCCGGTACACATGGGGCGCCCTCGGGTGCCTCCGTTGCCGTGGGGCCACGACGTCCTCCTCCCCCTCCTCATCCTGTCGGTCAGGTGTCCCTCCAGCCTGGACGGCTGCCGCCTGCCCCTGTGCGGCAGCCTACGCCGCCTCTCTGGCACGCTCCTCCTCCTCCTCCTCCTCATCCAGGGCAACATCGACATGAGCGGCTGCCACCACGGCGGCCAACATCGCTGGATGATCTGAAAACATGACGGCCTGGTGGGGGGGAGGGGAACGACGACATGTCATCATTGCCCATATCCCCTCCTCCCCCCAGCCAGGTGGCATGGACCGCATGGGTCCAACTCTTGGAGGCTGGCACCTGGCCAGGTGGACCAACTCACTTGCCCTCCCATCCCCCACCTCGGCACGGACCCCCCCCCAACCTCCACCCCAGCAAGGACCGCCCCCCAACCTCCACCCCGGCACGGACCCCCCCCCCAACCTCCACCCCAGCACGGACCCCACCCAGCCTCCACCCCGGCACGGACCTCCCCCCAACCTCCACCCCGGCACGGCACGGACCCCCCCCCAACCTCCACCCCAGCACGGACCCCCCAACCTCCACCCCGGCACGGACCCCCCCCCCAACCTCCACCCCAGCACGGACCCCCCTCCAACCTCCACCCCGGCACGGACCCCCCCCAACCTCCACCCCGGCACGGCACGGACCCCCCCCAACCCCCAACCTCCACCCCGGCACGGACACCCCCCCAACCTCCACCCCAGCACGGACCCCCCCCCAACCTCCACCCCGGCACGGACCCCCCCCCCCCCCAACCTCCACCCCAGCACGGACCCCCCCCAACCTCCACCCCGGCACGGACCCCCCCCAACCTCCACCCCGGCACGGCATGGACCCCCCCAACCTCCAACCCGGCACGGACCCCCCCCCAACCTCCACCCCAGCACGGACCCCCCCCTCCTCTACCCCAGCACGGACCCCCCCCCAACCTCCACCCCAGCACGGACCCCCCCCCAACCCCCAACCTCCACCCCGGCACGGACCGCCCCCCCAACCTCCACCCCGCACGGACCCCCCACCCAGCACGGACCCCCCCCCAACCTGCACCCCGGCACGGACCCCCCCCAACCTCCACCCCGGCACGGACCCCCCCCAACCTCCACCCTGGCACGGACCCCCCCCCCCCAACCTCCACCCCGGCACGGACCCCCTCCCGGCACTCCCCCGGAGCCCAGCCTACTCTAACCACCCCCCCCCCCCCGCCGCACACACACACACACACACAACCCGAGACACACCTCTCCTCACGCATTCAGACTGCGGCCACGCCATCGCCTGCCCAGGGCCAACCCCCCAGACCGTCACTCACCTCCACGCTGGTCGGCGTGAGCCTGGAGCCGATGAAAAGGAGGTTTAATTTACGTCGACGGGACTTCAGCCCATCCGGAAGGGAGAATATCGGCAGGCCGAAAATCGGCTGCCTTGCGCAGACCCGTGACATTCTCCGCGGCAGCGGCGACATTAACGCCCCGCCGACTTTTCTCCCTTCGGAGACTTCGGCAACCGGCGGGGGCGTGATTCACGGCGGCCAACGGCCATTCTCCGACCCTCTGGGGGGTCGGAGAATGACGCCCCTGATTCCTGAGGCACTCCATTCATTGAAACCTATCAACTTGAAACTGCCGTTTATCCTCATTCTTTGCTTCCTGTAAATTAACCAAACCGTTTTCCGTGCTATTTTATTATTCCCAACACCATTCGTCCTAGTCCTATTGTGTGGCACCTCATTCAATACCTTTTGCAAATCCAAGTATACTACATCTACGGCTTGCCTTTCTGTATCCTACACGTTACATCCTCAAAAAGCTCCAATATATTGTCAAACATTATTTCCCTTCTGTAAAATCATTTTGATTCTATCTGATTGTGCTATAATTTTCAAATGCATTGTTAAGATTTTCTTAATAATTCCACTGACTGTTGTCAGGCTAACTGGCCTGTTGGTGCCTGTTTTCGCGCCCTCCTTCCTTTAATAGGAATATTATATTTGCGAACTCCGAATCTGCTGGGACCATTCCACAATGTAGGTTTGTGGAGCTCTGGGGTTTGTCAAAACCTTGGACAAGAATGTCATGTGGTCGCTGAAGTTTGCCGTGACATCCTTCCCCCTTCATCTTCCCTAGTACCTGAAAATTACATTATCCCAGTCTACCGGGGGACTTCCGTTTACGATGACAGTGATGAGGTATCACTAGTTTGGGTTTTCCCCCAAGAGTTGTCTCGCTCAGGCCAGCCTCTCCATTTACTTCTCCTGGTGCCAGTAGGTCCTCGGCCGCTGCTTCTTCGACCCAGCGGCAACGAGCTCCAGGTTACGTCGGCCTATTAGGTGTAGTGATATACATCACTGTAAGTACACAAAGGGTTAATGTACATACACTACACCTGGCTTGACACTAGAGGGAACACCAGAGAAATTACACACAGACAGTCAACCAATAGGTCAGTAAGATAGGACACGACCAATGGGCATTCACGATACACACAGAGATGACACTACCACAGGGGGGCATTACACCAACCCATATATAAGGACACTGCACACATGATCTTCCTCTTTCTAGTGGAGACTCTCAGTGAGTACAGACACAGGGTTGATTGAACATCACTCCCACCACATGGATTGTAGCAGACTGGTTCGTCAGTCTGAGTAGCTATAGCAGGATTAACAGTAGCGTTGAATCCAAGTAGGAGAATTGTTAACAGTAATAAGTGTGTTAAAGCTATCTCCAAGTCTGAACCTTCCTTTGTCAGACTGCACATCAAGGAAGCAGCTTATGCTATGACAAGAGCATAACAAAACATGGTACCAGTGAGTAACTGTTTAAATCCATGTAGCTCAACTCAACAAAACAGTGACAACCAGCAACAAAAGCCAGGCAAGATGATGTTCGGGATTCCGATTCCACAGCAGCTCCAGTACCAAGGCAATCTCAATGAAAACTGGCATTGGTTCAGGCAGACATTCGAGATCTACCTGATAGCGTCCGACCTAGATGGTGTGGCAGATGCAGAGAAAATAAAGCTTCTACTTACCATCTCAGCTCCAGAAGCAGCTGAAATCTTCCAGACCTTCAAATACTTAAAGGGGCAAAACAAGAGCGATTTCCAGGCAGTCCTGGACAAATTCCAAGAATTCTGCGAGGAACATACAAGAAGAAAAGGTAAAAGAGGCGGCAAAACTCACTGCGAGGTAGGCTTGCAGCAACGAACGGCAGTTTTGAATAGTAGCCATTTGGAAAAGAAGCTGCACATGCGCAGTTACACGAAGAACGCACAGAACAGGAATGTCCGTTTGCGCATGCTCGAGAAGCCACGCATGTGCAATTGAGAACAAGGCCCCAAGTAAAGGAACAGCGATCTGCGCATACGCAATCGCTTCCTACGCACTACGTCACATGCGCCGTGACGTCAGAGGCCCCGGACCACGCCCACGTAAAGGGGAAATGTCCCAAAACACGGGGAAAAACATTTAAAGCCTCAAAACCAAATTCTTTCACCTGGAACGACAGTTTCACCTTGGGAGGCTACCCCAGTATCAAATCCGAACCGCAACTAGTCGTGTTGCACATTGACGACCCCGACGACGAGTTCTTCGGATTTGAGGATCTTCAGCCCAGCAGATATGACATCCCAACTCGGGAGTGCAGGATGATGCTGCAGCCTGAAACCAAGAGACAGAGAGCGGTACAAGCCCACAGAGAGTGGCCTGCTGCCACACAGAGCATGGTCCACGCACTGCGAAGGGTCCCCGACTCCACACAGAAAGCGATGAAAGACTCCACAGCGAGACAACTGCACGTCTCCACACAAGAAGTGACTCCAGTGTCACAAGCCTCCACAGCGAGCTCGTAGACAGACTCCACGATAGAAGCAATGCAAGACTCCACAGCGCAGTCCTTGCATGAACAAGAAGTGACTCGAGTGACACAAGCCTCCACAGAGAGCTCGTGGACAGACTCCATGATAGAAGCAACGCAAGACTCCAGAGCGCAGTCCTTGCATGAACAAGAAGTGATGACAGTTTCCACAGAGAGACCACTGCACGATTCCACACAAGGAACGCTGCAAGACTCCACAGAGGGAGTGCCACAAGCCTCCACAGCGAGCTCATGGACAGCCTCCACGATAGAAGCAATGCAAGACTCCAAAGTGCAGTCCTTGCATGAACAAGAGTATGAGGGTGTAGCAACTTCCTCTGAGCAACCAGCAGCAGACGATGCAAGTCTGCCACGCTCAGGTGAACAACAGAGAAAGACTATGACAGTCTGCCACGCACCCGTGTACAGCAAGCAGACTATGACAGTCTAGCATGCTCCAGTGAACAAGAAGAAGACTCTGACAGTCTACCCAGCTCAAGTGAATGACAAGAAGACACTGAGGCTCTACCCACTGTATGTGAGACAAGTGTCGACGACATCCCACTTCCCATACAAGATGTGCAACCTGACAGACCTCAGCTAGAATGTACAGAGGCACTCGACAATCACAGTGAGACTACTGGTGACTCCGGTGACACCACGTTACTTCAAACCTCATTCGCTTGAGCCTCTCCACAAGCAAATGCATTCCTGAATGTTTTGACTCCGAACGTAGAGTATCAAGAAACCTCAGAAGATGCAAGTGAACCTGCAATGACTCCGGACGGGGAGCATCAAGAAATCTCAGCTGACTCAAGTGAACCTGTAGTGACTCCGGACAGGGAGCATCAAGAAACCAAAGCTGATTCAGGTGAACCAGAAAGGGCTCCAGACAGGGAGAATTGACAAACCAAAACTGACTCAGGTGAACCAGACCAGACTCCAGACAGGGAGCATCCACAAGCCAAAGCTGATTCAAGTACGCCGGACATGACTCCAGACGGGAAGTGGCGCAAACTCAGTGATGGCACGCTCAAGGCGACAGTAGATGCCACAAAGCACGCTGACACGAGTAACTGTGTGAAGGACGCGGATTATCCACAGAGTGTGGCGCTTGAGCGCAGCAAACACGGCAACAAAACCAACCAACACAACAACATCAAAGACAATAGCAAGAAGCGTACCAAAGGCAACAGCGTTGCCAGAAAGCATGACAAAAACAACAACAATGGAACTCCGACTGGTACGACATAGTACAACGTGCCCATGAGGGACACTGTTACTGCTCAGCTCAGTACAATGACATGCCATGGCAGGACGATGCATCTTACCAATTCACGTTTGCTGCACTACCAACAGGCAACCTGGCTTTCAGGACAGTTGCCATCAAGAATTACCACCACAAGCATCAAAAGAAAAAAAGAGTCCAAATCAGACAACAGAGTGATGTGACCACTTTTTGGTTCCTTCAGCACAGGGACAATTATGGTGTTTACAATGCAATGCCACCATCAACATCACCAACTCACCAACCAAACAAGAAAGCCACTCGACCATAATAATTCATGAACTTTGGACTCATGCATATGATTTGGACTTATTGTTTAATGATCACTGTTATCATAACTTGTACAGAGTATCATTCATCTACCGAGTTTGTTCAATTTTCTTGAACACTGTGCAGAAAATATGTAACACGAAAAAAGGAGGGATGTGGTGATATACATCTTTGTAAGTACACAAAGGGTTAACGTACATACACTACACCTAGCTAGACACTAGATGGAACACCAGAAACATGACCAACAGACAGTAAATGAGTAGGTCAGTAAGATAGGACACGACCAATGGGCATTCACGATACACACAGAGGAGACACTACCACAGACACAGCGTTGATTTAACATCACACCCACCACATGGATTGTAGCAGACTGGTTCGTCAGTCTGAGTAGCTATAGCAGGATTAACAGTAGCGTCAAATCCAAGTAGAGAATTGTTAACAGTAATAAACGTGTTAAAGCTATCTCCAAGTCTGAACCTTCCTTTGGCAAAGTGCACATCAAGGAAGCAGCTTACGCTACGACAAGAGCCTAACAAAACATTCGGTCCCCTCAGAACTTTGATCAATACTAATGGCGGGCATGTCTGGGGATGGTAACGCTACCGGCTCTTGTGAAGGCTCTTTTTTCCTCAAATAGTCTAAATGTTTTCTCAGGATCTTACCCTGGGTTCTTACCTCGTATGATACTGGCCCCATCTTAGCCACGACGATCCCTGAGACCCAGCTAGGACCACGTCCAAAGTTTCTTGCAAGAACTCAGTCGTTCACTTCAAATGTTCTCTCTGCCTTTGATAAGTCATGTTTTCCTTTTTGAATAACTTGCCTAGACTCGACCCTTCCTGTTAAATTTGAGAATGAGGCTCAGTCTGGTGCACAACCGACACCCCATTAGCAGTTCTGCCGGGACTATGCCTGTTGTTGAGTGTGAGATGCTTCTATGTGCGCGTAAAGATCATGCAATCTTGGTTTCTATGGAGGCTGGGGACTGTTTCTTCATCCCAGATTTGGAAGTTTGTACAGTCAATTCTGCCAAACTGTTGGATGACAGGTGATATGGTGCTGTTTTGCTGTGCTTGATACATTGAAAACCACATATTGTTGAAGCTCCATGCTAGTAAAAGCAGCACCATTATCTGAAATGTGGGGCGAAATTCTCCCCCAACGGCGCGATGTCCGCCGACTGGCGCCAAAGACGGCGCCAATCAGACGGGCATCACGCCGGCCCAAAGGTGCGGAATGCTCCGCATCTTTGGCGGCCTAGCCCCAACATTGAGGGGCTAGGCCGACGCCGGAGGGATTTCCGCCCCGCCAGCTGGCGGAAATGGCGTTTGTTGCCCCGCCAGCTGGCGCGGAAATGCGGCGCATGCGCGGGAGCGTCAGCGGCCGCTGACTGTTTCCCGGTGCATGCGCGGGAGCGTCAGCGGCCGCTGAAAGTTTCCCGCGCATGCGCAGTGGGGAGAGTCTCTTCCGCCTCCGCCATGGTGGAGGCCGTAGCGGAGGCGGAAGGGAAAGAGTGCCCCCACGGCACAGGCGGGCCCCGATCGGTGGGCCCCGATCGCGGGCCAGGCCACCGTGGGGGTACCCCCCGGGGTCAGATCGCCCCACCCCCCCAGGACCCCGGAGCCCGCCCACGCCGCCTGGTCCCGCCGTTAAATACCAGGTTTGATTTACGCCGGCGGGACAGGCAATTTCTGGGCGGGACTTCGCATCCGGGCCGGAGAATTGGGGGGTCCCACCAACCGGCCCGCCAACCGGCGCGGCCCGATTCCCGCCCCCGCCCAATCTCCGGTACCGGAGACTTCGGCGGGGGCGGGGGCTGGATTCACGGCGGCCAACGGCCATTCTCCGACACGGCGGGGGGTCGGAGAATGACGCCCCAGGATTTTGGATACTCCATGAATGCAAAACCTCTGACATAATTTTCTGCCTGTTGTGTAAGAGGCAATGGACTTCATCTGGTACGCACCCGTCCATTTTGAGTGTGTGTTTACTAATAAAAAGAACATTGAGCCCATGAAAGGACCTACAAAGTCAATGGACGACTTCTCTGCTCCTGAAACTAAGTGTTGATGCCGGGGCAGGATTTGTGGACTTCTATGCCAGCAAAACTGGTGCCGCACCTGGACCGATTCAGTGACCGTTAAGGGGCTCGCACTGGAGCCATGTGGAACACAATCGGTTCCAATGGGAAACGGATGCCGGATTCGCTAATGACACTCAGGAGGCTGACAAGCTGCAGCCGCATACACATACTTTACTCCCCCCACACACCATCCCAACCAACAAGATGGCACTGGTTGCGCTGGAGCGTGCCTATGCTGATGGGTCGGCTGGGATCAGAGGGCACCCAGGGGGACACCCATACCACCCGTGGCCCTACGTTTACAGTGGGCAGTCAGTGGCATGTGCAGCTGCATGGCTCCCTTGCAGGCTGCGGCAATGGTGTTCCATGCCCGTCCACCTAGACCCCACAGCCCACCTCCTGGCCACGCCCCGCTACTCGCCCTGGCAGAAGCTCCCCCGACCAGCGCACATCTGTCAGCACACTATGGCATTTTACCTGGGCAGAGGCAATGGGAGGCATTGCCTTATCTTCTTTGAAAAACCTTAATGGGTTATGACAGTTTCCGTACCCCCTCTCTTTCCCTCAGTAGCCACGATGCCAGTTTCATGATTTTTAAAAGCACAAGTGAACCGCGCCATCGGGAATTCTCCCCGGTGGCGACGGAGAATTGTTCAGGCCCGCTAATGACATACCAACAGCATTTACTGTACGTGAGGAGTGGAACGCATTGACTCCGCAAAGCAGGAAAAAAAACATTTTGGGGATTAACCGCCAAGCAGAGTGTTGGTGAGGAAGTTCCCCCCCTGTGTTCGAAACAAAGGTTGTGAAGAATAAAAGACTCAGGAGGCAAGAAGTTTGCTACTGGAAGTCCTGTTAGTTATGCTCAGAAGATTGAGTGCAGGAACTTTCCATAGATTCCCTAGAATGTCTACAGTGCAGAATGAGGCCATTCGACCCATCGAGTCTGCACTGACCTCCAATAGAGCTCTCTACCTAGGCCAACTCTCCTGCCCTATCCCTGTAACCCTGTGCATTGATCATGGCCAATCCATCTAACCTGCGTATCTTTGGACCTTGGCAGGAAAGCGGAGCACCTGGAGGAAACCCACACAGACACGGGGAGAGCATGAAAATTCCATGCGGACACTCACCCAAGGTCAGAATCGAACCTGGGTCCCTGGCTCTGTGAGGGAATGCCTCACTTTCATCTCACTAGAAGATTCAGTGGAGTAGGGAGAAAAGATCCTGTTAAAGCTGGGAGAAGCTTGGAACGTAACATAAAACTATGCGTGGCCTTCTTGCATGGCTCCACTGGTGAGTTCAATGGCAGGCAAGGGAGAGGGGAGAATTCAGCAGGAGACCAAAAATCAATTTCAGGGGCGTCATTCTCCGACCCCCCGCCGGGTCGGAGAATGGCCGTTGGCCGCCGTGAATCCCGCCCCCGCCCCCGCCGAAGTCTCCGCTCCCGGAGATTGGGCGGGGGCGGGAATCCAGCCGCGCCGGTTGGCGGGACCCCCCGCTGGATTCTCCGGCCCGGATGGGCCGAAGTCCCGCCCAGAAACTGCCTGTCCCGCCGACGTAAATCAAACCTGGTATTTACCGGCGGGACCAGGCAGCGTGGGCGGGCTCCGGGGTCCTGGGGGGGGGGCGCGGGGCGATCTGACCCCGGGGGGTGCCCCCACGGTGGCCTGGCCCGCGATCGGGGCCCACCGATCCGCGGGCGGGCCTGTGCCGTGGGGGCACTCTTTCCCTTCCGCCTCCGCTACGGCCTCCACCATGGCGGAGGCGGAAGAGACTCTCCCCACTGCGCATGCGCGGGAAACTTTCGGCGGCCGCTGACGCTCCCGCGCATGCGCGGGGAAACTGACAGCGGCCGCTGACGCTCCCGCGCATGCGCCGCATTTCCGCGCCAGCTGGCGGGGCAACAAACGCCATTTCCGCCAGCTGGCGGGGCGGAAATCCCTCCGGCGTCGGCCTAGCCCCTCAATGTTGGGGCTAGGCCGCCAAAGATGCGGAGACTTCCGCACCTTTTTGCCGGCGCGATGCCCGTCTGATTTGCGCCGGCTTTGGCGCCAGTCGGCGGGCATCCCGCCGTTGGGGGAGAATTTCGCCCCAGGTTAGCGTGAATTTCCTGCGGGATCTTCCACCAATGCCTGCCACGGCAGATAAGGAAATCTGATAGAGGCTTGCATGAAACTGATTTGCACCCCTCTAATGTGATGGCGATAAAGGCCCAAACAGAATCTTCCTCCCCATTCCCAATTCTCCATTGCTATGGGCCAGGGCTTAGAAACTCCAAAGTGTATTATGAAGCTCACCCAACCTATAACTTTTATGTTGAATTTGGCTAGGATGAGCACAAAAGCCTTCACTTCAGGTGTGATTCAACAGACTTCCTAGGCGCTTTTATCAAAACAAAGTTTATTATAAGAATGTAGGTAACATATATAAAACACAGCACAAATTTGTTACCAATTACAAACATAAAGAAAACACAACAGCTACAGTAATCTGTGTATATAACTCTTAATGAATCCCCCTTAGTAGCTGTTCCAATTCAATACAAAATCCAATAAACCAAAACCCTTTCAAGGACGTGGCCCAGCACACTGTAATCTCACTTGAATGGGCCTGGTCCTTTCCCTGACGTCCAGCCTCCAACCAGCAGATTCAAAACTCCTTCTGGGAAGCAACTCTATCTTTAAAGTCACCAAGGCAGTTTGCCACACCCAACGTGCTTTCAGTTCCCTGGAACTGTTTTAAAATGAAACAGGGAAACACTGCTTCTCTTCTGCAGTCCAAAGCAACAAACCGAAACCGAAACCCAAACACTAAAAACCCCTCTCACCTGACAGCCACAGCCCAGCTCCACCCACAAATGACGTCACCGAAGCCGTGCCACGGGTCATGTGGTAAGACCAAACCTTTCTTAAACAGACACTCTCATGACACCGTGATGACAACTGGAAAACCGCTGGTCCAGAACATGTCTGGAACAATGTGGTGTGTAGAAGTCTGGACTTGTAAGCATGATTCATGGGGCTGTCTCAGGGGTTCAGGCTGGAGGTCGCCAGTAACCCTGGACCCTTGAACACCACCGTGGAGAGCGTTGGGAGCATCTATAAGGTAGATCTCCAGCTTCAGTGTCATTGAGGAGGTCCATTTTCCAGCCTCAACAGTGTTCCTGGAGATCCTGCTTTCTCAGATGGTCCGTATTCTCTTTCAGGAGGTTCATCCTCTTTCTTCAATGTGGGTCAGTGTTGTTAGGCACCTTTTCAATATGGCACTCAGATATGATGGTTGGACATGCACCATCATGCTGCCCCATCACGGAATACAGAGTTAAACCTCTGGGTGCATAATTAATGAGGTTGGGGTCGGAAAATATGGTGTGGTTTCCCGCCAGTGTCATGTGGCAGGAAACATGATACGCTCCTGCTCCCACTACGGAACTTAGTCCAAGAGGAAAGACTTTTGCCTTACATTTCTGTGAAAGTGTGGCGCATATAAAGGTGCCATGGGGTTTTTGGTTGTATTGAGAAGTTAACAGCTTTTCTACAATGTGGTGCATTCGTTGCTTACTAATTAGTGTTTAGTCAAAGTTGGTTTTAGTTTGTTACAGCAAAAGTCTTAAAATGTGAAATCTTCTCATGCGATTCTTTGTGTGGCCACTGGGAAATTCATATCTCTTTTTAAAAGCTATCAACATGCTCAGGGATCATTACAATATTTGTAAAAGTTCCAACAATCTATTTTTATATTCATTTATTTTTATGTAAAATAGCCTAACTATTGTAGGTTTCCTGTGGCTGGCAAATTTCTTCCTCCTCAATGTTAGACACATTGGGCGAGATTCTCCGACGCCCCGCCGGGTCGGAGATTTGCCGGGGGCTGGCGTGAATCCCGCCCCCGCCGGTTGCCGAAGTCTCCGGCACCAGAGATTCGGCAGGGGCGGGAATCGCGCCGCGCCGGTTGGCGGGCCCCCCCGCTCGATTCTCCGGCCCGGATGGGCTGAAGTCCCGCCGCTAAAATGCCTGTCCCGCCGGCGTAAATTAAATCACCTACCTTACCGGCGGGACAAGGCGGCACGGGCGGGCTCCGGGGTCCTGGTGGGGCGCGGGGCGATCTGGCCCCGGGGAGGGGGGCCCCCACTGTGGCTTGGCCCGCGATCAGGGCCCACCGATCTGCGGGCGGGCCTGTGCCGTGGGGGCACTCTTTCCCTTCTGCCTCCACCACGGTCTCCACCATGGCGGAGGCAGAAGAGACTCTCTCCACTGCGCATGCGTGGGAAGCTGTCAGCGGCCGCTGACTCTCCCGCGCATGCGCCGCCCGGAGATGTCATTTCCACGCCAGCTGGCGGGGCACCAAAGGCCTTTTCCGCCAGATGGCGGGGCGGAAATTCATCCGGCGCCGACCTAGCCCCTCAATGTTGGGGCTCGGCCCCCAAAGATGCGGAGCATTCCGCACCTTTGGGGCGGCACGATGCCCGTCTGATTTGCCCCGTTTTGGGCGCCAGTCGGCGGGCATCGCCCCGCCAGCTGGGCGGAAATGACATCTCCGGGCGGCGCATGCGCGGGAGCGTCAGCGGCCGCTGACAGTTTCCCATGCATGCGCAGTGGAGGGAGTCTCTTCCGCCTCCGCCATGGTGGAGACCGTGGCGGAGGCGGAAGGGAAAGAGTGCCCCCACGGCACAGGCCCTCCCGCGGATCGGTGGGCTGCACTCTTTGTGTTTTACACAAGTGCAGGATGGAAATTGACAGTAAGCTGTTAAGCTGCAGATATATTTAAAACATCGCCATGTTTCATGTCAAGATTTTTGAACTTGCAGTTTTGTATTAATGCTGTGAATACAATGGCTGACAATGTACAAGCTGTTGCACATTGTTAAATCACCAATGACTAATTACTCAACAGTATATTAGATTTTGCTTTGACAGACTTTGCCGGTTTTTACAGTAGTTATATGACTTAATCATTTAAGTGCCAGCAATTATTCAGTTGGTAGCGCACTTGCTCCTGAATCAGAACTTTGTGTGTTTAAACTCCGCTCCAGAGGCAGATTGAGGATAATGGTACTAAGGGAGTGCTGCAATGTCAGAGGCGCTCTCCAGCAGAAGTGACGTGAAACCAAGGCGCAGAAAGTGCCCACTCCTCTGCTTCAGATAATGTCACTGCTCTTCTTGCTGTGATAACCACTACAGTGTGAAATAACTCCACTATCTAAAGGTAGACATTTTGAGATGTGCGACCTGTATCCAGAATATCCTTTTATCTGGCAATATTGTGCCTTCAGGCAAGCAAGATTTTATAGAGTAGTACCTAATCACAACAAAAATGGATTGACAGACATTTTTGTTCTACATTACCTGGTCAATGAGTGAATAATGTTCATTAAAAAATTATTTTTGAAATCTTCTTTCAGTCAGCCTTACAATAGAGTTTTCAGCCAGGTTCCAGACTTGATTTGACACACAAAAACACTGACAAGAAATGATAAGTTGGTTTATTTAGCTTGCCCCATACAGTTGTGCATCGGAAGACTCCTTACTACCGAAGTGCCGTCTAGTCTCTTGGAAAGTGGAAAAAAACAATGGCAATTCGGGAAACATAATCTGGAAACATACTCTCTCAAGGTGATCAAAACTAATCCAGAAGACCATGTTGAGCATGACTTATCTGATTTGCTATCTAATCATATGATGCAAGCTCTGTCCCTGCCAGGAACTGAACCAGCTCTAATTTGAAGGTACACAGTGAGTTGACACTCACTGTACAATTAGGCAACTTGGTCAATAGGCCTACCAGCCTCTGGGAAAAGAAGAACGCCCTATCAATTAAGCTACCCTTTCGCATGTGAAATTTAATTATATGACTGCCTCAATTTATATCCTCCCCAACCAATTCTGTGAACATGACCTTATCCCTTCAATATTTTATAGACAGCACCTGAAACAGCCCTGTATCCACACTTCCCTAAAGTATATGTCTTTTAAATCTAACTGGATATCTAAGGTGTTCTGATTTGGCAATAATTCTGATACCTCTCCTCTGAAACTTTTCCAAAGCCGTCATTCAACAAGTGAGCAGACCAAAACAGCAGACACTCCAATGCTAAAGTGGTATGTTTTATTTAGTAGTGGATTGTCCTAAGAATGCAGTCCTGCACTCTGTTTGTTTTAGTTATAGCTTCACTGAACCTTTAGAGATTTGTGAACTATCAGACCAAGATCTCATTCTTTCATCCCAGGTTTTAGCTCTATTACCATTGGTTGTGCCACCTGCATATCACTGCATTTGTCTAAATTTATTATCCTTGACCGAAGATGGGCCCATTCCCTTGATATATTGTGATATGTTTCTAGTTGTTTCATCTCTCCTATGGACCCAACAAATCTCAATATCATCCACACAACGTACGAATCAGTTACCCAGCACCTCTATCTCGGTCTCATCGTCTGAAATACCTCTTTTAAAATTCTTACATTCTGAATGTTTTTTTGAAAAGAATTTTTAAATGAATTGCAACAAGCAAAAGAAAGCTCACATTATGATTTTGGCTAAACCTCATTATCCAAGAACTCTGAGTAATTGAATCTTTGAATTAATAGTGAATTAATGGAAAATTTATCAAAAACCAGTGGGTAACAAGGGATTAATAGGAGCGCTGAATATTCTCTGGTGATGGTGTTTGTTAATCATTTGTGCTGCCTGAGTGCTTGCTGTTCTTTATGGATATTAAAGTGAATCCTAATCTTGCACTCGTTTATCTTAAGCTGAAGAAAGGTCCCTATTATGTGTAGCTTATCGTTTATGTTGCAGTCGATGAACTGCCAACCAGGGTTCCCCATTCTTTGCTGTTTTACAGCAAATTCTGAACAATTCCAGTCACTGGGGATACTAGCAAGCACTGGCTCTTCGAATATTGTCTGTCAGTTATAGCGGGACTTTACATTAGCTGTGTATATTACTGAAGATTTAACTCAAGGGTTTTTGTCCTAAACCTTAACCAGTACATACAGCACTCGGGCAACAGAATAGTGGATGCACTGTCTGGGAGTATTGTGGAAGCAGGTGGAAAACCATGCCTCAAAGTGAAATTGGATGCATACATGAAATGGAAAAGAAAATACAGGGCACAGGGGAAAGAATGGGGACAGGAAGGTGGATGGAGGAGGGACTAATTGGATAGCTTTTTTGACGACTCATTACATACATGATGGGCTGACTCGTCCCCTATGCTGTTAGGTTCTATGCCCAGATAGGTGCGGCAAGTCATATAAATCTCCATTGAGTTGGGTGGAGCCACAATATCCCATCGGCCAAGAGGGGCAATAGAATCCTGGCCTGTGATTCTATGGGTGGGATTTTCCAGCACTCTCTGCCAACGGGATCCCCGGTGTTTTACGGGAGTGGGCGAGTTGGAGGGGGGGACAAGAATGCTGCCCCTGCCACTGAAAACACTCGGTGGGGGGGCAATGTGATTCCACATGAAAGGTAGCAGTTTGTATAAGCGCAGTTGAAATTGGGGGAAAGAAGCTACAGTGTTACACCAACTATTCAATTATTTTCACTGTTCCTAGACTATCTCACGGAGCGTTAGAGGAAGGTCGGTCAGCAGCAGCAGCAACCTTGGGGGGGGGGGGGGGGGGGGGGGAAACATCCGGTGAGGGGGGGGGGAAGGGAAGGGGAGCTGCCTGGGGGGGTGGATGAGCAAGAGATAACATGAAGAGTCGGGGAAACTGGCACGTACGGGAGAGAGCCAGTGTACAAAGCTATGTAAATATACTATTTTGCCTTGTATATATCTTGCTCTGCGCGATTTCTCGTTTCCTTTTTTTTGTTACGGAGGGGGGGGGGGGGGGGGGCGGTTATTGTTTGTAAGGGAGAAAAATTGTGTTCAAAATTTTAATAAATATATTTTTAAAAAAAAATATTTTCACTGTTTTTGGTGTGAAAAATGAAGCCAAAGACGGTTTTGTAATATGGTGACTGCAATATGGCAATAAGAAGATTAACATAAAAAATTATGCAGGGTGTACGAGCACATTTAGAGTTGGCAATGTATGTGTATCTACACAGGAGGAGCAATTGCAGTGGGGATGGTGTCAGTGGAGATTGAGATCCAAGTGTCAGGTGCAGACAGATTATGAAGACTTGGAGGAGAATGCAAAGTCAAACTGGCAGAGACAATATGGCAGAGCAGCAGCAAACAGGCTCAACTTATAGGGGGGAAAGTACTGAAAGTGGCTGAGGTTGAAGTAGGCAACTCGTGAGGAATGGAATCAATTCTGAGCCAGATGTTGAGACTAGAGTGGAGAACTGTGGGGACTTGGGGTGAGCAGGGTGGAGGCTATATTGTCCTGGTTTGTGTGGGAATAAGGAAAGAGGCAAGAGTAAATATTGGGTGGGGAGTGGGAAGTAACAGATGCTGAGCTGGGTTGATGTGAAAGTTCTGGGTGGTGTGAGCCTGAATTGGAGGACGGTGTGGAGAATGGGTAGCTGGAGTTGAGGTCAGGCTACATATACGTAGGCCAAAATTCTAAAATTCTCCAGCCCATTGACAAGTGGTGGGAAGAGAGAAACACGCGGCTGGGGTACTGGAGGATCCCGCCCGTTGGGCTGTGACGTTGCTGGTGGAGTTGGAGCATTTGGTTACAGTTTAAAGATGGTGGTGGAATTAAAATTACAATTTGAAACAATAAAAATATGGAAAGGTTAATTATGCTTTCTACAGCTGAGTTATTTGTATATATGTGCCAATCAGTTGGAAAGAATTTGCATACATTTGACTAATGTGATTGACAAGTCTGAAGAAGTGACTATGATGTACCAGACAGGAATTTTGAGCAACATGTACTCCAGGCAATTTTCTATAGTATTGATCAGAGCGAACTGGATAATTTACTTTTGTATATAATCGGCATCACTGTAGCTCACTTAGCCTCGGTAACATGAGCTAACCAATCAGGACTTTAACAAGATCTGTCGAGCTCAATGACATTATTGATTCATTCATCAAAAACATGCAAGAAAGGCACCGTTTTGAATTGAAAGTCTTAAAATAAATCAAATGGAAACCTGCTTTTCATTTGTTTTCCTTATTGCATGGTTTATTGTCACTGTTCAGTTTCGTTCATAAATCCTTCCTCCTCCCAACAATCTGCTCCATCCTATGAGCTGAGTGCCCCTGGCTCCACTGTCCCCACAATCATTACCATTGACTATGAGTCGCTGGTCTGTTCATTTCCACTGATTTCAGTGCCACTTCACTGCTTTTCCATGTTTACAACAGGCCAGGCATAAAGCTGGACCTCGTAGGCCATTTATGTTTGACTTCCCCAAACATCTTTCACTCTGTCCAGTCTCTTTGGGCATCCATTACAACTTGTTGATTCTGAACAATACAATAATTAGAAGAGGCATCTAATGAGATTGTTCATCTTGCATTCTGAGTGATTCAGGTTGATTCCTCATCATGGGTGGTCCAAACAAGAAGTACTGCTGTAGATCAGGCCCAGCATCTCCTGAGTCCCAACCAAAGTTTGTGTGGTAAAGAACTTATTAGCACAGCTAAAAGGTCCGCCTGATGGCTATATTGTCCCCCAGGGGTTTACAGCTCAATTAGATGATCATGCAGTATTGTATGAATATGGGGTTTGAACCTTACCGTAGATATTCAAAACTACACAGGTTGTTTGGCATGTTGTTAAAGGCTGCTTTAACCTCCGAGGCTAAACTACCCAACTGTGCTTTGTGAGGTTAAAGGTTTGGACTCAACAGCTGAACTGGCACTAGAAATAATTTTCTAGCCTCAGGCCAGCAGGTGGCAGCTTCTCCAATTCCACCCGTACGCCATTATCTTCCCTCATGTCAAGTCTCTCACCAAATCTTTCCTCTTGCAACATGCTAACCGATTGATATCAGTTAGTGTATCTGAGCCAGTACTCCCCACTGGTGTGTAACACAGGGAGCTGTGAGGTAAGGGTTCATCTGCACATTGGGCTCCATCATTGCTTTCTTTTAGACAACAAAAGGAAAAGAATGCAGCAAAATCATTGCTTAAAACAGAGCTTATGCAGCAAACAGGCCTTGCATTTATATAACGCCTTTTATGACGTTGGGATGTCCGAAAGTGCTTTGTAGCCATTGACGCACTTTTGAAGGGTAGTCACTGAATGTAGGAAACACAGTTGCCAAATTGCACACAGCAAGGTACTAGAAGACGAATGTGATGATAGTCTGTTTTAGAAATGTGATTCAAGAATAAATATTGATCAGGGCACCTCCCCTGATCGGCTTTGATATAGAGCCAGGGAATCTTTTACATAAATCTGAGAGAGTGGACAGGATCTCAGTTTAACAGCTCATCTGAGAGACTGTGCTTCTGACAGTGCAGCACTCCCTCAGCACTGACCGCTTCTAACATTGCAGCCCTCCTTCAGCACTGACAGACTCTGACAGCGCAGCACTCCCTCAGCACTGACAGACTCTGACACTTCAGCACTCCCTCAGCACTGACAGACTCTGACAGTGCAGCACTCCCTCAGCACTGACAGCTTCTAACATTGCAGCCCTCCTTCAGCACTGACAGACTCTGACACTTCAGCACTCCCTCAGCACTGACAGACTCTGACAGTGCAGCACTCCCTCAGCACTGACAGACTCTGACAGTGCAACACTCCCTCAGCACTGACACCTTCTGACACTGCAGCACTCCCTCAGTACTGACAGCTTCTGACACTGCAGCACTCCCTCAGTACTGACACCTTCTGACACTGCAGCACTCCCTCAGTACTGACAGCTTCTGACAGTGCAGCACTCCCTCAGCAATGACAGCTTCTGACAGTGCAGCACTCCCTCAGCACTGACAGCTTCTGACAGCGCAGCAGTCAGCACCGACAGCTTCTGACACTGCAGCACTCCCTCAGCACTGACAGCTTCTGGGAGCGCAGCACTCACTTAGTACTGACAGCTTCTGACAACACAGCACTCCCTCAGCACTGACAGCTTCTGACAGCGCAGCACTCCCTCAGCACTGACAGCTTCTGACACTGCAGCACTCCCTCAGCACTGACAGCTTCTGACAGCGCAGCACTCCCTCAGCACTGACAGCTTCTGACAGTGCTGCATTCTCTCAGCACTGACAGCTTCTGACAGCGCAGCACTCCCTCAGCACTGACAGCTTCTGACAGTGCAGCACTCCCTCAGCACTGACAGCTTCTGACAGTGCTGCATTCTCTCAGCACTGACAGCTTCTGACAGTGCAGCACTCCCTCAGCACTGACAGCTTCTGACAGTGCAGCACTCCCTCAGCACTGACAGTTTCTGACACTGCAGCACTCCCTCAACACTGACAACTTCTGACAGTGCAGCACTCCCTCAGCACTGACAGACTCTGACAGCGTAGCACTCGCTCAGCACTGACAGACTCGGACAGTGCAGCACTCCCTCAGCACTGACCGCTTCTGACAGTGCAACACTCCCTCAGCACTGACAGCTTCTGACAGTGTAGCACTCCCTCAGCACTGACAGCTTCTGACAGTGCAACACTCCCTCAGCACTGACAGCTTCTGACAGTGCAGCACTCCCTCAGCACTGACAGCTTCTGACAGTGCAGCACTCCCTCAGCACTGACAGCTTCTGACAGTGCAGCACTCCCTCAGCACTGACAGCTTCTGACAGTGCAGCACTCCCTCAGCACTGACAGCTTCTGACAGTGCAGCACTCCCCCAATACCGCACTGCCATGTCAGTTGTGCTCATGTCTGTGGAGTGGAATGTGAACGCACAAATTTCTGCCTCAGAGATGGAAAGAAACTAACTGACGTACAGCAGACACATGTTAGGGTAAAGATATTTGTCTTTTATGCCTCAATATCGCTGTCCAAACTATGCGATAGAGTAACTGAGCAAGGGGAGAGGGAGTAAAAGCTGAAATAAAATACTAGCCATGCTTTTGACGGGGGTGGGTTCTGACCTTGTCCTTCCCCCACCTGCTGTTATCCACCCGCCCAACATCTCTAAGACATCGTCTTTGTAGTGACTCAGGATTTGTAATGTGATAACACCACAAATATTCAAAATGGCATCTGTTATGTGTGATGTTCCCCAGCAAGCAGATAGATGGGTGGCCATGGCAATACAGTGGGTAGCACTGTTGCCTCACAACTCCAGGGTCCCAGGTTCGATTCCCGCTTGGGTCACTGTCTGTGTGGAGTCTGCACGTTCTCCCCGTGTCTGCGTGGGTTTCCTCTGGGTGCTCCGGTTCCCTTCCACAAGTCACAAAAGTTTGCTGTTCGGTGAATTGGATGTTCTGAATTCTCCCTCCATGTACCTGAACAGGCGCCGGAATGTGGCGGCAAAGGGATTTTCACAGTAAGTTCATTGCAATATTAATGTAAGTCTACTTTTGACAATAAAGATTATAATATAGAAAGGGGGATGTTGTTGGAGTAAGGAACAAAACAGAAGATGTGTGTCACCAAACCAGCGGCTATTTTCTGCGAATTTGTATGTTGTCAATAAGCCTGGGACTTGTTGTCACTCTTAATGACCCATGGAGCAAAAACCGATGTCATAGCAGCCATTCAGAGGTCCTCATGACAGTCAGACCTGTACATTTTTTCCCAGTTTCCAGAGTGACGTGTATCTTCGTTCTGAGAAGCTGTACAATCTCATAAAATGTTAATAAGTGTATTTGTAAGGCAAAATATGGCTAGTACTTACTCCAGCAATCTGCCAGGGAGCAACTAGTTCCTTCTTCACTTCTTGCTCCCAGTTTTGAGGTAAAGGTGAGATGGATATCTTTCAGCCATGCATTCAGACTGCCTGGGCACTGGCTATGGAGAGGAATGTCTCCCACTGCAGTATCACCCGATCTGATTGATTGGACAGAATAGTTTCAACACAGACCCTGGCTACTGCCATTTCTTGGAAACATAGCAACATAGAAAAAGGAGTATATCATTCAGCTACTCGAGCTGTCCCACCATTCAATGAGATCATGGCTGATCTGTGACCTAACTCCTTATACCTGTCTTTGGTCCACATCCCTTAATATCTTTGCTTAACAAAATATATCTACCTCAGATTTAATATTAACAACATCTAGTTTCAATTACTGTTTGTGGGAGATAGTTCCAAACCTCTACCACCCTTTGAGTGAAGAAGTTCTTCCTAACATCTCTCCTGAATGGTCTAGCCCTAATTTTTAGACTAGAATCATAGACTCCCAACAGTGCAGAAGGAGAGCACTCAGCCCATTGAGTCCTCAGAGACCCTTCAAAAGACCACCCTACCTAAGCCCAATCTCCCGCCCTATTCCTGCAACCCCACCCTAAGGGCCAATTTCACATCGACAATCCACCTAACCTACGCATATTTGGACTGTGGGAGGAAACCGGAGCGCCTGGAGGAAATTGGTGCAGACACGGGGAGAATGTGCAAACACCACACAGTCACCCAAGGTCGGAATCAAATTCGGGTCCCTAGTGCTGAGAGGCAGCAGTACTAACAAAAGAGCAGTAGACTGGGATGACCAGTTAGAATAGTGCATTGTGGACATTAATTCGGGTTGCAGGGAGTGAACAAAGAGACGGGCAAAGCATGGTGAGAGGGGGAGGGGTGGCTATCAGGATTGGTTCTTTGCACAAAGGATGCCACAAAGGATGCTGGGAGGCAGAGGCCCAGAGGAAGGAAAGGAATGTGTAATGAGTCTATCAGAATCAGTGGCAATTAGATTATATGACCAGGTCAAGGAAAGGGCCTATCGGAATCTAGTATTCGTGTATGTGGAACTTGATACTGCATGAATGTATATGAGACCACATGTGTTGCCTCCCTTTGTCTCACTCGCTCTGGGAGTTTCAAAAGACATGGGTCTCCTGCCTTCATCAGAGGGAGTGTAAGCTTGCAAGCTATTTGAAATAAAGTAAAGGAATTTCTAAAACCGAACTCAGTCTTTTGATTGAGACCAGACTGGACAGAAAGAACTCAATTTCTTCATTTGGTGGCAGCGGTGGGATTTCTACAGGCAACCACCGGTCATCTGCGAAATTAGAATTAAACTGATCTCGGACGGAGAAAGAGGAAATGGGCCCATGATGTGAGTAGCTGGAAAATGACCATGTCGGTTTTTCTCTGTCTCGTAGTCTGATGAAGTTTAATCACTCGCACGTGGTCAGTCTGGCGGATTAGAAAACTAATTTCAATCGATATAAGTATGATTGAGGGCTATTTAACTGAGGGAATTCGAGGGGACAATTCAGCTAGGGCCTGAGGGAATGTGCCTCGGAATTAAGTTTACATGTTGAAAATTAAAATTGGTTGTATTGAATTACGCTTTAACTCGGTTAAGCGCTTTAACGGGTTGAGGGAATGTTACAGACAATTCAGTTAAGGCCACTGAGGGAATGTTCTGGAGACAGTTCAATGCCGTACAATTAGAATTGATTAAAGTTGGGTTTTGTTAGGGGGAGATATGTCTTATGAGTAAAAAAGTTGGGAGATGAATGGCCACTAGGGGGAACCAGAGACTTGGAAAATTCAGAACCGTATCGGAAAAGAGGAGGTTTCAGGAATGTTTAAATTTACTTTACAGTTTTGAAGCAGGGAAAAAACGTGCAAATTCAAAGTTTTATTGTCCAGTTGGTTGAGATGAATGGAAGTATGATGCTTTGAATTCCTTTTGTTTGAGTGGAGATCTTGGTGGATGAATGAGTGTGTGTGTTTAATAAGAATTTGTGAACTTCCTCTGGTATTCCTAGTTTTTAAAATGTTGTGTTTTGCAAAACGAAGTTGCACATCAATTAGGAGGTATACAGGGGCAGTTAAAAGTGAGATTTAAAATGGGGTAAGTATTTGAAAGTTCTTTAGAAAATCAGCAATAATGATTAACATTGTGGAAGTTATTTAGAACACAATTCTCAGGAAGTAAACAAAAATCAAAATGTATAAATTGGGATTTGTAAATGATTAGTTGAACTCTTGGTTGGTTAAAAAAGAAAAAGAGGAGAGAACAAAGGAATCTAAAATTGAAATGCGAAGACCAGGCATTCGGTGAATTGAGGCCATGTGCTCCTTTATTAGAGGCAGCCATGATGTACCTACATTTAAAAATTTTGTTCGGTGAGTTCCAAATTGTAGAGATTTCAGTGTTTTCTCTGTAAACTCACTACACATCAAATTTAAGATTTGGGGATTTTCATATAGCAAAGATTATGGATTTTTAAACTTTATTTTAAGATTACACAGGGGGAAAGGAAGATCCCAGTAGAAAGGAAGAAGGCCATTTTAGAGATGCCCAAACACCAAATCAGTTAAAGAGGGGTTAGACAAGTACTGGAGACTATTCGTCTACTGTGGGGCCTTGGTGTATAAGCACTCAGAACTTGAGGGGACGCTGCAAGCACTGACCCCAGGGGGGGAAGGCAGTTCAGAGAGCAGGTAGAATGGGGACTGTAGCAGGATATCGCTTTCAAGAAAAATTAATTAAAACATGCCCTCGCATTATATTGGGATACTGGAGAGGGGCATTGTGGCAGTAAGGGGCTAGAAACACGGGGACCAATGAGACCAGTATTAGGAGATAGTCGGTGGAAGTGATATGGCACAGCTCCACTGGGTCCTAGTGCCTGCTGAGTTGCAAGAAAGTCATTAGCAGAAGAAATGAAGTTTAGAATGTTAACTACATTGCAGGCAGAGCTTAAGGGAATAAAGGTATGGGACCGGAACTTAGATTAGGAGTATTACTTGCAGTATCAGGAAATGAGAATCTGATGGCAGGGAAAGATTAATAAAAATAGATGCAGAAATTTAAAAAATTAAGATATTAAAACCAATTGATAACGTAAAGGAAATAAGGAAAGAAAACCTAGCAATAGAAAGAATGGCACAGGGTTAATCAGCACACAATTCCAGCACACAATCCAGGGAGACGATACAGGCCGTAAAAGAAATAGCCCTTGACCCAAGGTGCCAAATGCGAGCTGGAGATAATGATCAAAGAGTTAGAACAGCACGGAATCGTTCAAGAAGTAACATATGCATCGACGAATAGTCCACTTCAGGTAGTTAGCAAGCCTGCTGGTACATTTAGAATGGTAATGAATTACAAAGCATTAAATAAGGTTACAAAAAGAAAAAAGAGAAGGATAAACGGTATCTAATAAATCCACAAACTATATTGGAGAAGATGGCAGGCAAAACTTATTTAACTAGTATAGATTTAGCCAACGGATTCGGGAGTATTCCATTAGACCGTTAGCAGGGAAAAGACAGCATTTACCTTTGGCACTAAACATTACGTATACTGTAAATTGCCACTAGGATATGTTAATTCCCCAGACCACTTTCAGGCAATAGTAAGGGAATTGATTAAAGATGCTTTGGCTTTAGTATATATTGATGATGTGTTAATTGGAGATGATGATCAGGGGGACACATGTTGAAAGAGTGACCAAAATTATTAAAACACTTAATGAAGCAGGGTTTAAGATAGGGCTAAAGAAATGCCAGATTGGCAGGAGCGAAGTCGATTATCTAGGGTAGTCAGTGTCAAGGGCAGGCGGGGAAGCCAGTGTAGGGATGAGAGAGAAAGCTGCTAGAATCGCAGCGCCCGTTTCACGAAACGGGGGTAAGCAAATCATGGGAATTTGGGGGTATTTGAGACCAGTAGTGGAAGACTTTGGTGTTTCTGCGAGCCCCATTTATGTAACTTTAAAAGGGGATTTTAGGTGGACCAGTGAAGAACAAAGAAAATTACAGCACAGGAACAGGCCCTTCGGCCCTCCCAGCCTGCGCTGATCCAGATCCTTTATCTAACCCTGTCACCTATTTTCCAAGGATCTACTTCCGTCTGTTCCCCGCTGTTCATATATCTGTCTAGCTACATCTTAAATGATGCTATGGTGCACGCCTCGGCCACCTCCGCTGGCAAAGTGTTCCAGGCACCCACCACCCTCTGCGTAAAAACTTTCCACGCACATCTCCCTTAAACTTTCTCCCTCTCATCTTGAAATCGTGACCCCTTGTAATTGACACCCCCACTCTTGGAAAAAGTTTGTTGCTATCCACCCTGTCCATATCTCTTGAGATTTGTCCTACTTTCCCGATATTGCCCCAAAGCTTCATCAGTTTTAAGTCGCCTAGATCTTATGTATGCTTCCTTTTTCATCTTAGCTAGTCTCACAATTCCACCCGTCATCCATGGTTCACTAACCTTGCCATTTCTATCCCTGATTTTCTCAGGGACACGTCTGCCCTGCACTCTAATCAACCTTTCCTTAAAAGACTCCCACATTTCAAATGTGGATTTACCCTTAAACAGCTGCTCCCAATCCACATTCCCTAGCTCCTGCCGAAGAGGAGGTTGGACCAGTTAAAAACAGCTGTAGCAACATCCGGGCCATTAGAGGAGAGACATGAAGAGGACGATTTGAGCATTACATTTGATTTGTATGCAAATGGATATGGTATGGTGCTTGTTAATCATAGTACTCTGACACCGCTCAAACATTTACAGGAAATTGGTCAAGGGTTGAACAAAAGTTTTCGGACATTGCAAAATGTTTGGCAGCCATAACAAAAAGGATAGCAGAGATTGAGAATTTATCAGCCGGAAAGAACATTTATGTCACAAATGAATTTTTAGAGTTGACAGAGTTGACCAAGAGACGGGGTTGCCAGCAAGGTGTGAATACAGCTCGATGGGAAAGATTGGAAACCATTATTTTAAACCCTGCCTTAATGTTTATTCATAACATTAAAAAGGGACAGAAACTTGATAAATCAGTGAGCAGAACAGAGTTGGTAAATGCTTGGGTGGTATAAACGGATGGTAGTAAAGTTAAGGAGGATGAGGGACAAGCCAGGGGAGGTCATCCATTTGAACAAAAAAATTCAGGAAAGAAAATGGCAGAGAAACAGGGAGTAAAGAAACAGGGAGTAGCATAGAAAAAAACAGATACTGATGGAAGAATGGTCACTAGAGTATGCAGGCCCTCTTTTTCCTAGGAGCAGCAAAAGTAATTTGTACTTTTTAATCAAAGCTGATAGCAGCATGGGGGATATTGAATTAGAGAATCAGTGGCATCTGGAGCAAAGGAATTGTATCAGAACTAAAACATCCGCCCCAATTAAATGATAAAAGAGAGATTATTATAATCCATAGGCAACCTATCGGCAACAAACGAAGAAACATAATTAGTAAGGAATTGAGAATATGGGATGATAGATCAAGGGCTGTTATTAATGGACCCCAGTTAAAATGATTCATTGTGAACATAATGAAACATCGTGTCAAGGATGTGGCATGTTCTGTAGCCCAGTAGTTTGGACAGGGAGTAATCATATTAAACCTAGGAGAATGGCAGATATGGCATTCAGGTGAGTTGATATTGCATTTAGAACGACAGAAATGGGGAAATGCTTCAGCTCCCAGGGAAATTTGGGGGATTCAGTTGTCATGATTGTTTTGTGAAACATCAGGCAACACTGATGATCGAAGTTTGTGACCACATGATAGCTTTTGACTATGGGATAGTGTGATAATGATAAATTTTAATTACTGCAGAGAAAACCAAGCTGACGACGGAGTGATTGGGAAAGGATGTGCAGGATTGTGAAGAAGTGATAAGCTTGTGGTACCAATTAGTGAGGGAGTACGTCGTTTAAGAGATGTTGGGATGACCCGGGGACGTAAAATTAGCCTAACAGTGTTGTGAGACGATGCTGTGCCACAGGATAGATCATATCCCCAAACCGCTCGGACAAGGGAAAAGGAATGTTTGGTTGTGAGTGGCAGGGGATAACTGCACTTACCAGGATAATGGAATCAGTGGAGCGGGATGCCAGGGAATTGAAACCTGTTAGCAGCATCGCTAGGACAGATGATAAAGTGAAAATGTCATGATTGGAAATTGCTTTCATAAAAATCCAGTCGTAATCAAAATTAAAGGAATTAAGTACATGCAGTAGCAATATCCAACATGTATCAGGGAAAGTTTCGACCTGCTTGGATTACTGAGTTAGTAAAAGAGGAGTTTGAGATTCGTCGAGTCTCACTCAGGGCTGCAACGATAGGAGAAGGAGGCTTAACAGGCCTTAATCGTATGATGTACGTCAAGGATGAGAAGGGGGAAAACTAATGATACAATTGGCTACATATTTGAGGGAATTAAATGACAGAGCCCAGAAGGAAAACCTTACAGGTTAGAAACAAATCAAAATATCAAATTATTCGTCAATAGTGAAACCTCCGGTCAGACATCTCGAACTGCACGTTAGCTGATGGATGATCTGTGGTCTCCACGGGGTAATTATTCAGGGTCTTGGCAGACGGCAGCGACTGACGAGGAACCCCCGCATTTTAAATGACAATAGTTTAGGAATTTTGGCAGCTTGATGCCACGGCGGGAAATTTGTAACCAATGCAGCAAACAATATTACATTGGAGAGTGTAATAGTTATTACGGACGAAATGTCCTGTAAGTTGTCAGGGACTGTTATGTATAGATTCAATTGGGTTGTAACCCCAAAAGTTGACTGTATTGAATGTGCAAGTGGTGTTATTGCAAAGTAGAAAAACAAACAAACAAATAATGGCAAGTATACACTCCGTGCTGTAAGGAAAATGATAACGGACAAAAGGGATTTGAAGAAAACTGAGTATTGTCTCATGTAAGCCGGGGCTGGCAGACTACATGGTTCAGTACAATGTTAGACGTTAGTGTGAGGAAGTCAGGAATAAAAACAGGATTGATTGAAGCTTCTGCAATTCATAAAGCGAGATAATCAGTGGATAGTACATGATATCATAAATAATACCAGTGAGGGATGAAAACCTTTTTGGTCACTGATGGACTGAGTTGTGTGCTATTTCTAAGGGACATGAGGAAGCTTTTACGGTGCTGCTACCCCAAGGTAATCAGGTGCCTTGGAGGTAGTGGAACACACAGATATAGCTATTGTGTTACCTTCCTGAGTAGCGACAGCTATGGTTCACGGTGATTGGACTTGAGGCAAGTACAATACAAAGAGTCTATCGCCACTGGTCTGCGGGATGGATAAATTTACAGTTGATTTCTATGCACAGTTCACAAATCACGACATGTATACACACACATGATAAGGATCGGGGATAGCTGCTAGTCAGTACGACTAGAAGGGGGATATAAACCCTACAGTAGGATTCAGCTCAGAGTCAGCTCTCATAGCTCGGTCATGGGGTTTGACCTGATGCATGGATTGATAATACTTGTTATTATAATTGTATATTGTATAATCATTGGATGCCTTAATATGTGTTGTAAGATGACTATGGCTCGGATGATGCCGATAGACTCGGCCCATCACCACTCACCAAGATGACATCCCGTTACTGGCGACCATCGAACCAGAAGGAACCTGGACGGAGAGCCAGTGGCTGTAAATATGTGATGAGGTGTTTATGCACGGAATGTAATGAATTGCGCGACGGTCTTTCAGACCAGACATTGAGGCAGGTTATTAACCCGGGGATGTTTATAATGGACACTGGGAGTTGTATGCCTAACCAAACTCCAAATCTGGACCGAGACAGCAACAGGACTATTGTTGGTCTGGCGAATTGTCAGCACACATTTTGACCATTAGGGGGAATACCTACCCACACCTTTCTCTAACGATAGAGACCCTCGTGGCAGAGGTGACAGAAAATATAACATGTCTGTTTTCCACCAATGGAACGGAGGTGTAGCGTAACCCAGACGTCAGGCCAATGCACCTGCCACAACGCCATCGGTGTCCCGTTGCCGGCGAGTAGCGGAAGGGAATGTTGGTTAGGAGGTGGCATTGTAGTTATCATAGAATGATAAAAGGAGAGAATGAGGAATTGAACAAAGGAAAAGAGCATTGGACTGGGATGACCAGTTAGAATAGTGCACTCTGGACATTAATTCGGGTTGCAGGGAGTGAACAAAGAGATGGGAAAAGCATGGCAAGAGGGGGAGGGGTGGCTATCGGGACTGGTTCTTTGCACAAAGGATGCCACAAAGGATGCTGGGAGGCAGAGGCCCAGAGGCAGGAAAGGAATGTGTAATGAGCCTATCAGAATCAGTGGCAGTTAGATTATATGACCAGGTCAAGGAAAGGGCCTATCGGAATCTTGTATTCGTGTATGTGGAACTTGATACTGCATGAATGTATATGAGCCCACATGTGTTGCCTCCCTTTGCCTCACTCGCTCTGGGAGTTTCAAGAGACAAGGGTCTCCTGCCTTCATCAGAGAGAGTGTAAGCTTGCAAGCTATTTGAAATAAACTAAAGGAATTACTAAATCCGAACTCAGCCTTTTGATTGAGACCAGACTGGACAGAAAGAACGCAATTTCTTCACTAACACCGTGCCACCCGATGCTCCCGAGTTTTAGAATCTTCAACCAGTCTTCTTTTCTTCAGCAGTAGGATAACTATAAGGGAACACTAACTCTTTCAGGGTTATGGTCATTGACCCATTCACAGGGAGTGCCATGATGACATGTTAATGAGCTGACATTGCATTAGCAGTGTGCCATCTGTTCAGTGTTTTATGGGCGAGGAAAGCACTGCTCTGGGATGGCATAATTGGCCCCTAGATGTTAGACATCAAAGTGAGTGCTACTCTTCCCACTCAGAAAACAAGAATAATTTCAAGGATCTCTATAATTGCTCTTCCCAACCAGCATTTACTTCACATCCACCAGCGTTTTGCTGCCAGCTGCAAACAGCAACTTTGAAAGAAGCCAGATTGCACTTACACCCTCACTATTAGACATGGAAAGTAAAATCCTTCATTTTTGTATTAACGTACTTGACTTTGAATTCAATGCATAAATTAAATGACAAAAAATTTGGTTAACAAGATACCTGACAATATTTTAAGGCCAAGATTTGAATTGGAAATTTCAATAATTGAATATTTCTTTCATATTCAATATGAGTATTAATTAAAATAAATTGTTCATAGATCTATAATAATTTTTATTATTATCCCTATTTAAGCTATATTAGGTTGAGGCGATGGTGGTGTCCTGAATAGCTGGTATAGCCACAAAGTTTGAAGTGTTGGAAGATGAAGAGCTAGTGTAGTGATTTGAGGAAATGAATGATGAGTGAATGGGGATTAGTGCAGCACTGGATATAGCAATTGCATTTCAGCCATGTTGGAGTGTGCGCACTGTGAACGAAGAAAGGCCAAGAAAGGATAATCCAACCTGGCAACGAGAGCATGGATAAAGGTTTCAGCAGCAGAGGAACTATGTTCGGGTCAAGAATGGGCAATGTGGAGAAGATGGAAAGAGTTTGTGATGAAGACAATGTGGGTTTTGAATCTCAGCTTGGGATCAAGCAAGATACTAGGTTTTTGCACTGCCTGACTCTGTCCCAATGGATCACGCTTGTGAGCGACACAAAAGCAATTGTGCCATCCAGAAGTTATGGTTCGCCCCTAATTTGATGTTGGAACGGCTGAAAGTTAGCCTGGAAGAAGTGATGGACAGGCACAGATGAGTGCCATCAGAAGTTTGGTCAGAAGTTAACCATGTACCTATTATCGATATTACTGTGGGGCAGAATATCAATAAGGAAGGAAACGAAACAGAAGGGTCTATTTCCTGGGGATTGCAGAGGTGATAGTGTGGGGAAGGGAAGCAAAGCTATCATTTAGGGATGCACTGCTTGCCTTTGCAACTGCAGATTTAAGAACAACTGAATTAAAACATGGGGCGAAATTCTCCGTTATCGGCGCAAAGTCTGCCGATCGGCGCAAAAAACAGCGCAAATCCGACTGCGTCACGTCGGAAAAATGGGTCGAAAGTCTCCGGCCCGAAATGGGCTAGCAGCGACGTAACGGGATCCGCGCTTGCACACGTGGTTGACGCCGTGCAGCGTCATACGCGCTGCACGGCGTGACGGCTCATAAGGCCGCGCTGCTCCCCCCCACTCTACCGGAACACCCGACCGGAACACCCGACTGGATGGCTGGCCGCCGCTCAGCCCCGAGGTTCGAGTCACGGGATGTGGAGGCGCTCCTGGACGCAGTGGAGCAGAGGAGGGACGCCCTGTATCCCGGGCACGGCCGCAGAGTTGCCCCACGCCACAGCCGGCGTCTGTGGAGGGAAGTGGCAGAGGCCGTCACCGCTGTGGCCCTGACACCAAGGACAGGCACCCAGTGCCACAAGAAGGTGAACGACCTCGTCAGAGCAGGCAGGGAGAGCCTCCCCATATCCCCCCTCCCCCATATCCCCCCTCCCCCATACCCCCCTCCCCATATCCCCCCTCCCCATATATCCCCCTCCCCCATATCCCCCCTCCCCCATATCCCCCCTCCCCCATATCCCCCATATCCCCAAGTGAATCCAGCCCTAACCTTAACCTCTGCAATGCACGCGCAACCGATGGCGTGCATTCATATACCTGCCTAACAGTGTTGCCTTTTACCCCTGCCACCACCCCCCCCCGCCCCCCCCCCACAAGAGAAGCGTGCACACAACAATAGGGAGCATGTGAGGACTGGAGAAGGCCCCGCTGATGAGAGGCCACTGACCGAACACGAGGAAAGGGCCCTGGAACTGGCTGGCGGACCTGATGACCGGGAGGTTGCTGATGCAGAGGTCGGGGGCGTACTAGCAAGTGAGCCACCGACAGCCCGTCCCCATATCCCCCTCCCCCATATCACCTGATCACTGCCTGCGTGTCTAACCATGCATGCTTCATTGTGTATCGCAGGACCAAACGTCCAGGCATCCATCCCCGCAGATGCAGACTGCCCGCAGGATGCCCCTTGGAGGCCACGGGAGACAGAGAGACCCGGACCCTCCAGCATGCGACGCCCGCAGGATGCCCCTCGGAGGCCACGGGAGACAGAAAGACCCGGACCCTCCAGCATGCGACGCCCGCAGGATGCCCCTCGCACACCACGGGAGACGGAGAGACCTGGAGCAACAGTGAGACGACACCCCCGTCACGTGCGGGAGCGACCACCCAGCGACTAGGGGGGCAGCCACAGGCCCCGTCACATCCGAGCCAGGACACCACTACCCAGGACACCACTACCCGGGACAGCACTGCCCAGGACACCCCTACCCGGGACAGCACTACCCAGGAAGACGAAATACCGGACAGTAGCTCAGAGTGGATGGGTGGAGACGAACCCCCACCCCAAAGTGCCATGGCCTCAGAGTGGGACGAAGAGCACGACACAACGCCACTGCTGGCACCAACACCCTCCACCATCGCAGAAACACTCACCTCGGTTGGGCACTTTAGTGATGAGGCGTCTGGTACACTCACTGGTGCGCACAACACAGCCGTCCCGGTACAGCAGGTGGAGGTAGGAGCAGCAGAGGGGCCGGGCGGTCGGAGGGCAGCCCAGCCCAAGCGAACATCTGCCGCCCAGCTGGTTCCCGGGTTCCTGGAGTTTCCACACCCACACATAGATCCGATGCAACCACCGACCCGGAGGCGAGCGAAGAGGGTGACGGCCGTCTTGCGGCGGCTGCAGTCGCAGGTGGAGGAGTCCACCCGCGTCCAGGAGCTGGAAGTGGTGCCGGTCATGCGTGCCACGCATGGACCCCCCCCATCCCCCTCCCCGGCACGGACCCCCCCCCCCACCCATCCTCCTCCCCGGCACGGACCCCCCTCCCGGCACTCCCCTGGAGCCCATCCCACTCTAACCCCCCCCGCCGCACACACACACACACACACACAACCCGAGACACACCTCTCCTCACACATTCAGACTGCGGCCACGCCATCGCCTGCCTAGCGGCCAACCCCCCAGGCCGTCACTCACCTCCACGCTGGTCGGCGTGAACCTGGAGCACAGGTTCACGCCGATGAAAAGGAGGTTTGATTTACGTCGACGTGAACGGTCATCACGTCGACGTGACTTCGGCCCATCCGGAAGGTAGAATATCGGCAGGCCCAAAATCGGCTGCCTTGCGCAGACGCGTGCCATTCTCCGACGTCAGCGGCGCCATTAACGCCCCGCCGACTTTTCTCCCTTCGGAGACTTCGGCAACCGGCGGGGGCGTGATTCACCGCTGGGGGGTCGGAGAATGACGCCCATGATCTTGCACAGTTAAATAATAAATTCACTGAAACCAAGCCAGTTTCTTTAAGTTTTGCTAATGGTGCTAAAATCAAAAGGTGAGGTGGTTGGGGTTGGGGTTGAGGGGGAGGGAAAGGGGGGGGGGTGGTTGTTGGTGATGCTCATGTTGTGAAGACTTGCTGAGTTTATCTAATAAATGTTGGACCTGCACTGCGTTAACTATGGACAAATTGGGCCTGTGCCATGGGAGGGTACAAATGACCACATTAATGCTGGGACAGGGAGAAGAAACTTCAGCAAGCTTCTCACTTATGATCACTGTCCAATGACCTCTCCTGGACTCCCGTGGCCATCTAGTGAGGATTCAATCCAGTTGTGATGATCCCCATGTTGAAAACTGCTGTCGTTGAGATAAGATCCAGGGTCCCAGGTTCGATTCCCGGCTTGGTTCACTGTCTGTACGGAGTCTGCATGTTCTCCCTGTGTGTGCGTGGGTTTCCTCTGGGTGCTCCGGTTTCCTCCCACAGTCCAAAGATGTGCAGGTTAGGTGGATTGGTCATGCTAAAACTGCCTTTAGTGTCCAAAATGGCCCTTAGTGTTGGGTTGGGTTCCTGGGTTATGGGGATAGGGTGGAGGTGTGGGATTGGGTAGGGTGCTCTTTCAAAGAGCCGGTGCAGTCTCGATGGGCCGAATGGCCTCCTTCTGTACTGTAAATTCTACGATAATTCTATGATATAGGAGCAGAATTAGGCCACTCAGCCCATCGAGTCTGCTCCGCCATTCAATCATGGCTAATATTTTTTTCATCCCCATTCTCCTGCCTTCTCCCCATAACCCCTGGTCCCCTTATTCATAAAAAAACTATCTATCTCTGTCTTAAAGACTCTCAGTGATTTGGCCTCCACAGCCTTCTGCGGCAAAGTGTTCCACCCTCTGGCTGAAGAAATTCCTCCTCATCTCTGTTTTAAAGGATTGTCTCTTTAGTCTAAGATTTTGTCCTCTGGTTCTTGTTTTTCTTACAAATGGAAACATCCTTTCCACTTAACCATTTGTGTGAGGAGCAATTTATAACTTTTAATTTAAAAATATATTTGCGTGTTAAGAAAAATAAAGTGGTTTCAGTTAAATGTTTGGTTGTTTCTGAGCCTTGATGCCTAGAAGTCTGGGCAGGCCTATTGCTGAAAAGTTAGTCTTTTGGGTTTGTTTATATATATTATATATATCCATATATATTTATAAAAATATATGTAGTTTAAACCTTTAATGAGTAATTTTACAATCCCTGAAATATTCCCAATATTTGAAATATTGTGCACAATTCTGGTCGCCACACTACCTGAAGGATGTGGAGGCTTTGGAGAGGGTGCAGGGGAGGTTTACCAGGATGTTGCCTGGTCTGGAGGGTGTTAAGCTATGTGGAGGGGCTGAATAGACTCGGACTGTTTTCATTAGAAAGATGAAGGTTGAGGGGTGACGTGATAGAGGTCTACAAGATTATGAGGGGCATGGATAGAGTGCATGGGCAGGCAGGGTGGAGGGGGTCAGTCACCAGGGGGCATAGGTTTAAGGTCTGTGGGGCAAAGTTTAGAGGAGATGTGTGGGGCAGGTTTTTTACACAGAGGGTGGTGAGTGCCTGGAACGCGTTGCCAGGAGAGGTTGTGGAAGCAGATACATTAATGGTGTTCAAAAGGTATCTTGACAAACACATAGATAGGATGGGTTTAGAGGGACGGCACAAGGAAGTGCTGAGGGTTTTGGCAAAGGTTGGTATCATGACCGGTACAGGTTTGGAGGGCCGAAGGGCCTGTTCCTGTGCTGTTTGAAGTTGAAGAGATGCGTTAAAAAGGGGTTAGATCTTCACTGATTTTGGGAAATGAAAAGACAAAGTTGTGAAAACTAGGCTGATGCCGATTGCAACAATAGTCAAGTGGCACAGAGACAGAGATCCAGAGAAAGAAAATAAAGAGTTCAGTATGTGTGTGCCAGAGAGTGAAGGCAGGGACTTTACAGCTCGCTGAGATGGGAACAGTACAAAGCTAGCGGGACAGTAGTTAACTGAATAGTCATCATATGACTTGGTAACGTGATTAGTTTAGCGGCATTACTACTCAATCAGTGTTTAAAGTGCAGTTATTTATTGGTGTTTCGGGGAGAGATAGGACTTGGGTGAGAAGTGTCACATGAATGCTCAAGAATTCATGAGAACAAAACTGTTTGCCCATGTGCCAATCCCCAAGCAAGGAGCCTTTGTGTCAAGCTAGTGATAAATCTTCACTGGTTTACATGTCTGTAAAGATATTGCCTGGTGAAGGAATAGTGGGAAATTTTATCATCTTCTTTTGTTTGTATTGAGATTTTGCCAACCTTTTTGTCTGGTGAAATATAGTTCAATTTTCTTGTTTTAATAAATATTTTATTCATTGGGCGTGAACATCCGGTCCTGTTGATGGGTGAGCCTCCGCTGCACATTCTCTGATGGCAGAGGGTGCGAACAACTGGAAATCCTGTTGACAGTGGGGAGCCCAGGGGCGGGATTCTCCGACCCCCTGCCGGGTCGGAGAATCGGCAGGGGAACCGGGAAACCTGCCTCGCCGCTCCCAACGCCGGCTGCCGAATTCTCCGGCGCCGGTTTTTTTGGCGGGGGCGGGGATCACGTCATGCCGGTCGGGGACCGTTGGCAGTGGGCCCCCCCCGGGTGATTCTCCGGGCCCTGACGGGCCGAGCGACTGCCCGTTTTCGCCCGATCCCGCAGGCGTGAAATACACAAGGTCCATACCGGCGGGACCTGGCTCTGAGGGCGGCCTGCGTAGTCCTCGGCGGGGGGGCGGGTTGGTCTGGCCCTGGGGGTGGTGCCCCCATGGTGGCCTGGCCCGCGATCGGGGCCCACTGATTTGCGGGTGGGCCAGTGCCATGGGGGCATACTTTCCCTCCGCGTCAGCCTCTGTAAAGCTCCGCCATGGCTGGTGCTGAGAAGAAACCCCTGCGCATGCGGAGGGATCACACCAGCGGTTCTGCGCATGCGCCAGAACACACTGGCGCTCCCGCGCATGCGTCAACTCGCGCCGGCCGGCAGAGGCCCTTCGACGCCGGTTGGCACAGCGCCAACCACTCCAGCGCCGGCATAGCCCCCGGAAGTGCGGAGTATTCCACAACTTCCAGGCGGCCCGACGCCGGAGTGGTGCACGCCACTCTTTGGCACCGGTACGGCCCGCCCGCCGGTTGGGGGAGAATCCCGGCCCAGAAGTTTCCTCCGGTGGCCAACATTAGGCCGTCTCTGCCGCTGCAGTGCACACCATGGCGAGGTGGAATGCATGGTGTCAAGAATTTATCAGCAGAATCCTATGAATTTGTTCTGTAACTTCCTTTCACAATTAGGATCTATTAAGCCAGGTTTCACTCTGGAATCTGATGTGACCATTATTAACATCAGCTGGGATCATAACAAGTCCTGAAGAACACCCAGTGCCTGTGGATCTATAGTGCAGCAAAGCCTTTAGCAGGAGAGCAAAATACAATTAAAGTACTTGAATGTGCATTTGCAAGATTGATAATTTTTTCCCCCCTGATTTTGCTAATTTGCAAAGATTTTTAATTTTGAGTTTCAACAGCGTCAGTGGCTATTTGAACTATTGTTAGTGCATTTAAGTAATCTTCCTGGTAAAATCAGTGGCCACTTTGCCAATGGGGCGAGATTCTCCGACCCCCCGCCGGGTCGGAGCATCGCCGGGGGCTGGCGTGAATCCCGCCCCCGCCGGTTGCCGAATTCTCCGGCACCGGATATTCGGCGGGGGCGGGAATCGCGCTGCACCAGTTGGCGGGCCCCTCCCCACGATTCTCCGGCCCGGATGGGCCGAAGTCCCGCCACTAAAATGCCTGTCCCGCCGGCGTAGATTAAACCACCTACCTTACCGGCGGGACAAGGCGGCGCGGGCGGGCTCCTGTGGGGGGCGCGGGGCGATCTGGCCCCAGGGGGTGCCCCCACGGTGGCCTGGCCCACGATCGGGGCCCACCGATCTGCGGGCGGGCCTGTGCCGTGGGGGCACTCTTTCCCTTCCGCCTTCGCCACGGTCTCCACCATGGCGGAGGCGGAAGAGACTCCCTCCACTGCGCATGTGCGGGAATGCCATCAGCGGCCGCTAACGCACCCGCGCATGCGCCGCCCGGAGATGTCATTTCCGCGCCAGCTGGCGGGGCACTAAAGGCCTTTTCCACCAGCTGGCAGGGCGGAAATTCGTCCGGCGCGGGCCTAGCCCCTTAAGGTTGGGGCTCGGCCCCCCAAGATGCGGAGCATTCCGCACCTTTGGTGCGGCGCTATGCCCGACTGATTTGCGCCGTTTTGGGCGCCAGTCGGCGGACATCGCGCCGATACCGGAGAATTTCGCCCCAGGAGTTTTCTGGCATTGGTCAACTTGGACCTTTGGTCTAGGAAGTGAATAATAACACAGGGCTGTGGGAAGATGCTGTGGGTAACTCTGTGAAGCTTGCACATATCCTGTATCAAGCACACACCTCATGCCAGAAGCTGCGTGCACAAATAACATGCCTTGTGTTTGTAAAGGATAATTATGGCATATGAGTCATTGTCGAAAAGAAACCAGAAGTCCTTTATAGACTTGATCGCAGCATCATTAGATGCTTCTGTTTGTTCATTTTCTGATGTTCAGCTTTTGCTCAGCAGGTCAATTTCACAGTGGCAGATTGTAAAATGAGCAAATAGAAGTTAAAGTACACTAGTGTGTGTGTGTGCAGGTTAATGATTCATTAAGATTACATTATTGAATTTCACACTTTAGTGCCTTGAAGATACTCAAAAGGTTATCTGTTTGTTTTGGTATTTGGCATCATCTTCAAAGTATTAAAGGGAATCTCTTGAGTCCACCTAGTCCTCAGTTTCATTAATCTCATTGCCTCACTGCGCTACTAATATTAACTACTGCTTGAAGTCAACATTTGTTCCATTGCAGGAAGTGTCATTTACTTAATCCTGGAAAATAGTTTTACATTTCTTGGTGATTGAATGCCTTTATTTGAAATGTTGCAAGCTGATGCTTTGGTGTAAGAACAACAATTTGTTTTAAGTAAATACATTTCTGTAACCACGATCATTTGCCACTGCAGAGTGTATGGTTGGGTAAAGATGGGCGTTGCTGTGGTAATTCTTCAGCCATTATCTCCTTGAAATCTCTTTTTCCAGCAATGTAAGTTCCATTAAGGTTAGGGTTAGGCATGAAAGAGCGTGTATCCACACATATAATTAAAGAGCGTGTACACACAGGTATAACTAAAGATCCATGTATATACATGTATAACTAAAAAGCATGTACACACACGGGTAACTAAAGAGTGTGTACACACTTGTACAACTAAAGAACATGTATATACACGTATAACTAAAGAGCATGTACACACACGGGTAACTAAAGAGTGTGTACACACTTGTATAACTAAGAGCATGTACATACATGGATAACTAAAGAGCATGTACTTACACATATAACTTAAGAGCATGTACACACGTAAAACTAAAGAGCATGAACACACATGGATAACTAAAGGGTTTACACACATGTATAACAAAGAGCATGTATACACATGTATAACTGAAGAGCGTGCACACACATGTATAAGTAAAGAGCATGTAGACACACACATATAACTAAAATCTATCCAAACACATGTAACTAAAGAGCACGTACACACACGTGTTAAAGACCATGTATACACATATAACTAAAGTGCATATACAGACACGTATAACTAAAGAGTATGTACACACACGGGTAACTAAAGAGTGTGTACACACTTGTATAACTGAACAGCGTGTACACACATGTATAAGTAAAATGTATCCACACACGTATAACTAAAGAGCGTATACATACACGTATAACTAAAGAGCGTATACATACACGTATAACTAAAGAGAATGTACATATACGTATAACTAAAGAGCATGTACACAACATATAACTAAAGATTGTGTACACGCATGTATAACTAAAGAGCATGTACATACACGTATAACTAAAGAGTGTGTACACGCACATATAACTGAAGAGCATGTACATACACATACAACTAAAGAGCATGGACATATATGTATAACTAAAGAACATGTACACACATGTATAACTAAAGAGCGTGTACGCACGTATAACCCAAGAGTGTGTTCACACATGTATAACTAAAGAACATGGACACACATGTATAACTAAAAAGCATGTACACACGTATAACTAAAGAGCATGAACACACATGTATAACTAAAGTGTCTACACACACTTATAACTAAAGAGTGCATACATACACTTATAACTAAAGAGCATGTACATACACATATAACTAAAGAACATGTACACACATGTATAACTAAAGAGCATGCATACACGTATAACTCAAGAGTGTGTATACACATGTATAACTAAAGAGTGTGCACACACGTATAACTAAAACGCATGTACACATGTATAACTAAAGTGTCTACACACACGTATAACTAAAGAGTGTGTACATACACTTATAACTAAAGAGCATGTACATACACATATAACTAAAGAACATGTACACACATGTATAACTAAAGAGCATGCATACACGTATAACTCAAGAGTGTGTATACACATGTATAACTAAAGAGTGTGCACACACGTATAACTAAAACGCATGTACACATGTATAACTAAAGTGTCTACACACACGTATAACTAAAGAGTGTGTACATACACTTATAACTAAAGAGCATGTACATACACATATAACTAAAGAACATGTACACACATGTATAACTAAAGAGCATGCATACACGTATAACTCAAGAGTGTGTATACACATGTATAACTAAAGAGTGTGCACACACGTATAACTAAAACGCATGTACACATGTATAGCTAAAGTGTTTGCACACAGTATAACTAAAGAACATGTATACACATATAACTAAAGAGCATGTACACACATGTACACACACATGAGGGGCTGTTTAGCACAGGGCTAAATCGCTGGCTTTGAAAGCAGACCAAGGCAGGCCAGCAGCACGGTTAAATTCCCGTAACAGCCTCCCCGAACAGGCGCTGGAATGTGGCGACTAGGGGCTTTTCACAGTAACTTCATTTGAAGCCTACTTGTGACAATAAGCGATTTTCATTTCATTTCATTTCACTTCATGTATAACTAAAGAGCGCTTACACACGTATAACTAAAGAGCATGTACATAAGTGTATAACTAAAGAGCGTGCATACACATGTAGACATAAAGAAAACAAAAAGAGTTCCAGAGAATGTTGGTGTTGCAGGCAGCAATAATCACTGACCGCTATCATGTTACAAGATCTAGAGGGCAGCCATCCTATTTTTTTGGGCTCTCAAGAAGGAGAATGAAGACATATCCAGTAATGACTCCCACAGGGTACTTTGGGGTGTGCCTAAAACTATGTGGTACTTCACCAAAATGACCCTAGTGTGAGGTTTTTAAAAATTAATTTACGGGATGTGGGCATCGCTGGCTGGGTCAGCATTTATTGCCCATTCCTAGTTTCCCTTCAGAAGGTGGTGGTGAGTTGCCTTCTTGAACCGCTGCAGTCCTTGAGGTGTAGGTATACCCACTGTTAGGGGGCAGTTCCAGGATCTTTTTAAAATATAAATTTAGAGTACCCAATTAATATTTTCCAATTAAGAGGCAATTTAGCGTGGCCAATCCACCTACCCTGCACATCTTTGGATTGTGGGGGCAAAACCCACGCAAACACGGAGAGAATGTGCAAATTCCACACGGACAGTGACTCAGAGCCGGGGTCGAACCTGGGCGCCGTGAAAGTTCCAGAATTTTGACCCAGCGACAGTAAAGGAATAGCGACATATTTCCACGTCAGGGTGGTGAGTGACTTGGAGAAGAACCTCCAGGTGGTGGGCTTCCCAGGTTTCTGCTGCTCTTGTCCTTCTAGATGGTAGTGGTCGTGAGTTTGGAAGTTGCTGTCTAAGGAACCTTGGTGAATTACTGCAGTGCATTTTGTAGATGGTACACACAGCTGTCACTGTCCATCAGTGGTGGAGGGTTTGAATGTTTGTGGGAGGGGGAGCAATCAAGAGGTCTGCTTTATCCCGGATGGTGTTGAGCTGCTTGAGTATTGTTGAAGCTGCATTCATCCAGGCAAGTGGAAAGTATTCTATTACACTCCTAACTTGTGCCTTGTAGATAGCGGCCAGACTTTGGGGGGGGGGGGGGGAGGTCAGGAGGTGAGTTATTCCTAGCCTTTGACCTGCCCTGGTAGCCATAGTATTAATGTGGCTAGTCCTGTTCAATTTCTGATCAATGGTAACCCGCAGGATGATGATTGTGTGGGTTTCAGCGATGATAATGCCATTGAGTGTCAAGGGCCGATGGTTCGATCCTCTCTTGTAGGAGATGGTCATTGCCTGGCACTTCTGTGGCACGGATGTAACTTGCCACTTGTCAGCCAAGCCTGGATATTGTCCAGGCCTTGCTGCAATTAGACGTGGACTGCTTCATTATCTGAGTAGTAAGAAATGGTGCTGAACATTGTGTAGTCATTCGCAAACATCCCCACTTCTGACCTTATGATGGAAGGGAGGTTATTGACGAAGCAGCTGAAGATGGTTGGGCCTCGGACACTACCCTGAGGAACTCATGCAGCGATGTCCTGGAGCTGATGATTGACCTCCAACCACCACAAACATCTTTCAGTGGGTGATGCAGTCTGTTTGCATCACCTCTGAATCAGAATTTATTTTCTCAAGAAAGAAAAGCGAAAGCACAAATGTGCCAGATGTAGCCCTCTGTCGCCAGGATCTGACGCATGCTGCCTGACATGCTGATAATTTGCAGCAGTTTTTTTGTTTTCCAGCTCCGCTGATCTTGGCTTGGATCTGTTTAGCATTGGAAGACCCTCATCTCCTACTTTCATCGAAAATGAAGCACTATAAAGAATTATAAGGAATTGAACCTTTCTTGTTAACTGCTTTGAAGTGTCTCGTTTAAAGTAGTGGTTCAGGGGAATGCAATAGTACCAGGGTGGTGAATGAACGAACAGAGGTAAACAGCTTATTGACCTGTGGTGCATCAGTGTTCTTTCATTCGATTTGTGCTTCTCTATTCACCAATTCTCTTCCTATGATGACATCATCAACTTAAGTAGGAACACTTCAAAAATAAATGCACGGAGAGGCTAAAATATTCATCGCTTGTTACAATGACATCTAAAAGGACTTACCGATAGTGGGATATTTCATCAACAGACAGTACCAGTTCAATTAGTTAGCCTCTCACGCATGAGACGGGGAAAGCGCCGGGACCAGATGGGTTCCCTGTGGAATTTTATAAAACATTTGCTGATCGATTGGTTCCACTGGTGGTGGAGATGTTTGAAGATTTGATTATGCGGGGGTGTCTTCCAGGGACAATGAGGCAAGCATCCATCTCTCTCTTGCTAAAGAAGGAAAAAGATAGACTGTGGTCATACCGCCCAATATTATTATTGCGTGTAGATGCCAAGATCTTGGCAAAGGTGCTTGTGCTTAGGTTAGGGGTGTATCTCTCACAGGTTATTGGAGAAGACCAGACGGGTTTTGTGATGGGTAGGTGCTTGTCATCTAATGTGAGACGGTTATTAAATGATGTTGTCCCCAGCGGAAGAAAGAGAATAGGAGGTTATTGTGGCATTAGCTGTGGTAAAAGCCTTTGATGGGATAGCATGGGGATATTTGTTTGCAGTATTGGAGTGGTTTGGGATAGGACCTAAGTTTGTGGAGTGGGTTCAGTTACTATATGAGGAACCTATTGTTCACGTAAACAATACGAGCTCAAACTATTTTCAGTTACAAACGAGAAAGAGGCAGGGATGCCCTATGTCCCCCCCGCCTCTTATTTGCATTGGCAATTGAGCCGTTGGCCATTGCTATGAGATTATTGGATAGATGGAGGGGAATAGTAAGGAGGAGGGCGGAACATAGGTGGCGGGATTCTCTGTCCCGCCGCACCAATTTTCTGGTGTGGCATGCCCCTGCCAGTGGCGGGGTTCTCTGTCTTGCCAGCTGGCCACTGGGATTTCCTATTGTGGACAGCCCAATGCCGTCGGAAAATTCACGGACGTGGGTGCACTGCCGGAGCAACGGAGAATCCCGATAGCGGAGAATCCAGCCCACAGTATCTCAGTGCGCTGATGATCTTCTTTTGTATGTAACGGCCCCGATCCCCACAAAGCATGGCATCATGGCGCTGCTGAAATGATTCGGGGTATAAATTAAATTGGGAGAAAAGCGAATGTTTTCCGGTTACCAAACTGGGGATAGGGGTCAATTATAGGAGTGTTGCCATTTCGTCTGACGGGTCCCAATTTTCAATACTTAGGGGTTCAGGTAAGCTGGGGTTGGGGTCAGCTCCGAAAACTGAATTTCGTAAGTCTGGTTAACAGGGTTAAAGCGGATTTGCTGAGATGGAACAGCCTCCCTCAGTCCTTGGCTGGCAGAATCCAGTCGGTAAAAATGAATGTCCTCCTGCGTTTTCTAATTCTATTTCAGTGTTTGCCCGTGTTCTTACCTAAATCCTTTTTTCTGGGAGTAGAGAGACTGATTTTGATGTTCATTTGGGTGGAAAAGTAGTCAGGATCCAGAAGGCGGTTCTCCAGAAGGATCGACAGTCAGGGGGCCTGGCTCTGTCAAATCTTTTGTACCATTATTGGGCAGCAAACGCTGAGAAGGTGCTGGGGATTCGGAGGAGCTCTGGGTGCGGCTGGAGCCGAGCTCATGTAGGGGATCAGGAATCCGGACGTTGGTGACAGCTGCCTTATCCTTTTCTCGGAGGAAATATTCAAGAAATCTGGTACCAATTTGTGTGAAGCGTTTAAACCGATGAACTTTGACAGTAGATTCCGGGGACGGGAGGAGAAAGGGGTGGTTGTAATGAAAGGTTTGTTCGTGGAAGGCCAATTTGCGAGCTTTGAAGAGTTGGTAGCGAAATTTGGACTTTCGGGGACGGAAACATTTGGATATTCGCAGTGTGCGACTTCGCGAACAAGTTTTCCATCTTTTCCGGTGATACCGCCTTCCTTGTTATTGGAGAGGGTTCTGTCGTTGGCGGGGGAAAAGCAAGGGAAAACGTCAAGAGTTTATGGGAGGCTCATGTCAGAGGAGGCTAATTTTGGTTGAAGTCAAAACCAAGTGGGAAATGGAACTAGGGTGTGGTGTGACATTCTGCGAAGGATAAAGGCGACGTCATCATGTGCTAGGTTAGGACTGATACAATTGAAGGTGGTGCATAGAGCTGATTTGACCAAATCCACGATGAGTAAGATGTTTGTGGAAGAAGAAGAGTGTGAGCAGTGTGGAAGGGGCCCGGCCAATCATGTACATAAGTTCTGGGCATTTCCCAAGCTCGTGGGGTTTTGGGTCCCCTTCTTCAGCACCATGCAGGCCATTCTACAAATTAAGCTGAATTCCTCTCGTGGCCATATTTGGGGTGTCGGACCTACCAGAGCTTCAGACGGGGAGGGGGCCGATGTTCTGGCCTTCGCCTCACTGACTGCTCATTAGGTTAATACTAATGAAGTGACGGTGAAACATCACGGAAATAGCTGTGGATACATTCATCTGCTCTTCATGTTTTCTCATCGCTGAAGAAGTTTAAAATCCAAGTGCCTCAGTCTGGCTCGGAGATTTTAGGAATTTTTACTTCTTGAAAAAGTTAAGTACACCGTGAGGGGCTCAATTGACGGGTTAAACCAGAGATGGGGGCCGTTCATTTTGTACATTAAAGAATTAGTCACGGAAGGGATGGGGTTGCTATTATTGTTATTAAATTGATTGTTGTTCCTGTCATTTTTTGTATTATGTGCAATATTTAAAAATTGAATAAAAAAATATTTTTTTATATGTCTGAAAACATGGAGGCAAGGGCAAAGATATTTGCTGTTTTGTGTCCCTACCTGCCAATAATGACATTACGGATGGCGAACATTTCCAGAGCATCCTGACCAGAAAATATAAACAACTTACATAAGCAGCAGATTCTCCTTTTGTGTGAGTAACAATAAGTGCCCACAGCAATGCATCACTTTTGCAGTTTTAATACGCTATGTAAAACATCACCGAAATAGCTGTGGATACATTCATCCGCTCTTCATGTTTTCTCATCTCTGAAGAAGTTTCAAATCCTGCCTAAATAGCTTGCTAAACGAAGGAACAGACTTGCATTTATGCAGCAGTTTTCATGTTCTCAGACCATCCCTCAGTGCTTTCCAGCCAATGAAGTACTTCCTGATGTGTGGGCACTGTTGTATTATCGGAAACCCGATAGCCCATTTGCACACAGCAAGAACCCATATAAATAACATTGCGATAATGAGCAGATAATCTGATTTCGTGATGCTGGTTGAAGGATAATAATTGAAGAACACCTCTGCATTCCTTCAAAATAATAATTATAATTGCTTATTGTGAGAAGGAGGCTTCAATGAAGCTACTGTGAAAAGCCCCTAGTCATCTACTAGGTCAATTACTAGAGGGCATAGGTTTAAGGTGTGAGGGGCAATGTTTAGAGTAGATGTACGAGGCAAGTTTTTTACGCAGAGGGTAGTGGGTGCCTGGAACTCGCTACCGGAGGAGGTAGTGGAAGCAGGGACGATAGGGACATTTAAGGGGCATCTTGACAAATATATGAATAGGATGGGAATAGAAGGATACGGACCCAGGAAGTGTAGAAGATTGTAGTTTAGTCGGGCAGCATGGTCGGCACGGGCTTGGAGGGCCGAATGGCCTGTTCCTGTGCTGTACATTTCTTTGTTCTTTGTATCACATTCCAGCACCTGTTCGGGAGGCCGGTACGGGAATTGAACCCGTGCTGCTGGCCTTGTTCTGCATTACAAGCCAGCTGTTCAGCCCACTGTGCTAAACCAGCCCCTAATGCTAGGGGAGCTTTCACATCCAGCTGTGAGGTCAGATGGGGCCTCGCTTCAGCATCTCATCCAAAAGACGTAAGTTCCAACAGTACAGGGCTCAATTGGCACTGGATTTCTAGAATAACTGGCAGCATTCCACTTAATTATAAGGGTTTGACTGAAGCAGCTCTTCCCATTGCACTATTAAAATCTGCTTGTAACTCTGGTGATGGATGTGACAACACATTTAAAAGCAGCAGTTTTGGAAATGCACCTTATTTTGCAGTCTTTGATCAGTTGACACCTCCAAAAAGGTGTGCTATCGATTCAGAATATAGAATGATGAGAACATTTGAAATAAGCCCAGGGTCATTTGGCCCTTTGCGCTGACTCCTCTGTTCAGTAAAATCGTGGCTGATCTTTACTTTGTCGGAATGTTCCCCTTTCTCTTAATTTATTTAGTATCCAAAACCCTATCGATCTCGGGAATGAACATCTTCTTCTTCTTAGCCAGTCCCTCAAAGGCGAGGATGACTTACTTCCACACTAAAAATGGGTTCTGGGTGACTGAGGAGTCCAATGCCCAGGAGATTTACAGTCTCTGTCACAGGTGGGGCAGAGGGTGGTTGGAGGAGCGGGTGGGTGGGGTGCCTGAGTTACGACCCGCTCTTTTTGCTGTCGACATTTGGTTTCAGCTTGCTCTCAGTGATGAAACCTAAGGTGTTCAGCTCCTTCCCCGGATTCTTTTCCTCCAATTCGGGCTGTCTTGGGCCTGGGATTCCCAGGTGTCAGTGGAGGTGTCACTTTTTCAAGGAATCTTTGAGAGTGTCCTTGAAGTATTTCCTCTCCTCTCTGGGGCTTGCTTGCCATGTCAAAGCTCCGTATAGAGAGTTTGTTTTGGGAGTCTAGTGTCAGGCATGGAGAGGATGTGGCCCACCCAATGGAGCTGAGCAAGTATGATCAAGACATGAGCGAGAACACTGATGTTGTCAGAGGATAGAACAACCTTAGATCTGGCCTGCAGTCAGTGGATGTGGAACAGATTCCCGTTTGTTCTGTAGTTTAACTCCACACAAGTGACGGGTGGTGGGGGGGCTTGCTGAGTGTGAGATGGAGCATTACAGCAAGGGCGGGCCTCTCCCCCTCCGGGCCTACGTCCTGGCGCGGCCGGCCCCTGAACACCGACTCTATGTTGGGGCGGGGCTGGAGCGGGTAAGAAATTCCCCCGCGCATGCGCAGGATGGCGCGGCCCAACTGCGCATGCGCAGGATGGCGCTGCCCCAACTGCGCACGCGCGGGTTGGTGTGGCGCCCATTTGGCGCCGCATAAGGAGGCTGGAGCGGCGTGAACTGCTCCAGCGCCGTACTGGCCCCCACACCCGGGCTCTGTTCACTTGGCCTCAATATCGGAGAATCGCGCCCAAGGTCTTCTCCCTCCATTGTGGTCACCAGTTTTTGAATTCAGATACCCAACTACCATTTTATCTAACTTTGCGTATCATAGTGGTTTTGGCCCAGGGATTTTACTGCTACTGGAGGGAGAGAGAGAGAGCAATTAATCTCCTACTCCAAACCACTTTAAGGGGTATGATGGTAAGGTCACAAGTGATTTTCTGCACCAGATAATATCAGAATGTTTTGCTCATTTGATCTAATTTGGGATGATTTAGCTTCTGGAATGCGGGCAATAATTCTTCGAAGGGATGGACGATAAATGCTGGCCTAACCAGCGACGGCCCCATCCCATGAATGGAACTAAAATTCGTCCTGGAACTAGTGGGGCTGAAGAATTATGTAACAAGCCAATGAATCACCAGTTTCACTTTCCTCTTACGTATTATATTTGTCCAGTAGCATTCAGTCCCTGCAATAATCACGCACCGCGGCATCATCAGCAAATTTGATGCTGCTGCTCTCTGATGCCAAGTGGAATATAAAAATCACACGTGGAACCCAATTTCAATTTTAACCATGACTGGAAGGCCTTGGAATAATTTGATGAAAGGAAATCTTCGGACTGTTGGCAGCAAAGCATTAATTTGCACAAGGAATAGCTTTTCAGGCAGCGTGGTTGAGGGAACAAGTCTGGGATCATTCAAAGGCAATTAGAAATGTAGTTCAACAGAAGCATGAGATATATGGACCAACTGGCCACCTTCCCTCATGTAATTATGCATTGCAGGAGTTACGAATGACTTAATATTTGTCATTTTTATCCGGCCTTTCCCAGTCTGTTAAATTACTCAGAGCTCCCTGTTGCAGCTGAAAAACATCGGCCCAACAATTAAATGATTTATTTTTCCACAATTAGTTTTTGTGATATTTTGTTGACCGGTGATGCTCTGTTACATATCAAGGTGGTATTGGTACATCCTCCGCAATGCGAGAGGAATGTTCCACAAGCCCTGCACCAAGTGTGGTTGACGGCCACCGACAGATCTGTGAAAGTGTTCCCACGCCTTCCTCTTGACGTCTTGTCTCAAGGCACATTCCCATTCTTTTTAATCCCTGTAACTGTTGTTGCAGAATCAGCAGATCTTTTTTTTCACAGCTAACTCAGTCTGGGGAAAAAAAACGCAGCTTACCGTAAGTGGGACTGTTTACGTTCTACTATTGCCAACCAAAAAGATCATTCAAAACTAAGATTGACAGCCTGGCTGTATTTGCCATTTCTTTTGTTTTGTGCACCGACCTCTGTTTAGCAAACTTTGTTCATTTTTAGATTTAAATGCTTAATTGTTAACATGTTTAATATTGACTTTTGTCATTTTCCAACCTTGTCCTTTGAGTTCCTTTTCCATCACTCGTTTTTAGCTTCTTATCACTATATGTTTCATTGAGTAACTGCACTGAATGTCCCCTCCACCATATGTCTTCTTTAAGTGCATCTCGCTCGTGAGATCTCCGTCCTGCTCCCTTGACCCTATGCCTGCTAGACCCCTGATCTTTATGCACCCCACCTGCTGTACCCTACTCTGCCTCGATAAAGGGAATACTTTCCTTCAAACTGCCACCAGGAACCACCTCCGAAACCAATCCTCAACTCATATGACATTGTCACATTGCATCTCTTTTCCAAATTCCCCATCATCTCAAGTCCTTGTACAATTGTGCTCATCTGCCTTGTATTATCCTATTTTAATTCCTCCATTTTGGTTTCCAGCCTGACTTAGAACTGGAAGTGCTTGAACTAAACAGGTGAGGGATATTCTCTGTGATGCCACACTTCTTAATGTTTTCGGTCTCTCCACAGTCAGTCAAAAGACTGACAGCATCATCCTTCGCCAACAGCTTTCCTTCCTCACACAGCTCATTGGGGCTGCCTGTGCTTAGTTCGACACTCAGTTGTCCGATCAGACTCAGAGCATCTTTAGCAATGGTTTCGCCTTCCATATGTGAACTGTAGCTGTTCTCATTTATGTGCTACCCATCGGTGAGATCGCCCACCAACAAGGGAACCTTATTCACCTATCTGTGGCTGGCATGAAGCTTTAATGCTCCACCGCCTCGCTGGACTCCTCCATTGCTTCTCCATTACGAGGTTAGATAGTGGGTAAATAGACGTCTCTTCCACCTCACAGCTCACATTTGATGACCTTATCACTGCTCCCCAGCCACTGTCCCAGCCTGAATTACACTTCTCATTACTGCTGCACTGGTTACCCTTTCTCTTCTCCACCACAAAGACTGCCTACTCTGATCTTGACTGACCTCTGCCCTTACCTTGACCCGTTGCCACTGAAATCCTCCTCCAAGCTTTTGTCACCTCCAGAAATGTCTCCAATGTGAACCTCAATATGTCCAACGTTCTGCTGCATGCATGGAATACAACATGAAGACTGGCCTGCCCTTCACCTTATACACCTATTTTTCACCTGTCCACTACCCACCTCACCAGCTCATCAAAATTAAAATTCTCATCCTTACATCCCTTGAAGAATCTTCTGTGTCTCTGTTGCATCCTCGAGCACTGAAACCATTGCCCTGCACCCCTGAGCTCTCTGACATTTTAAAAACAATACAGAAAGAGGCCCTTCATCTCATTGTGCCTGCACAAGCCATCAAACACTTATCAACTCTAATACCATTTTCCAGCACTTGGTCCATAGCATTGTATGTTTTGGCATTTCAAGTACTCATCTAAGTGCTTCTTAAATGTTGTGAGGGTTCCTGCCTCAACTGTCCTTTCAGGCAGTGAGTTCCAGATTCCCACCCTTGCCTTTAAAAAGCCTTTTTAAATTTGGGCAGCACGGTAGCACAGTGGTTAGCACAGTTCCTTCACAGCTCCAGGGTCCCAGGTTCGATTCCCAGCTTGGGTCACTGTCTGTGCGGAGTCTGCACATCCTCCCCGTGTCTGCGTGGGTTTCCTCTGGGTGCTCCGGTTTCCTCCCGCAGTCCAAAGATATGCAGGTTAGGTGGATTGGCCATGATAAATTGCCCTTAGTGTCCAAAACTGCCCGTAGTGTTGGGTTGGGTTACTGGGTTATGGGGATAGGGTGGAGGTGTGGACCTTGGGTAGGGTGCTCTTTCCAAGAGCCGGTGCGGACTCGATGGGCCAAATGGCCTCCTTCTGCACTGTAAATTCTATGCAATCTCCTGCCCTTACCTTAAGTCTATGCCCCCTGGTTATTGACCCCTCTGTCAAAGGAAAAGATTTCTTCCTATCGACCCTACCTGTGTCCCTCATAATTTTGTACACCTTGATGAGGTCCCGCCTCAGCCTTCTCTGCTCCAAGGAAAACAACACCATCCTATCCAGTCTCTTTTGACAGCTGAAGCACAGGCGACATCCTGGTGAATCTCCTCTGCATCTTCTCTAGTGCAATCATATTCTTCCTGTCGTGTTGCACACAGTAATATAACTGTGTCTTAACGAGTGTTTTATACAGCTCCACCAGAACCTCCCTGCTTTTATGTGCTGTGCCTTGACTAATGAAGGCAAGTATCTCATTTGCCTCCTTTTTAAAAAATAAATTCCAATTAAGGGGCAATTTAGCATGGCCAATCCACCTACCCTGGACATCTTTGGGTTGTGCGGGTGAGACCCACGCAGACACGAGGAGAACATGCAAACTCCACATGGACAGTGACCCGGGGCCAAGATTGAACCTGGGTCCTCGGTGCCTTAAGGCAGCAGTGCTAACCACTGCGCCACCATGCCACCCCTCATTTGCCTTCTTAACTACCTTATCTACCTGTCCTGCTGCCTTCAGGGAGTTTTGGATATGCACACCAAGGTCCCTCTGGTTCTCTGTACTTCCACGCGTCCTACTGTTCATTGTGTATCCCTTGCCTTGTTAGTCGTCCCAAAATTCGCCACCTAACATTTTGGCTCGAGACTTTTGTGCATCTTCCCCTAACTTTGGTCACCATAATTAGCCATGCCTTCCGCACCTAGTACTTGTACTCTGGAAGTCTTTTCCTAAACCTCATTCCATGCCTCTCCTCCTTGACGATCTCCCTTTAAATCCATCTCTTTGACCAGCCTTTTGGCCACTTATCCAACTATCTATTGTCTCACAAGCCTTTCTTCCCATTCACATTGAAGAAGTACCTTCCTTCTGATTTTTATTTTGGTCAAAGAGCCATGAAAATGTAATCCATTGTTATGTTGGACACCTGCTGGTGTTCTTTTTATAGGTGAGTTGTAAGTAATTGTTTATCTCCTTCACAAGCTTGACTTGCACGCAACATTTTCCTCTAACAGTGGCCAAATACTGATGAACTCCATCACAAAACCGGACAACTACTCAACAGATCAGGAAAAGAAATGTGTAACCTCAAGGTATTGATTTTAGCACGACTATACGTCATGATTCTGTATTTTGAGGTGTCCATGGGAATCCATCCAGGAATAATTTGCCCATGTGCACTTGATTCCACCTGAATAGAACAATTGGTGAGCGGCATGGTAGCACAGTGGTTAGCAATGTTGCTTCACAGGGTCAGGGACCCGGGTTCGATTCTCGGCCGGGTCACTGGCTGTGCGGAATATACACTTTCTCGCTGTGTCTGTGTGGGTTTCCTCCGGGCACTCCGGTTTCCTCCCACAAGTCCTGAATGACGTTCTTGTTAGATGATTGGACATTCTGAATTCTCCCTCTGTGTACCCAAACAGGCGCCGGAGGCCGGAGTATGGCGACTAGGGGCTTTTCATAGTAACTTTGTTGCAGTGTTAATGTAAGCCTACTTGTGATACTAATAAAGATTATTGTAACTCAATTATTGGCTTTTTCTATGCACCAATATAATCAGAAAATATGTTTGATATATCAAGAGGTTGAATTAACCTGGGGTGGAATTTAATGCTCTCATTCGTGGTGGGTTTGGTGGCAGGGGGGGCATTTAATCAGGTGGGAGTGTTGGGGGTGGGGACGCTGCCACCTTCCTGCTGCTGCTCTGATTATGTCTGGGCCGGGAAGGCTCAAGGATGGCCTTTTTGCCTCTTTGCAAATTGAAGCTCTTAAGTGGGCACTTAATGTTCAGTTAAGGACCTCATCCCACTGCCACTGGTGTTCACCCACCGGCAGGCGGTATACTTGCCATATGGGAAGCCCAAAAATCAAACCCTTGTGGGCTTCTGGGAGAGTTGGAGAGTGGGTGATGGTGGGATCCCTCGCTCTAAAACACTCCACATCTGATCCAGGAACCTGGCATTGGGATGTGGGGGAAATGGGGAGGGCAGAGGGAATGCCACTGCCCATTTGCTGACCCCACCCTCCATCTTTAACAACCCTCCTGCAATCCCTCCAGCCGTCACTCATCTATGGCCTGGGTCGACTGGCGATCCTGTGCCTTGGGTGGGTAAATTACTGGCAGCAGCCACCATTTCCCTGGTTTCTCTCTGCCCCTCTGTGCCTTCATCTCGGGGAAAGCCTACCGCTGTTCAGTTGTGTGTCTGATTGGCACTTGGTGCAGTGGACCTTCCCGATAAAGTGCCTTTGTGGTCCTCGCACCAGATTTTCAGCTGGTTGGCGAGAATGTCATCACTTCCATTGAATTCCACCATAACTGTGCACAGCTTTCCAATTATCATGGAACTTAACAACACAGGAGACGGTTGAGAACCTGAATATTACTTTTCCTCACTCACTTGTCCTGCCTTTTCCCAACAACCAGGCTTCCTCTTATTTCCTCTGTGACATCACAAAGACTGCCATTGGAGGAAATATCAGTTCATACCAGTTCAGAATAGTCAATAGCCAACACTGCTTACTGGGACTAGTACTACTGGAGTTCTATTATCAGGTATGCCAAATCCGTTCAGATATATTTTACTTGAAGCATGTGGAGCAGCAGTTGGATGCATGCAGGTGGCGGAAAGCATCATAGATAGCAGTTATATAAATGTGGTCACACCCAAGGTGCAGGCAGAGAAATGGGTGACCACGAGAAAGGGCAGGCAGTCAGTGCAGGAATCCCCTGTGGTTGTCCCCCTCTCGAACAGGTATACCCCTTTGGATACTGTCGGGGGGATAGCCTATCAGGGGAAAACAGCAGCAGCCAGAGCAGTGGCAGCACGGCTGGCTCTGATGTTCAGAAGGGAGGGTCAAAGCGCAAAAGAGCAATAGTCATAGGGGACTCTATAGTCAGGGGCACAGATAGGCGCTTCTGTGGACGTGAAAGAGACTCCAGGATGGTATGTTGCCTCCCTGGTGCCAGGGTCCAGGATGTCTCCAAACGGGTAGAGGGCATCCTGAAGTGGGAGGGCAAACAGGCAGAGGTCGTTGTACATATTGGTACTAATGATATAGGCAGGAAGGGGCATGAGGTCCTGCAGCAGGAGTTCAGGGAGCTAGGCAGAAAGTTAAAAGACAGGACCTCTAGGGTTGTAATCTCAGGATTACTCCCTGTGCCACGTGCTAGTGAGGCTAGAAATAGGAAGATAGAGCAGCTAAACAGGTGGCTAAACTGCTGGTGTAGGAGGAAGGGTTTCTGTTATCTGGACCACTGGGAGCTTTTCCGGGGCAGGTGTGACCTATATAAGAAAGATGGGTTGCATTTAAACTGGAGAGGCATAAATATCCTGGCCGCGAAGTTTGCTAGTGTCACACGGGAGGGTTTAAACTAGTATGGGTTGGGCACGGGAGCAATAGGTCAGAAGGTTTGAGGGAGAACTAGGGAATAGGGCCAGTATGGCTCTGAGGAAGAGCACGCAGGGAGAAGTTGCTGAATACAGTGGGTCTGGTGGCCTGAAGTGCATATGTTTTAATGCAAGAAGTATTACGGGTAAGGCAGATGAACTTAGAGCTTGGATTAGTACTTGGAACTATGATGTTGTTGCCATTACAGAGACCTGGTTGAGGGAAGGGCAGGATTGGCAGCTAAACGTTCCAGGATTTAGATGTTTCAGGCGGGATAGAGGGGGATGTAAAAGGGGTGGTGGAGTTGCGCTACTGGTTCGGGAGAATATCACAGCTGTACTAGGGAGGACACCTCAGAGGGCAGTGAGGCTATATGGGTCGAGATCAGGAATAAGAAGGGTGCAGTCACAATGTTGGGGGTTTACTACAGGCCTCCCAACAGCCAGCAGGAGATAGAGGAGCAGATAGGTAGACAGATTTTGGAAAAGAGTAAAGACAACAGAGTTGTTGTGATGGGAGACTTCAACTTCCCCAATATTGACTGGGACTCACTAAGTGCCAGGGGCTTAGACAGGGCAGAGTTTGTAAGGAGCATCCAGGAGGGCTTCTTAAAACAATATGTAGACAGTCCAACTAGGGAAGGGGCTGTACTGGACCTGGTATTGGGGAATGAGCCCGGCCAGGTGGTAGAAGTTTCAGTAGGGGAGCATTTCGGGAACAGTGACCACAATTCAGTAAGTTTTAAAGTGCTGGTGGACAAGGGTAAGAGTGGCCCTGGGGTGAATGTGCTAAATTGTGGGAAGGCTAATTATAACAATATTAGGCAGGAACTGAAGAACCTAGATTTGGGGCGGATGTTTGAGGGTAAATCAACATCTGACATGTGGGAGGCTTTCAAGTGTCAGTTGAAAGGAATTCAGGACTGGCATGCTCCTGGAGGAAGAAGGATAAATACGGCAATTTTTGGGAATCTTGGATAACGAGAAATATTGTAGGCCTCGTCAAAAAGAAAAAGAAGGCATTTGTCAGGGCTAAAAAGCTGGGAACAGACGAAGCCTGGTGAAACATAAGGAAAGTAGGAAGTAACTTAAGCAGGGAGTCAGGAGGGATAGAAGGGGTCACGAAAAGTCATTGACAAGTAGGGTTAAGGAAAATCCCAAGGCTTTTTACACGTACATAAAAAGCAAGAGGGTAGCCAGGGAAAGGGTTGGCCCACTGAAGGATAGGCAAGGGAATCTATGTGTGGAGCAAGAGGAAATGGTACTAAATGAATACTTTGCATCAGTATTCACCAAAGAGAAGGAATTGGTGGATGTTGAGTCTGGAGAAGGTTGTGTAGATAGCCTGGGTCACATTGAGAACCAAAAAGACGAGGTGTTGGGCTTCTTGAAAAATATTAAGGTAGATAAGTCCCCAGGGCCTGATGGGATCTACCCCAGAATACTGAAGGAGGCTAGAGAGGAAATTGCTGAGGCCTTGGCAGAAATCTTTGGATCCTCACTGTCTTCAGGTGATGTCCCGGAGGACTGGGGAATAGCCAATGTTGTTCCTCTGTTTAAGAAGGGTAGCAGGGATAATCCAGGGAATTACAGGCCGGTGAGCCTTACGTCAGTGGTAGGGAAATTTCTGGAGAGAATTCTTCGAGACAGGATCTACTCCCATTTGGAAGCAAATGGACGTATTAGTGAGAGGCAGCATGGTTTTGTGAAGGGGAGGTCATGTCTCACTAACTTGTTAGAGTTTTTCGAAGAGGTCAGAAAGATGATTGATGCAGGTAGGGCAGTGGATGTTGTCTATATGGACTTCAGTAAGGCCTTTGACAAGGTCCCTCATGGTAGACTAGTACAAAAGGTGAAGTCACAAGGGATCGGGGTGAGCTGGCAAGGTGGACACATAACTGGCTAGGTCATGGAAGGCAGACCTAATTGCAGATTTCTAATTGGAGGGCTGTGACCAGTGGTGTTCCGCAGGGATCAGTGCTGGGACCTTTGCTGTTTGTAGTATATATAAATGATTTGGAGGAAAATGTAACTGGTCTGATTAGTAAGTTTGCAGACGACACAAAGGTTGGTGGAATTGCAGATAGCGATGTGGACTGTCAGAGGATACAGCAGGATTTAGATTGTTGGAGACTTGGTGGAGAGATGGCAGATGGAGTTTAATCCGGATAAATGTGAGGTAATGCATTTTGGAAGGTCTAATGCAGGTAGGGAATATATAGTGAATGGTAGAACCCTCAAGAGTATTGAAAGTCAGAGAGATCTAGGTGTACAGGTCCACAGGTCACTGAAAGGGGCAATACAGGTGGAGAAGGTAGTCAAGAAGGCATACGGCATGCTTGCCTTCATTGGCCGGAGCATTGAGTATAAGAATTGGCAAGTCATGTTGCAGCTGTATAGAACCTTAGTTAGGCCACACTTGGAGTATAGCGTTCAATTCTGGTCACCGCACTACCAGAAGGATGTGGAGGCTTTAGAGAGGGTGCAGAAGAGATTGACCAGAATGTTGCCTGGTATGGAGGGCATTAGTTATGAGGAGCGGTTGAATAAACTCGGTTTGTTCTCACTGGAACGACGGAGGTTGAGGGGCGACCTGATAGAGGTCTACAAAATTATGAGGGGCATAGACAGAGTGGATAGTCAGAGGTCTTTCCCCAGGGTAGAGGAGTCAATTACTAAGGGGCATAGGTTTAAGGTGCGAGGGGCAAGGTTTAGAGTAGATGTACAAGGCAAGTTTTTTACACAGAGTGTAGTGGGTGCCTGGAACCCGCTGCCGGAGGAGGTGGTGGAAGCAGGGACGATAGTGACATTTAAGGGGCACCTTGACAAATACATGAATAGGATGGGAATAGAGGGATATGGACGCGGGAAGTGTAGAAGATTGTAGTTGAGTCAGGCAGCATGGTCGGCACGGGCTTGGAGGGCCGAAAGGCCTGTTCCTGTGCTGTACTTTTCTTTGTTCTTTGTTCTTGTGCTACCTTATGATAGCATGGTCCCTTTAAGGGTGATCCTTCGCGGGCCACGTGACTGGCCCAGAACCTATGGCGTGAAGCGCGCAAATTGTAGCCTATTAGTTTGTTAGGCATGGACCTGACTGTTGGGGTTTGGTCAGAGTATGTTGGAAGTCGAGGGGACAGACCTGTAGCGATAGAAGGTACTATAGCCTAATTTGCAGATTACACTAAAATAGGTGGGACAGTAAGTTACAATGAGGAATTTAGAAATTTACAAATGGATATGATAGCTCAGGTGAGTGGGCCAAATGTTTTTAACATGGAAAATGTGAGGCTATCCATTTTGGTTCAGAAATTGGCTAACTGGAAGAAGACAAAGGGTGGTGGTTGATGGGAAATGTTCAGACTGGAGTCCAGTTACTAGTGGTGTACCACAAGGATCTGTTTTGGGGCTACTGCTGTTTGTCATTTTTGTAAATGACCTGGAGGAGGGCGTAGAAGGATGGGTGAGCAAATTTGCAGATGACACTAAAGTCGGTGGAATTGTGGACAGTGCGGAAGGATGTTACAAGTTACAGAGGGACATAGATAAGCTTCAGCGCTGGGCTGAGAGTGGCAAATGGAGTTTAATGCAGAAAAGTGTGAGGTGATTCATTTTGGAAGGAATAACAGGAAGACAGAGTACTGGGCTAATGGTAAGATTCTTGGCAGTGTGGATGAGCAGAGAGATCTCGGTGTCCATGTACATAGATCCCTGAAAGTTGCCACCCAGGTTGAGAGGGTTGTTAAGAAGGCGTACGGTGTGTTAGCTTTTATTAGTAGAGGGATTGAGTTTCGGAGCCATGAGGTCATGTTGCAGCTGTACAAAACTCTGGTGCGGCCGCATTTGGAGTATTGTGTGCAATTCTGGTCGCCGCATTATAGGAAGGATGTGGAAGCATTGGAAAGGGTGCAGAGGAGATTTACCAGAATGTTGCCTGGTATGGCAGGAAGATCTTAAGAAGAAAGGCTGAGGGACTTGAGGCTGTTTTCGTTAGAGAGAAGAAGGTTAAGAGGTGACTTAATTGAGGCATACAAGATGATCAAAGGATTGGATAGGGTGGACAGTGAGAGCCTTTTTCCTCGGATGGTGATGTCTAGCACGAGGGGACATAGCTTTAAATTGAGGGGAGATAGATATAGGACAGATGTCAGAGGTAGGTTCTTTACTCAGAGAGTAGTAAGGGCGTGGAATGCCCTGCCTGCAACAGTAGTGGACTCGCCAACACTAAGGGCATTCAAATGGTCATTGGATAGACGATCAAGGAATAGTGTAGATGGGCTTTAGAGTGGTTTCACAGGTTAGCGCAACATCGAGGGCCGAAGGGCCTGTACTGCATTGTAATGGTCTATGTTCTATGGTTTGAAAAATGGAAAGGCAATTTATTGTCGAAATGGAACGAAACTTCAGAGTGCTTTGGTGCAGAGGGATCTGGGTATTCTCATACATGAATGGCAGAAAACTAGCATGCAGTTACAGCAGGTAATAAGGAAGGCAAATTGAATTTTGGCCTTTATAGCTAAAGGAACAGAGTATAAAAGTAGGAAGTGTTGCTGCAACTGTACAAGGCACTGGTGAGACCAGAGCTGGAGTGCTGTGCACAGTGTGGTCCCCTTATTTGAGGAGGGATGTAGTGGCTTTGGAGGCAGTTCAGAGGAGGGTCAATAGATTGATTCCAGAAAAGAGGGGTTTGTCTTATAAAAAGAGATTGAGCAGTTTAGGCCTATACTCTCGAGTTTAGAAAAATGAGAGGAGATATAATTGAGGTATATGAAGTGATAAAAGGTATCGACAAAGTAGATGTAGAGCATAGAATGGGTAACCAGGGGCGAAATTCTCCCCCAACGGCGGGATGCCCGCCGACTGGCGCCAAAGCTGGCGCAAATCAGACGGGCATCGCGCCGGCAAAAAGGTGCGGAAGTCTCCGCATCTTTGGCGGCCTAGCCCCAACATTGAGGGGCTAGGCCGACGCCGGAGGGATTTCCGCCCCGCCAGCTGGCGGAAATGGCGTTTGTTGCCCCGCCAGCTGGCGCGGAAATGCGGCGCATGCGCGGGAGCGTCAGCGGCCGCTGTCAGTTTCCCCGCGCATGCGCGGGAGCGTCAGCGGCCGCTGTCAGTTTCCCGCGCATGCGCAGTGGGGAGCGTCTCTTCCGCCTCCGCCATGGTGGAGGCCGTAGCGGAGGCGGAAGGAAAAGAGTGCCCCCACGGCACAGGCCCGCCTGCGGATCGGTGGGCCCCGATCGCGGGCCAGGCCACCGTGGGGGCACCCCCCGGGGTCAGATCGCCCCGCGCCCCCCCCCAGGACACCGGAGCCCGCCCACGCCGCCTGGTCCCGCCGGTAAATACCAGCTTTGATTTACGTCGGCGGGACAGGCAATTCCTGGGCGGGACTTCGGCCCATTCGGGCCGGAGAATCCAGCGGGGGGTCCCGCCAACCGGCGCGGCTGGATTCCCGCCCCCGCCCAATCTCCGGGAGCGGAGACTTCGGCGGGGGCGGGGGCGGGATTCACGGCGGCCAACGGCCATTCTCCGACCCGGCGGGGGGTCGGAGAATGACACCCCAGATATCAAATGCTTATGCTTTGAACAGGCCAGGGGCTGTTTAGCACAGGGCTAAATTGCTGGCTTTGAAAGCAGACCAAGGCAGGCCAGCAGCACGGTTCGATTCCCGTACCAGCCTCCCCGAACAGGCGCCGGAGTGTGGCGACTCGGGGCTTTTCACAGTAACTTCATTTGAAGCCTACTTGTGACAATAAACGATTTTCATTTCATTTCATTCCATTTCCACAAACAATATAATCATAGGGGCGGGATTCTCCCATCGGGCAGCTAAGTGCCGACGCCAGCGTAACAATGGGAGTGTATTACTCCGGCATCGGTGCCGTTCCGAGACCCAATTCTCTGGGCCACAGTGGGGTAGCACAGCGCTGGAGCAGCTCCAGCTGCTGATCCCTGTGTGAACCCGGCACTGTGGGGTCCGCGCATGCGCAGTTGGCCCAGCGCCAACTAGCGCATGCTCAGTGGCCTTTTCCCCGCGCTGGCCCCGACGCCAAATGGCGCAGGGCTATAGGAGTCGGCGCGGAGGAAAGGAGGCCCCTCGACAGAGAGGCCGGCCCGCCGATCGGTGTGCTCCGATCACAGGCTTGGCCACTACGGAGGCCCCCCCCCCCCCAGGGGTCGGATACTCCCTCCCCCCTCACAGGCCGCCCCGGACCCTTCAACGCCGAGGCCCCGCCGGCTCAGGGGATGTTAGAACGGCGCTGGCGGGACTCGTCTTTTTGTTGACAGCCGCTCGGCCCATCCGGGCCGGAGAATCTGCGTGCTGGCCCATGCCAGCCCGGGCTGGAGAGTCGCCACGTACCCCAACCGGTGCTGTGCCGACCACGTCAGTCCAAGTGGCGCCGATTCTCCGCTCTGCGGAGAATCGCTTCCCGGCATCGGGGTGGTGTGGTGCGATTCGCGCGACCCGCCGGTGATTCTCTGACCCGGCGAGGGGGGTCAGAGAATTCTACCCACAATCTTTATTAGTGTCACAAGTAGGCTTACATTAACACTGTAATGAAGTTACTGTGAAAATCCCCTAGTCGCCACATTCTGGCACACAGAGGGAGAATTCAGAATATCCAATTCACCAGCAAGCAAGTCTTTCGGGACTTGTGGGAGGAAACCGGAGCACCCAGAGAAAACCCACGCAGACAGTGACCCAAGACCGGGAATCGAACCTGGGACCCTGGTGCTGTGAAACGACAGTGCTAACCATCTGAGCCTCCCACTTCACAGGAGATCATCCTGGCTCTATGCAATGTAGGGATGAAATCACTTGTGAGGACGGGTTTCTCCTGTGAGGATGCAGCGTGATAGTACCACCCTGGGGCGGCAAGCCTCTTCTCCAAAATTGCACAGCGGCCATCCTGGTCTGTTTAAGGTGAAGATGCTGACCAGAAGTCACGTTTGGTGACCAGTGATTGACACAGAGATCAAACGTATGGCAAACCTTTGCGAACAGTGTCAGTCTCAACATAACCTTCCGCTTGCAGCAGGTTTGCACCCTTGGGAGTGGCGGGGTGTCCGTGGACAAGGCTCCACGTCAACCCTGCGAGTCTCTTTTTGGTTATGATGTTTTTGATTATGGTAGATGCCCACTCAAAGTGGCTGGATGTTCAACTTATGTGCTTGACATAGGCGGCGGCCGCTGTGGATAAGCTGCGTCAAATCTTTGCCATTCACGGCCTAACCATTATGATTGTGTTAACTCTTCATTAAGTTCAATGAGATCCATGGTATGTAACGACAGCCCCCGACCACTCCGCATCAAAGGCCTGGCTGAAAGAGCAGTCCAAACTTTCAAAGCTTCAATGCAAAATCAAGCTATTCAGCTACTATTGCTTCGTTTATAAAATACAACCCCATATCCCACCACTAGGGTCACCCCGGGTTGAGTGATTAATGGGCAGGTGCCTCAGGACTTGGCTTGACCTAATTTTTCCCAATTTGTTGGGGATGGTGGAAGTTAAACAAGCCTGACAGAAAGGTCACCACGATTTAGCCAAAAACAGAAGACTTAGTGTACAAGCAAAACTTTGGAGGAGGACCAGAGTGGATACCTGGGAGAGTTGTTGTCAGGACTGGCTAGTGTCTTATGTCATGGACCTAAAAGGCTGCGAAGTGAGAAAATATGTAGATCATTTGATAAGGAGAGAAACTGTTATCCCCGCAAACGGACGATTGGACCCAATCCCAGCTGTCAGCCTACCATTTGCTGAGTCAGTGGTGTTGGAACTGAGATCGTCTCAAGGAGAATTATCGGGGAGTTGACGAGTTTGTCAGTACTGCCCATATCTCGGACTCTACCAATTTGCCTGCCTTTGCTGTAGACTCCGATACCCGCAGTTTGGAAAAGCCAGTTGCCAAGGTGGACACACTCCTAAACTGAAACCCAGCCAGCATCAACATGGCCAGAATTAAACTTCAGCTCCAAGTAGGTGATAGAGACAGCAGAGGACTCAGCCTCCAAGGCACTCCAGAAGGGAAAAAGAAGAAAGAGCAAGAACCATCAGAGCTAACCACTCGGATAACAGGGAAACAGCATCCAACCCAAAACCCCACACCTCTCAGGCAATTGCCTGACACATACGAATGAGGAGGAGAGCCGGCCACCCAGTCGATAAGAGGGCATCTTACCTACCACAGTGCAAAAACAGGATGTCTATTCAGTACTGCGTTCAACCCATCCAAGGCCCATCACATCAGGGGTCAAACCCAGCCCCACCAAAATCCTCCCAAATGTGCCCCTAACGGAGGGCACCCCCAATATCCGGGGACAATAGGATACTGACCATGGAGCTGGGCCTGGCCCAATCCAGCACTATCCTAAAAAAAACACAGTAAATGATGTCCCCATGACCTCTCAAACAACCCCAAACCTATATTATGCCAATCCTATACCTATCCAACCTGATCTATGGCAAGGCACCTCTCCCACTCACTTAAGGAGAGGAAGGATAACACCTCATCCTTAGCCAGGTAGGGGGTACCGGGACAGAGAAAGAAGAACCATTGGGTGTCCTGGGAGGGAAGGCTGGTCCTCCTTCCCCAACCTTCATGAACCCCTACCCCCCCCCCCCCCCCCCCTCTCACACTCCACCAGGCCAGACCAAATCCAGGACCAGCACCACACTCACCTAGATTAGAGAGGAAATAAGCGACCCCGAGGGAGGGGACACCCAAATCAATTCGGGAAAACCACCGCCACACAAAGGATACCCAGGGTCACCCTCAACCACGGATACCGACTTCGAGTCTGCTCAGTAACAGACAACACTCTCCGTCTGCTTCATCGGCACCAAAAACAGCTAAAGAGAGAGACCCATCGAAGGAGAAAAGACAAACCCGACCTGGAAGAAGAGTTAAACAGAACCCAGACTTCCCTAGGATAACAGAAAATCCGGGGGTTGAGGGTGGGGGGGAGGCAACTATCCTCAATCACAACGAGAATAAACTAACCCTACCAACCCCAAACATCTACCTCTCTCCCTGCTCTGGCTCCACTTATATTCCCCGGGGTGGGGAGGGGGGATGGGGTGATGACAAAGAACACCCCCCTCCCTCACCCACAAGGATAATAAGACACTATAAATCATGATTACATTCAGGATTAAAACTTTGTATAAATCCCATTTTCTGATTCGACTAAACATGAGCTTGCTAAATCAGGCTAACCAATGGTACCGGTCATCACACACATAATGCACACTCTCCTGTAGGACAAATAAGACAGAATCAAGCAATATCAACATGATCAACAGGGAGCAATATCCAGGTTATCAACTGAATTGCAGGGCAGTCCTCAGGATGAAGATAAAGGTGCACAAAGAAAGCAAAAGCCAAGGATAAAACAGAATCAACAAGCACTCCTCAGGATCTTTCAAGGATTCCAATGATCAAAGTACGAGACACCGTTACCGCCGCCATGCTGTCTCACCAAAACTCAGGTGGTCCACAGTCGGGGAGGATGACTCGACCGGTTTGGCCACCTCCAATCCCTCATGACGAGCATCAGGAGTAGAACAACAGAGGGTCAGTGATCGGTCGGCCAAACTGACACCGCAGCTTCGAAGGCAGGATGCGTTGTGCTCCATAGAATCTGAAACGTCCAGCCTCCAAAGCAAGATTACCAAAACAGGGAAGCCAATTTTCAAACTCACTCAGGACCTATTCCACCAACTCTCCCCAGGGACCGGGCTCAATGGGTCCCCCTCTCGGCCTCCCTCTCCTTTGCCCGAACACGACAAGCCATATAACAGGTTCTTGACAGTATGGAGGCAGGCCCTCACCAGGGAAAATGCTCTCTCAAGTGCAAGAACCTCCATGTGCGCTTCCGACGCCTCCATAAAAGTACCTGGCAACTCTTTGAAGTGAGCCCTGACGACCTGCACCGCAGAATCAAGACTTTCAGCCAGGATGTTATCTCCATTGGCAGCCATCACCTGATGCGCACCCCATCGTCAAGGCGGGGGCCTTGTAGAAGCCAGGTATTTCTAATACAACTAATATAGGTAAAAGATAGCTGTTTAAGCGTAAATATTAAGCCCCAGTTTTAAATTAAGGATTGAAGAGATTCTGCAAATTCATTTTACATAGTTTTAAAGTAACACCGATGTCTGATAAAACAGACAGTCTTGAATACATTTTTCAAGTCAGTGTCCAAGGACAGAGAAGACCCATAACTACATTGCCTGATAAGATAACATGAGGCTCCATTGTTATAATAACCTGAACCACATTCTATAACTTGTAAGGCTGAAACATTTTAGATTATTGGTGTAGTTTTAAAATGGACAGTTTACAAGACATCGAATCAAATATATATTTGATTCCAACTTTCTCAAAACATAACAATTTCATAGAAGCAGCATAATTCATTTTGATAAATTGAATCAGACTTTGATTTATATTTTGCAAGTCATTTGCAATAGCCAAGCCAGCATATTTTGGCTTTGATAAAGCACCATATTGCAGTCTTTAACATACACAAGTATGTAGATACGCAACAATTAGAAGTAATGTTACATATTGAAGATGGACGGCTTGCTGTCAAATCAAATGTGTTTGAGTCTAACCCAAACCAATTAGGATTATATTGGGGTGTGATTAGATGACTTAAGACAGATATGAAAAGGTATAACTGAAGTTTCGGCCCGCCAGTTTGAGTTTTTAGTTTGAAGTTTTAACTTAAATTTCTACTGAGTTCCAATAATCGCAGAGTGCTGCTGGTAACCGAATAGTAGAAATCCTTCAACTCTACCCAATAGTGACTGCGCTACTGAAAGCAGGGTCCCACCCCAGCCCACTCCAGTCACTATGGATAAATGAGGATTTTAGCTCAGCTCTTCCTTGCAAGGCCACAAACTAAACATTTCTCGGGACACGGCACAGTCCACGCATCCCAGAAAAGACAAATACGTAATGTGCAACAGGATGAAAAGACGGATTAAAACATGACAAGAGCCGGAGCTCGTAAAAACGCAGCCAGTCCCGTGCTCACATCATGAGACCTCCCCCCCCCCCACTACCCCCCCCCCCCCCCCCCCCCCACCCCCTCCCAGAATCCCTACATAGCCTCACCTTTCCCAATCTCTGTAACATCCTCTAGCCACATAATCTTCCGTAATACCTGGGCTTCTTTACATAGGAATTTCTGGATAGAAATTGTCCCATTGGGCAGACGCAGTATGGGTTCATGAAACGCAGGTCATGTTTAACTAATTCGTTGGATTCTTTGAGGACATTACGAGTGCTGTGGACAATGGGGAACCAGTGGATGTGGTGCATCTGGCTATCCAGAAGGCATTTGACAAGGTGCCACACAAAAGGCTGTTGCATACGGTATGGATGCATGGCGTTTGTAAGATAATGTATAGAGGATTGATTAACTAACAGAAAGCAAAGAGTGGGGTAAATGGGTGTTTTTCTAGTTGGCGATCAGTGGCCAGTGGTGTGTCTCAGGGATCAGTTTTGGGACAATTGTTTACAATTTACATAGATGATTTGGACTTGGGGACCAATGTTTGCAGATGACACTAAGATGAGCTATCTTTTTGACTATGTTTTTAGTCATCTGCCCTACTATCTCCTTTATTCTCTCAGAGTATCGTGAGTCTTTGAGAACTCACTTCCTCAAAAGATTTGAATATTTTTAAGGCAGAGCTAGGTAGATTCTAGAATAGAAATGGAATAAAAGTTTATTGGGGCTAGACAGGAATGTCAGGTTGAAGTCACAATCAGATCAGCCATGAAATTATTGATTGGTGTAGCAGGCTCGAGGGACCGAGTGGCCTACTCCTGCTCCTAATTTATATCTTCGTGTGTCCTTTTGTCACTTACTGTCAAACTTTGCCTTATGAAATGTTTCCTGTGAAATGTCTTGGGGCTTTTTAATTACTTTAAAGGTGGTATATAAAAACAAGGGGTTTTTTTTGTTGCTGTATTTAAGCATAAAATTACCTAAACATGTGTATACCTGGATGCACAATAGATCTGGGATATATATAGCTAAGAAGTTAATAACAAGGATTCAGGTCGCAAATCTCATTGTCAGCTTTAGTGGCATCTGTTCAAAACTGAACTAGATGGTTTGAATCATTTTGAAGTGACATAGATTTGTCTTGCTTATCCCCTTTTTGCTGTAAGCTGGGTCTGACTGCACTATTTTTGCAATCACCCAGGGTTAAATAGAAATGATAGAAGTTTGACATTTTTGATTTGAAACCCTTTTTTCCCCTTATAACTTTTGGAATTTGGTTTAAAAATCTGCAGCGTATTCTGCGTCTGCCCTTAAATGAGCCAAGCTCCGGGGAATTTCACATTTTTCTTTCAACAAAATTTTGTTATGAGTTGAACACGAAATGTTCATTGGATGAGAAGATCCATAAGCTCCATTAATCTTTGTTAGTGTAATCATTGTTAGTAGCGAAGGATGCAAACTATTCGGTCAATCTTTTAGCCGCTATTGTACTTTTACTACGATTTTGCTCAACCTCTGTCTTCACTGTTACATAAAATCTACCTCTTTGGCCATCTGCTCAAATATTTATTTTGACTGTGTGTAAATCTTTGGGTCACCTGCTGTTCTTTGTGTTTCTTAGTTCAGGATGGTTGGCGTAGTATTCACAAAGACCACAAAATAGCTTTAACTTAAACAAAGCTATGATTTTATTTACACTTCTCAACTGGGATTCAACACTTAGTCCTTAAGAAAAAAGAATTGAACAATAATATCTAACTCCACTCATCTACTGCTAATCTCACTACTGATATAAACTATAATCTAATCTTACTCACACAATCTGCTCTTATAAACTTCACTAGCTATTTTCTGCATACACTCCTCCCCTAAGGCCTAGCATCACTGCCTTATATAGTTGTATCTGTAGCTCCCTCTAGTGACTATTCTTGACACTACATTAACCCTTGCAATGCTGATATTTATGGTAGTGCCACGCTTGGGGGCATTTTACTCCATTAAATGTGCTATATCAATATGAGAAAATCAGAAAATGCTGGGAGGACACAGCTGGTTTGGCAGCATCTGTGGAGAGAGGAACGGAGTTAACGTTTCCGCTCCTTCTGACATTCCTTCAGAGTGGACTGGAAACATTAACTCTGTTTCTCTCTCCACATGTGCTGCCAGACCTGCTGAATCTTTCCAGCAATTCCTGCTTTCTTTTCAGATTTCCCGCATCCACAGTATTTTGCTTCTGTTTGTAGAGAATGAGCTGATAATGGAATTTTGGTGTCCTCAATATTGTTGCAGTCAGGTTTTGGCTCCCTGTTTATAAGGACCACTGAGGTCGGAAGGAACCATACATCTGATACTTAATTCTCATTAACTCAATCCAGGGGTGGGTCTTCGCTCATTAATTAGGTCCAATGGTAGTTTTTTTGCGACTGTTTGCAACTCGCTGTTTCTCTGCTTTCTTGTTAGATATCAGCAGTAACAAAGATTTTTTCAAGCCTCACTGATGCCTTCTTCAGACTGTAGCTGTTCCCCCAATGATAATTATTTCTGGGTTGCTTTGAGAGGATACATTGTTCTTAACAAGTTTCTTGAGGAGTAGGTGAAGTTTTACAAGCGGCACGGGAACACAGTTGTTAGCACTGTTGCTTCACAGTGCCAAGGACCTGGGTTCGATTCCCGGCTTGGGTCACTGTCTGTGCGGAGTCTGCACGTTCCCCCTGTGTTTGCGTGGGTTTCCTCCGGGTGATCCGGTTTCCCCCCACAAGTCCTAAAAGACGTGCCTGTTAGGTGAATTGGACATTCTGAATTTCCCCTCGGTGTACCCGAACGGGTGCCGGAGAGTGGCGACTAGGGGATTTTCACAGTAACTTCATTGCATTGTTAATGTACGCCTACTTGTGAAAATAATAAAGATTATTATTTATCATAGAATTTACAGTGCAGAAGGAGGCCATGCGGCCCATCGAGTCTGCACCGGCTCTTGGAAAGAGCACCCTACCCAAGGTCAACACCCCCACCCTAGCCCCACAACCCAGTAACCCCACCCAACACTAAGGGCAATTTTGGACACTATGGGCAATTTAGTATGGCCAATCCACCTAACCCGCACATCTTTGGACTGTGGGAGGAACCGGAGAGGTACACCTGAGCCTTCAATGGTCAATGAGGACGTGACATAAAATTGTTACTTATATGGCTGGGACTAGCCCATTGAACTTGGCACATCCAAGGAAAACCTGTGCTGCATCCTGAAATGAAGCAGCTGGAAATCATCCAGTGTCGGATGTTGCAACGTTTTCAGTAGGTGACGCGGGTGCATTCAGTGTATCTTGCCCCAGTCTTTCCCCTTAGTTAAATTGTACATTGTTGTGTCTTATTCTTCTGAACAGTTTCTAATCATTTCCTCAACTGATAAAGGAAGTAAGGCTGAAGGAATGTCCTTGTGCTGGATCACTGTGACTTAACTAGAGGAGTCATTAGTATTGTTGTAATGGCTACCTCGACCAGCATGCCATGCGACACATTGGTAATCATTCAATTGGGGCAGCTGGCAGTTATGGGATATGACATTGATCTGTGAGACATCTCCATAATTTGGGACAGTTCCGTCCATTCCCCTTCTTCAACGGCAACACAGCACCTTGATCCAAAGTGCGTTTGTAAGCCAGCAGTGCGAGGTTCATTCCCTTTGAGCCTGAATCTTGACCCTCTAACTAATAGTATGCAGCCCCAGGGATGGCGCCAGAATTTGCTCTTCAATCATGCCCTGTGCTTCATAGTCTCTGTAAACTAACTGGAAGAGTGGACATGCTGTTCTAATAGTGATTTAAGCAATATGCTTGTAACTGCTTGGCCGCAAATCATCAGAGGACATTGAAAGCACCTCCTCTTGAGAAAAAGTGTTAGTAATAAGTAATTCCTTGAAACGTAACTTCACATGATGAGCCTATGCGTTAGGCTGCAATATATCCCTGTGTGTGAGGGGTGAATAATGAATTAAGGATTTTTAAAAAAGCGATGGATGCCAGCTACAAGTTCCCACTGCTACCTCCAAAATCAGAATTTCTTTGGTTCTGTTGTCACCGCGATTCCATTACCTACAAATGCCCCTGATCATACGCAAATAATAATCTTTATTATTGTCACAAGTTTGCTTACATTAACATTGCAATGAAGTTACTGTGAAAATCTCCTAGTTTCCGCACTCCGCCGCCTGTTCGGGTACACTGAGGGAGAATTTAGAATGTTCAATTCACCTAACAGCAGGTCTTTTGGGACTTGTGGGAGGAAACCGGAGCACCCGGAGGAAACCCATACAGACGCGGGGAGAACATGCAGACTCCGCACTAAGTCGGGAATTGGACCTGGGACACTGGCACTGTAAAGCAATAGTGCTAACCACTGTGCTAAACTGTCTCCTTGCGAGAAGATATAATGGGAAATATATGTTGGAATGTAGGATATGAGAGAAGATAACCAAATGCTCAGACCACCAATCAGCTTTATTGACCCTGTTAACAGGCCACATTCAGGTATCCGGGCTGACATCCTGTCATCTCCAGCACTCTGGTCTAGCCTATAGTCCAACGTGAGTGCCATATCCAAATAGAGCCATCTACTTCAGATTGCCTTCTGAAACAGGAATGCCAAAGAAGGTGCAGTTCTCCAATTGTCCTCCATCAGTTAATTCTTTCTCACCTTGCTTGCAGGACAGTCCTTTAAGAGTGGTCATACATTGAGAGGATATCATGAGCACTGACATGTTTGATGCAGCTAGCTAAGAGAGAGAGTATTCTATTCACCTGTTTGTCTCAGCTTAATTCAATTTTTCTGCTTTTTTAAGCCACCCTGGGGGAGAGTTCCACAGTTGTCTGGTACCTCCTCAAATCATTATTCTTTATGGACTTAGAAAATATCAAGTGGCTATTTACCATAAAGTGTATCAAAGTTGAGTCAAATTACTGTCCTTAGCCAATATCTAAAACAGCCGCTTTCCACTAGTAGTCACTATATAGCAATCAAGAGTGAAAGCCCTGGCAGATAGTTTCCTCTTTCGCCCAGGGCATGTGTAGTCAAATAAAACTCGCTGTGTTTTGTGCCAACAGTATAATAATAAAGAACAGTGAAAATGATTAGCAGGCTGATTATCGACCTGTTTGGATCATGTTATGAATGCTCCTTCCTAGGCCAGAGTAGGACTTGACCCCAGAGCTCCATGCCCGGGGGCATGGATGTCACCTACTGAACCACAAGACCTCACCATGGAACTACATCAATGTGATTTTTACATTTCCCTACAGAAATTATTCTGTGAGTGAAAACGTGTGCTAATTGCGGAACTAGTTTCAGTTTTGTGTGATAGGTCCATGCCCTTAACATTGAGACTGTTGTTACGATCTTCGTTGATGTAATAAATGGATGGGATGATCTTTGAATGGAACCCTGGCTCAAGAGACCGTAACTTTGACTTTTTCTTTATCAAACATGGAAGACCAGAGTCACAGAGCCGTTTCTTAATTTTAACAACAACATTTTTTAATTAAACACGGGAAGATTGGATTCCCATACTCCCTTTACTCCCCCCCCCCCCCTAGCTTAACAATTACATACAGCTTTTATGATTAGTGTCATGATATGCACTCATGCACATAATTAGATGCAGACAGGCAGTGACAGACACCCAGTGCAGCCAATCACACACAGGACAGAACACAACCAATCAGCAGACAGAACACTAGAGGGGGGTTTCCCAGTATAAAACACACAAGGCATCAGCACTCTGCCTCTTTCCACTGGTGACAACTGTAGTGACAGTCAGGGTGTATATATCAGTTAGCATCTTCTACACATGGCTCAGAGCTTGTCTGGTCTAGTTAGTTATAGTTAGCACACTTAGATTAGTAGAGTGTCAACCCACAGCAAGCTGTGTGCACTGCTCCAGAAGTTCAATAAAACATATTGAACTAGTGTCTAAGTTTGGTGTCTACTTTACAGTACAACTGCATCCAATTGCAGTCCTTGTTACCCCAGGGTGAATAACACAACATGGTACCAGTAGTCTACTTTATCAAAATGGTTTACCTCGAGTGATTCAGTGATGACCAGCGAGTGCCTTCCAGCGGCATGGAGAAGATCCAGCCCCTCCACAGCTACGGATCTCCGGCAATGTAGGCGCCAACTGGTGGGACTTCAAGCAGGGGTTCCTTGTCTACATTGAGGCCTCGGGCCTCGAGGATGCGTCCGATGCCAGAAAAATCAAGCTGCTCCTATCAACTGCGGGGGACCAACCTTTTGCTGACGGTGAGGACAAGACCAAATTCAAGACCGTTTTAGCTAAATTCGACAGTCACTTTGAAGTCGAAACGAACGAGAGCTTTGAGCGCTATGTCTTCCAGCAACGCCTTCAGGGTAAGGATGAACCTTTCCAATCCTTTATAACTCATCTCCGTATATTAGCGCAGTCCTGCAACTATGGTGACACCGCTGATTCCATAATCAGGGATTAGATCGTGTTTGGGGTCCACTCCGACTCTTTGCGGGAGCATCTCCTCAAACTTAAAAACATGACCCTGCCAGTTGCAATCAAGACGTGTAAAGTGCATGAACAGGCGAGAAATCGGTCCTCCCATTTCAAATCGGCAGAACAGGAACAACTTGCCTCCCACGAGGCAGAGAGTGTACAGGCCATCGCCCGGATGCGGCGCCTCAGTATCGATGAAGGTGGCCATTTCACGCGCTTTTCCCGAGGTCCCACGCATGCACACCACGACCGGGAGAACGAAGCGACCGAAGACCAAACTGCGCAAGTGTGAACGTCGGCTGACCGTACTGCGCACGTGCGACGACGCACGGAGCGTAACAACGTCAACGCCATGGCGTGCCCAAACTGCGGCACCACCCACTTAAAGCGACAAGGCCCTGCAAAAGGCAGGCGATGTTTAAATTGTGAGAAGCCTGGCCATTATGCAGTCTTGTGCAGGTCTGCACCTCCGATCGTGGGCCAGCGATCGCAGTTCCAACGCAAATGCGTTCGATGTGTACAGCAAGGTTTACTGGATTCTGATCCTGGATCCAGAGGATGACTGCCTGAAGTCCCCATATCGTGTGGGCATCATCACTACATGTGAATATGCCTCCTCAAATTCAGCAAGACGCCTATCTATCCTCAATGTGGATTCTGCGGACGAATGGCGTGCTGTCATACACGTTAACCAATGCAGTCCAAGCTGGACACTGGTGCTTCAGCCAATCCCATCTCTCAAACTGATTTTGACCGCATTAAAAAGCAACCCACAATTCTTCCACCAGCCTGCCAGCTCCTTGATTATAATGGCAATGCCAATACCGCATCAGGATCTTGTCATCTGTTTGTCTCTAACAAGACCATCAATGCCACACTGCGATTCAAAATCGTCAAGCCTGACAAGGCATGCCTGCTTGGTGCCCATGCATGCAAGCTACTCAACCTCGTACAGCGAGTCCATGCCATGTCCTCTTCCATTGTGCATCTTCAGGCTAACATTGAGGAATTCTTGGCGCAATACCTGGATGTGTTTAGTGGAATGGGTACGCTGCCATACTGCTACAAGAGCCTACTCAGGCCTGATGCCACAAATGTAATCCATGCACCACGCCAGGTGCTGGCTCCTCTGAAGGAATGTTTAAATGCACAGCTGCAGGAGCTCCAAGACCAGGGCTAAATCTCTAAAGTGACGGAATCGACTGACTGGGTCAGCTCGATGGTCTGTGTGAAGAAGCCCTTAGGAGAGTTGCGGATATGCATAGATCCCAAAGGTCTTAACCAGAACATAATGCGGGAACACTACCCGATCCCGAAGCGGGAGGAACTGACCAGTGAGATGGCACACGCCAAATTCTTCACGAATCTAGATGCATCGCGTTGTTTCTGGCAGATACAACTGGACGAGTCCAGCAGGAAGCTCTGCACGTTCAATACACCTTTCGGAAGGTACTGTTATAACCGGATGCCGTTCGGCATTGTTTCTGCCTCTGAAATCTTCCACAGGATCATGGAGCATTGAGGGTGTGCGTGTCTACGTAGATGATGTAATCATATGGTCCACAACCCCCAAGGAACACATATCTCATCTCAAACAAGTTTTTCGATGTGTCCATGCAAACGGCCTCAAGTTGAACGAGGCCAAGTGCTCCTTTGGCATGTCATCCATCAAGTTCTTGGGCGACCAGATATCCCAGCAGGGTGTGCAACCAGATTTGGACAAAGTCAAGGCTATTAATGCCATGAAGACCCTGGAAGGCAAAAAGGCAGTACTACGCTTCCTCGGTATGGTAAACGTCTTGGGAAAGTTCATTCCCAACCTGGCATCACACACCACGGCTCTCAGGCATCTGGTGAAGAAGTCCACTGCATTCCAGTGGCTACCCACACATCAAGCAGAGTGGCTCGAGCTAAAGGCAAAGCTCACCACTGTTCCGGTATTAGCATTTTTTGACCCAGACAGGGAGGCAAATATCTCCACGGATGCAAGCCAGGACGGCATTGGTGTGGTGCTCCTCCAGAAGGATGACTCCTCGTCCTGGGCTCCAGTGCCTTATGCGTCAAGGGCCATGACTCCTCCTGAACAGAGGTATGCCCAGATAGAAAAAGAGTGCTTGGGCCTCCTAACCGGCATTGTAAAGTACCATGACTACATCTACGGTCTACCAATCTTCACAGTGGAGACTGACCACAGACCCTTGGTCCATATCATTCATAAGGACTTGAATGAAATGAAAATGACTTATTGTCACAAGTAGGCTTCAAATGACGTTACTGTGAAAAGCCCCTAGTCGCCACATTCCGACGCCTGTTCGGGGAGGCTGGTACAGGAATTGAACCGTGCTGCTGGCCTACCTTGGTCTGTTTTCAAAGCTAGCGATTTAGCCCCTATGACGTGACGTCCAGGCTTCAGCGTATTCTCCTTCGACTCTGCAGGTACTATTTTGAGTTAGTACATGCACCAGGAAAGGAGCTAATAATTGCGGATGCCCTGTCACACTGCAGCACCTCGCCCTGTGAACAGGTAGACTTCATCTGCCAAATTGAGGCGCAGGTGCAACTGTGTGCCAGCAACTTCCCGGCCTCAGATGAAAGAGTGATCAATATTCGAGAAGAAACTGCCAAGGACCCTCTTCTGCAGTGTGTAATGCACCACCTCGCAAATGGTTGACAAAAAGGACAATGCCCTCAGCTCTTTAATGTCAAGGACGACCTGACAGTCGTCGAGGGGATCCTCCTCCAGCTGGATCGTATCGTTATTCCTCACAGCCTGCAGAGCTTAGTGCTCAAACAAATCCACGAGGGACACCTCGGTGTCGAAAAGTGTAGGCGCAGGGCCCGGCAGGCTGCCTATTGGCCTGGAATCAACCAGGAGATATCCAACATGGTCCTCAATTGTGCGACCTGCCAGCGCTTCCAGCCTGCTCAGCCCAAAGAAACACTCCAGCAACACAAGATATTAACCTCTCCGTGGCCCAAGATGGGAATCGACCTTTTTCATGCCAGTGGGCGTGACTATGTGCTCACCATAGATTACTTCTCAAGTTACCCGGAAGTTGTGAAGCTGTCAGACCTCACATCAAGGACAGTCATCAAGGCCTGCAAGGAGACATTTGCCAGGCATGGTATTCCACTCACTGTCATGAGTGACAATGGTCCCTGCTTCCACAGCCAAGAGTGGTCTAATTTCACCAAGTCGTACCAATTCAAACACATTACCTCAAGCCCACACTACCCGCAGTCCAACGGGAAGGTCGAGAAAGGGGTCCATATAGTGAAGCAACTGCTCTGCAAGGCTGCGGAGTCTGCTTCTGACTTCAACCTTGTGCTGTTGGCGAACAGGGCAACCCCTCTGTCCTCCGGTATGTCTCTGGCACAACTCCTCATGAATAGAGACCTGCGGACGACTGTTCCGGCCATACACTTACCAGAGCTGGATCACCTCCCAGTGCTGCAAAAGGTGCAGCAACTCAGGAACCGGCAAAAGCTGACGTACGATGCTCATGCTACCGATTTGCCTGTGCTCTCTCCGGAAGATGCTGTTCGGATCAAGCTACCTGATGGAGGCTGGTCAGCCCCAGCTGTTGTTGTTCGACAGGCTGCTCCCAGATTGTTTGTAGTTCATATGGCTGATGGCTCCATTGTCAGGCGCAACAGAAGGGCACTATGCAAACTTGCCTGCCCACCACCAAATCTCACCTTTCCAAATGTTGTTATGCCTCCTCCGGATACCTCGCACCATGAGGCCACCAATCTGGCAGCAATTCCGCCTGTCAAGGCGCCGTCGTCCCTAATTCCACCTCTCAGGTGGTCGACAAGGATCCGACGCCAGCCCCAAAGATTGGACTTAAAGACATTTATCTTGTACATATTGTTCTTTATCTGCATGCTAGACACCTTTCATGTACATATTCATTCACTCACCATTTAATGTAAATAGTTATACATGTACATACAGTCGCATATGCTCTGAGCAACTGACAATTTTTTTTTTAAAAAGGGGGGATGTCATGAAATGCACTCATGCACATAATGAGATACAGACAGGCAGTGACAGACACCCAGTACAGCCAATCAACGCACAGGACACTGTGAGAACACAACCAATCACCAGGCAGAACACTAGAGGGGGGTTTCCCACTATAAAACACACGAGGCATCAGCACTCTGCCTCTTTCAACTGGTGACAACTGTAGTGACAGTCAGGGTGTATATATCAGTTAGCACCTTCTACACGTGGCTCAGAGCTAGTCTAGTCTAGTTAGTTATAGTTAGCACACTTAGATTAATAGAATGTCAACCCACAGCAAGCTGTGTGCACTGCTCCAGAAGTTCAATAAAACGTATTGGACTAACATCCAAGTTTGGTGTCTACTTTACAGTACTACTGCATCCAGTTGCAGTTCATGTTACCCCAGGGTGAATAACACGACAATTAGTGTGGATGACACAGTACATTTGAAACTACAATGGTCTCCTTAGCACACAAAGTCCTTTTTTAAAACACAGAAATTGGCTGTGGTCACACACACTCCACTCTGAATCCAAGTTAGTGTTTGCGCATTTCTCCTCAAAATCCCTTCCCAGCTGATTGTCACCTAAGAGGTTCCAAACTCTGCTTCCAAAAACAGCCTTTAACATCTTCTCTCATAATCATGCATTCAATTAGCAGTTTGCATTTCTAATTCCAGCCCTCGTTTTCCAAAAGACTCTTGTGAACACAGCTTCTGCTCCACCTTTACCAGCGAATCCACTCCAGGATTGTACACCACCCCTTCAGGATTTCTTTGGCTTGACTGACTTAACGCAAACTCTGATATCCAGCCAATACTGTCTTCCCAACTACTTTAAAATTTGTTTTGCAGACTGTAGCAGGATATTCCAAACTTTAGGATTGCTTTGCCAACCTTTAGGATTACTTTAGAACCCTTTAGGTTTACTTTAGAAACTTAGCTTCTCATCAGCTGATTCCTTCTCAGCTGTTTCTGTGCTGTCCATGAACATTATTCTGTTCTATTTCCAGGTTTCTAGAACTAACCGTCCTTTAGATCCTCTTGCATTTTACTGCTTTGAGCAGAGTTATGAGTGCTGCCTTCTCACTCTCTCCCTGTTTCCAACAGCTGTTAACAGCTGTGAGGGTTATTCCATTTTTAGCGGTCTATCTGTATTCACTGCCCTGACTTTCAGTTAAAGCTAAAGAACAAAGGAAAGTTTTTTTCCCGTACAAGGGCCTCTAGTTGCCAAGCAACTCTATTTACTCTTCATGCCGTTGCTCCCTCAATCACAGTTGGAACTTAATCAACCCCAGATTTTCAACTCAGTGGTCTGGTTTGGGACTGAACACAAATTCCGGTGGAAGGTTAACACTTAGAATACTGCCTTCTTAATTTTTTTTTGTGGTTTGCTGCACTTAATTTTCAACATATTTAAACTTATTCCTTCTGGCTGCAGATATTTTGGGCTCATGTACTATGTGGGCAGTTCTTATGAAGCTGGGTCAGTGTCTTAACTTTAAGTTAAAGCCATTATGTGATCTATGCACCAAGCTGTTGTAAATTCACAGCGCCAGGGTCCTAGGTTCAATCTCGGCTTGGGTCACTGTCTGTGTGGAGTCTGTACGTTCTCCCTGTGCCTGAGTGGGTTTCCTCTGGGTGCTCCGGTTTCCTCCCACAAGCTCCGAAAGACATGGGGCGCGAATCTCCGACCCCCCACCGAGCTGGAGAATCAGCGGGGGGGGGGGGGCGTGAATCGCGCCACACCGCCCCGACACTGGGACGCCATTCTCCCGCCTGTGAAAAAATTGGCGGGCGCGCATGGCGCCGGGCCGAACGGAGAATCGCTGCAAACGGCCGTAGCGGCGAACCTCCGGCAACGCCGTGATTCTCCGGCCGCAAGGGGCGAGCGCCCGTCTGAAAAAATCTGAGTCCCGCCGGCGCCGTTCTAACATGCTCTGGGCTGGCGGGACCTCGGGTTTGAAGGTTCCGGGGGCGGCCTGTGGGGGGGGGGGGGGGGGGGGGGTAGAGGGGGTCCAACCTCGGGGAGGGCCTCCGTAGTGGCCTGGTCCGCGATCGGGACCCACCGATCGGCAGGCTGGCCTCTCTGTCGGGGGGCCTCCATTCCTCCGCGCCAGCTCCTGGATCCTGCGCCATTTGGCATCGGGGCCAGAGCGGGGAAAAAGGCCACTGCGCATGCGCTAGTTGCCGCCAGCCCAACTGCGCATGTGCAGGCCCTGCTGCGCCGGGTCGACGCCGCGACCGGCAGCTGGAGCTGCGTGGGCCACTCCAGAGCCATGCTGGCAGCCCCAGGTGTCTCAGAACTGGCGCCGGGGCCGGAATATAGTACTCCCGTTTTGGCGCCGGCGCCGGCACTCTGGCGCCGGACCAGAGAGGCGAATTCGATATTCTGAATTCTCCCACCGTGTACCCGAACAGGCGCTCGAATGTGGCGACTAGGGGCTTTTTCACAGTAACTTCATTGCAGTGTTAATGTAAGCCGACTTGTGACAATAAAGATTATTGTAAAAATGCAAGGAAGGAATGGCAAAGATAATTTAATAAAATATAATAATTCTATTTGTGGCATTCATAATAAGCATTATGCAACCTCAGATTAATACTTATGATGAAGTGTGTAGATAATCGTAAATACATGTGCTATCCATTAAATCATCTATAATTTATTGCATGTGATCTGGTAAGTAATAAAAGTGATCACATAAATTATACTGGTAGCATAGTCAGAACAGGTTATTGTTGTGACAAACTCTGAGTCATAGAACCAAGAACTGGCACTATGGGAATAATCACCGTGATTCTTTTAAAGTTTAATGATAAATGTTTCATATATCATTATAAAAATGGACCTGACTTTTCCTAATAGTCATCATTATACAATAATGAGCAAGACATGATTTTTTCCCCAAAATTATTATTTATTTATGATGTAAAATTTAATAACGATATCAAAAGAACTTTATTCATCAGTATTACAGGGACTGCTCTGAATGTAGGGACATATTTTGAAATTCTTAATTTGCTCAAAATGAGGTTTTAGGAGCTCATCAATTTGAGGTAGCTCAGTAAGGGTCTTTCTACCAATAAAAATTTAATTCAATACAAGTCTGGAATTAAAACCCTAAAGGCGACCATGAAACCATTGTCGATTGTCATTAAAACCCATCTGGTTCACTAATGTCGTTAAGGGAAGGAAATCTGCCATCCTTACCTGTACTGGCTTATATGCGAGTCCTGGCACACAGCACTGTTGTTGATTCTTAAATGCCCTCTGAAAAGGCCTAACAAGTCACTTAGTTGTATCAAATCGCTACGGGGCCTATAAGAACTGAAACTGGATGGACTATGTGGCATCGACCTCGGCACCAGAAACAACAATGACAAACCCAATCCCGCCGACCCTGCCATGTCCTCCTTTTTAACAGTGCCAACATTGTGAGAGCTGTCCCACAGACAGGGCAAGCAACTGCCTGACAGAGTCATTCTCACGGAATCATAGCTTACAGATAATGTCCCAGACATGACCGTCACTATTCATGGGCATGTCCTGTTACATTGGCAGGACAGACCCAGCAGAGGTGGCAGCACAGTGGTGTACAGTCTGGAGGGAGTTTGCTAGGGGTCATCAACCTCAACTCCAGACCCCACGAAGTCTCATGGCATCAGGTCAAACGTGTTGAATACCACATTCCGTCCCACCCCTCAGCTGATGAATCAGTATTTCTCGATGTTGAACACTAATTCGAAGAAACACTTGAGGGTGGAAAGGGTGCAAAATGTACTCTGGTTGGTGGCATTCCATATCCATGCACCAAGGGTGGCTCAGTCGCAACACTATTTTAAAAAAAAATTTATATATATTTATTAAAGTTTTTTAACACAATTTTTCTCCCTTACAAACAATAACCACCCCCCCCCCGTAACAAAAAAAAACGAGAAATCACGCAGAGCAAGATATATACATGGCAAAATGATATATTTACACAGCTTTGTACACTGGCCCTCACCCGTACGTGCCAGTTTCCCCAACCCTTCATGTTATCTCTTGCTCATCCACCCTCCCAGGCAGTCCCCCCTTTCTCCGCCCCCCTTCTCCCCCTCCCAGGACCTCCCCTCCACCCCCCCCCCACCCCCCCCCCCCCAAGGTTGCTGCTGCTGCTGACCGACCTTCCTCTAACGCTCCCATGGCTACACAATCTATTTGGCACCATGGGCCTCTTTTCAGCATTATTCTAGCTATATATTTTTTAAAAATTCATTTATAAGCTTTTTTGTCACAAGTAGGCTTACATTAACACTGAAATGAAGTTACTGTGAAAAGCCCCTAGTCACCACATTCTGGCGCCTGTTCGGGTACACAGAGGGAGAATTCAGAATATCCAATTCACCGAACATCACGTCTTTCAGGAACAGCTTGAGGAAACCGGAGCACCCGGAGGAAACCCATGCAGACACAGGGAGAATGTGCAGACTCCGCACAGACAGTGACCCAGCCGGGATTCGAACCTGGAACCCTGGTGCTGTGACGCCACTGTGCTAATCACTGTGCTACCCAACTGCCCACATTTACAGTATGTGGGCATCGTTGGTTAGGCCAGCATTTATTGCCCATCCCTAGTGGCCCTTCAGAAGGTGGTGGTGAGTTGCCTTCTTGAACCGCTGCAGTCCTTTGGGTGTAGATACACCCACTGTGCTGTTAGGAAGGGAGTTCCAGGATTTTGTCCCAGCGACAGCGAAGGAACGGCGATATATTTCCAAGTGAGGGTGGTGAGTGACCTGGAGGTGAACCTCCAGGTGTATCTGCTGCTCTTGTCCTTCTAGATGGTTGTGGTCGTGGGTTTGGAAGATGCTGTCGAAGGATCCTTGGTGAGTTACTGCCCTGTTACTTGTAGATGGTTCACAAGGCTGCCACTGTTCATCAGTGGTGGAGGGTTTGAATCTTTGTGAAAAGAAAGCAATCAAGCGGTCTGCTTTGTCCTGGTTGGTGTCAAGCTTTTTGAGTGTTGTTGGAGCTGCACTCATCCAGGCAAGTGAAGACTATTCCATTACACTCCTGACTGGTGCCTTGGAGATTTTGAACAGATTTTGGAGGGTCAGGAGGTGAGTTACTCACTGTAGGACTCTGAGTATTTGACCTGCCCTGGTAGCCATAGTATTAATGTGGTTAGTCCTGTTCAGTTTCTGATCAATGGTAACCCCCAGGATGTTGATTGTGGGGGATTCAGCAATGATAATGCCATTGAATGTCAAGAGGCGATGGTTAGATCCTCTCTTGTAGTATATGGTCATTGACTGCCACTTGTGTGGCACTAATGTAACTTGCTATTTGTCAGCCCAAGCCTGGATATCGTCCATGTCTTGTTGCATTTGGACATGGACTGCTTCATTATCTGAGGAGTCGCGAATGGTCCTGAACATTGTACAGTCATCCGCAAACATCCCCCCTCAACACTGAGGAATCCGTGTTCAAATCAAGATAATTGTGTGAAATTTTTATGAAAATTGGTGTTTGAATTATTCAATAACTGTTCAATCTCTCTGGATTATTATAATTGAGTGAATTTTGCCCCTGCCTCAGTTAAACATCTCAACAGGAATACCACATTTTGCACGTATAATTGGATTATGCCCTCGCTGCCTGCTTGCCTCATCAGATCTCCCATTCCCTCTTTACTGATCCCAAGCTTGAACTGACTGCATCTCATTACTGTAAGAAGTCTTACAACACCAGGTTCAAGTCCAACAGGTTTGTTTCGATGTCACTAGCTTTCGGAGCGCTGCTCCTTCCTCAGGTGAATGAAGAGGTATGTTCCAGATACATATATATAGACAGATTCAAAGATGCCAGACAATGCTAGGAATGCGAGCATTAGCAGGTGATTAAATGTTTACAGATCCAGAGATGGGGTAACCCCAGGTTAAAGAGGTGTGAATTGTGTCAAGCCAGGACAGTTGGTAGGATTTCGCAGGCCATTTCTCATTACTGTGAATGATGGTCACCAATACTTGACCAACTGACTCCAACTATACCCCATAATACATTGCAACATTGCTATGGGCTGCGTGAGAATATTGACGCACCGCAGAGTTAGGCATTCTCTGTGGAGAGAAGTTAAATAGTATTGCACATTCCGTAATGACCATTTTGAAATGTGCTGAATATTCTTTCAAATATTTTGTCGTGCAGGCCGCGGCAATGGTGTTCCGTGCCCTTCCAACCAGATGCCACAGCCCACCACCTGTCCACACCCCGCTACACTCCCTGGCCCTGGCATAAGCCCCCCCCCCCCCCCCCTGTCCAGCGGCATGACTGCCAGCAAACAATGGCGAAGTTGGGCACTTTCCATACCCCCTCCTCTCCCTCTCACTCTGCAGCCACGACACCTGTTCCACGATTTTTAAAAGCACAAGTGAATCTCACCGTCGGGAATTCACCCCAGCGGAAGTGGAGAATCACAGAGGCCCCGGAGAATACCAGGTTGGGGTCGCCAATGATATGCCAAGGGTGTTTACTGTACGTCCGTTCTGGAAGACATTGCCGCCACTGTAGAGGCGACAGAGAATTGCGATTTGGCGCGAAACCGGCGCCTGCCAGGTGTCGGAACCGATTCTCTGTCCAATCGTCTTTCCTGATTTTGGAATCGGCCGCCAGAGAATCCCACCGGGATGTTCTGGTGTGTCTTCATAATGGGTCCTGATTGGCTGGTAGCCCTCTGTTGACTTGGTTACACAGAATGACCACACCAGAGCTTAATGCAATTCGATTTTGTTCAATTTGGATGTTCTCATCAGACCGTTAAATCAATTTAGTACACGGACGAAGCTTCACTTTTCATCCGACATTAAATGGACTACTTTAGTACTCTAAATGCTAGCCTCTTGGCATAGCTGATGCAAGCCCTGACTTGTCACTTAAAAGATTCTAACTAAGAGCTCAAATATTACCTGTAACTGGAAATGGCTGGCCAGGCACAATATCCGTCAGGCGATCCTCCTTCGATCCCGTGGCTCGAAGTCCACAGTTCTTGTGCGACGGTTGGTCTGCACAGATGTTGCTGAAGAGAGGCTCTAAACCTCAACTTGTATATATTTTCCTTCAGTACCCAAAATGTTTAGATGGGCCTCCTTCTAGTTATGAGGTAATCTGTGTGGCTCATGAACTGTTCTTTGTTACTTATCCATCTTTCTTTCAGTAATTTAATGCTGTGTTTTCACAGCACCCGATCACCTCACAGGACAAAGTAAGGATGCGGTGGCAAAACCATCACTTGCAAATTCTCCTACAAGGCGCACACTATCCTGACTTTGAAATATGTCTCCATTCCTTCATTGTCGTTGGGCGTTTATACTGAATATCTTTACTTAATCGTGTAAGACTTCACACCAAGTGCAGTGATTCAAGAAAACAGCTCACCATGATCTACTGAAGGGAAACCAGCAATGCGCAATAATGGTCTTGTCAGTTGAGAAGTCAGAAACATCTCTTAGCTGTTGTTTATGGACAATGTCCATTAACGGGTGACACAATGGTTAACTCTGCTGCCTCACAGTGCCAGGGACCTGGGTTCAATTCCGGCCAGGATGACTGTCTGTGTAGAGTTTGTACATTCTCACTGTATCTGCGTAGATTTGCTCCGGGTGCTCCAGTTTCCTCCCGCACTCCAACAATGTGCATGTTAGTGGGGTTACGGGATAGGGCGGGGTGCTCTTTTGGAGTGTCGGTGTAGGCTCGATGGGACGAATAACTCCCTTCTGCACTGTAGAGATTCTGTGGATTTCTAACATTTGGTGTTCAAGAAATTATTGACCAGTATTTTATAGAAATTACTTACATGCTTTTTAAGATGGCATAATTGATGGACTCCCTGTATTAATACAATATTCATAGTTCGAGATGTAACATGTGTCAGAATATTTTAATTAATAATCTTTATTGTCACAAGTAGGCTTTCATTAACACTGCAATGAGGTTACTGTGAAAAGCCCCGAGTCGCCACACTCCGGCACCTGTTCGGGTACACAGAGGGAGAATTCAGAATGTACAAATTACCTAACAAGCACGCCTTTCGGGACTTGTGGGAGGAAACCGGAGCCCCTGGAGGAAACCCACGCAGAGACAGGGAGAACGTGCAGACATCACACAGACAGTGACCCAAACCGAAAATCGAACCTGGGGCCCTGGAACTGTGAAGCAACAGTGGTACCATGCCTACCCGAATATTGAGTGAAGTATCAGGACAGATGAGCGAAGGTATTAAATATCACTCGCGGCCGCTGGGATGATATCTTCTGATCTTCATTAAAAGTTGGTTTTGTGATCTTGCCAATTAAAATAGCTCTTTGCTGGCCTCAGAGAGAGCAATTAATAAGGGGCAGACATCCGGAATATGCACCATGAATCAGTTCACAGAAAATTGAACTCCCCCTTGAGTGCTTCGACCTCGGAACTGTGAATATTCATTCGTCACTTGTTCATTCTGAACATAGTTACCCCTGTAAAGCGAACCTGTCAAAAAGCAAAGCAAAAATTTGGAGACAGGCAGAGGAATGACAGATGGTACAGCCAGACTAAAATGATGCTTAATTTCTCAGGAACATTACAAACAAAAAATAGCTGCAGGCAATTTTCCAAGGAAGAATAGTACATACTCATTGTAATTGATCCTGCTGATCATTCTGCTGCTCTTTGATAAAACTGTCTCCTTAGAATTGTGAGCTGGTGGGCGTCAATGGCCTTTTTACACCTTAAATTGCAGCAACAATGAAGTGTGACATCCTAACCCACAAGATTCAAATTACATTCCTTAGCTCGATCTCAACTTGCTGGTTACCATATTTTCTTGTAGCTCTTAAAGATAGTTGACCTCACCAGAATATGGAACTGTTTCTAAGTGTAATAACTACCACTGAATATATGGCTTTTGTACAGTTCGATGTAAATTTTACAGTTGTGTTTGTCTGTAGAAATTGCTATCTTTTTCTCTGCCAGTGTAGAACTTCATCTTAAATTCCATGAGATCTTAATCCCACCCGAGAGAGGGGGCTCACACTTGTCAACCAGGAACTTCCACTGACCAACTTGATCGAGTTTTTGAGGAGGTGACAAAAATAATTGATGAGGGAAGGGCGGTTAACGTTGTTTACATGCACTTCAGTAAAGCCTTTGACAAGGTGCTTCATGGCAGACTGGCACAAAAGGTGAAGTCACACGGGATCCGAGATGAGGTGGCAAGATGGATACAGAACTGGCTTGGTCACAGAAAGCAGAGGGTAACAGTAGAAGGGTGTTTGTCTGAATGGAAGTTTATAATCATAATATTAATATTTAATAATCTTTATTGTCCCAAGTAGGCTTACATTAACACTGCAATGAAGTTACTGTGAATATCCCCTAATCGCCACATTCCGGCACTGTTTGGATGCAATGAGGGAGAATTCAGATGTCTAAATCACCTAACAGCACATCTTTCGGGACTTGTGGGAGGAAACTGGAGCACCCGGAGGAAACCCACGCAGACACGGGGAGAACGTGCAGACTCCGCACAGACAGTGACTCAAGCTGGGAATCGAACCTGCAGCCCTGGTGCTGTGAAGCAACAGTGCTAACCACTGTGCTACCATGACACCGTTGTGACTACTGGTGTTAGTCCACAGGGATCGGTGCTGTTGCCTTTGTTGTTTGTGGTATACATAAACGATTTGTAGGAAAATGTAGCTGGTCTGATCAGTTAGTTTGTGGATGGCACCAAGGTTGGTGGAGTGGCAGAGAGTGTTGAAGATTGTCAGAGGATACAGCAGGACATAGATAGGTTGGAGACTTGCAGAGAAATGGCAAACAGAGTTCAATCCGGAAAAATGTGAGGTCAGGCATTTTGGTAGGTCTCACATAGAGGGGAAATATACCGTAAATGGCAAAACCCTTAGGAATGTAGAAAGTCAGAGAGATCTGGACATAAAGGTTCACAGATCTTTGAAAGTGGCAACACAAGTGGACAAGGTAGTCAAGAAAACATATGGAGTGCTTGCCTTCATTGGACGGGGCATTGAGTATAAAAACTGGCAAGTCATGCTGAAGTTGTATAGAACCTTGGTAAGGCCGCATTTGGAATATTGTGCACAATTCTGGTCGCCACATTACCGGAAGATGGGCAGCATGGTAGCACAGAGGGTAGCACTGTTGCTTTACAGCTTCAGGGTCCTGGGTTCAATTCCTGGCTTGGGTCACTGTCTGTGTGGAGTCTGCACGTTCTCCTGGTGCTGTGTGTTTCCTCCAGGTGCTCCGGTTTCCTGCCACAAGTCCCGAAAGACGTGCTTGTTAGGTGAATTGGACATTCTGAATTCTCCCTCTGTGTACCCGAGCAAGCGCCGGAATGTGGCGACTCGGGGCTTTTCACAGTAACTTCATTGCAGCGTTAACGTAAGCCTACTTGTGACAATAAAGAAGGATGTGGAGGCTTTGGAGAGGGTGCAGAGGAGGTTTACCATGGTGTTGTCTTGTCTGGAGGGTGTTAGCTGTGCGGAGAGGCTAAATAGGCTCAGACTGTTTTCATTAGAACGATGGAGGTTGAGGGGTGACCTGATAGAGGTCTACAAGATTATGAGAGGTATGGCTAGAGTGGATGGGTAGGCACTGTTTTCCAGGGTGGAAGGGTCAGTCACTAGGGGGCATAGTTTAAGGTCCATGGAGCAAAATTCACAAGAGATGTGTGGGGCAGGTTTTTTACACAGAGGGTGGAGAGTGCCTGGAATGCGTTGCCAAGGGAGGTTGTGGAAGCAGATACATTAACAGCATTCAAAAGGCATCTTGACGAATACATGGATAGGTTGGGTATAGAGGGATACGGCACTCGGAAGTGCTGAGGGTTTTGGCCAAGGGTGGTATCATGACTGGTACAGGCTTGGAGGGCTGAAGGGCCTGTTCCTGTGCTGTATTGTTCTTTGTTCTGTCTTGTTTTCGCTTACCATGTTAGGCTCACCACTTAAATATTAAATTCACTGGGGCGTGGATCTGGCAGGTACCAGAATCAGGCTAAGGCTTGCGGTTCAGGTGTCAGCCCTAATCTGCCACCTCCAAAACATGGCATGATTGTTCTCCCTTAAAAGGGGCTAGAAAGAGGGTGGTTAGCACTGCTGTCTCACGGTGCCGAGGACCCGGGTATGATCCCAGCTCCGGGTCACTGTCGGTGAGGAGTTTGCACATTCTCCCCGTGTTTGCGTGGGTCTCACCCCCACAGCCCAAAGATATGCAGAATAGGTAGTTTGGCCTCGCTAAATTGCCCCATAATTGGAAAAAAAATGAATTAGGAACTTTAAATTAAGAAAAATAAAAGGGGCCAGAAAGAATAAACTTAAAATAAAATCTTTGGGGTACAGGGTGCATAACCCAGCCGGACGCCACCGTTCCCCATTCATCCCCATTGGGACACACGCACCCCCTGTCAGTATACTTCCTTTTACCGGGCATACCAATCTGCCATTCCAGTGGATGGGAAAATCCTGGGCTGACAAATCCCCTTCTATTAGCCAAGCCCCCTCTAATGGGGATGGACAGAAGCTTTTTCCCTGCACAAAGCCCTTAGAAGCTGGCGGAGAAGGTTTGGATCCAACATATCTGGGTTCCAGTGTACTTCCCTTTCCCTTTGCAGAGGTGCATTCAAAGGTTGCAGATTCATGACCTCATTATAATTCATCCTAATTAAATTGCTGGCATTAAATTCTCATCTCTGTGCTGCATTTGAGACCACATATTGAAACCAAAGGAAACAACAGGTTCAATTCGTCACCACCTAACCACAAATCTAAAAAGTAATCATGAGGACCTCGTCCAGTTGCAAGTCAGATTCTGATAACTGAAGCCTGACAGTATTATCATGAATGACAGGCCTCGATCACAAAACTCGATGTGTCGTGTCCGTTTGCTTGGCGTGCTGTGTCTCCGAAATGGTGCTTGCGGCACATGGGCACACACACTTCTGAAGCTGACCGTGCTGGATGCCACTTCAGCGAGTGTGTTACCACGTATGCAGGAAGCATGGGCGTGATTCTCCAATCCCGCGGCGGGTCGGAGAATCGGCAGGGGGCTGTGAATATCGCGACGCCGCTCCAACGCCTGACCGCTGATTCTCCGGCGACGAGAGACTCGGCGCCAATGGCGCTGGCGCGGTCGCTGCGACGCTGGTTGGGGGAATTCTGAACGTGGCCCCCTCCCGACGATTCTCTGCGCTTGACAAGCCGAGTGCCCGCCGAGTTCGGCCGAGTCCCGCCGGCGTCGTTCACGTGTGGTCCTACCCGGTGGGACCTCGCCGTTCTGGCTGCGGGGACCGTCCTGGTGGGGGGGAGAGGGGATCCGACTCTGTGGGGGGGGGGGCCCACGGTGGGCAGGCCCACGATCAGGTGCTACCGATCGGCGGGTGGGCTAATTTCGTGCGGGGCCTATGTTCCTCCACGCCGGGCCCCTGTAGGGCTCCGCCATGTTGTGTGGGGGCCGGCGTGGAGACGGCAACCCACACGCATGTCCGGTCTCGCGCCGTCTGTGGCTGGGGCCCGTATCGGCAGCTGGAGCTGTGCGAAGCGCTCCAGTACCATGCTTGCCCCCTGTGGGTTGGGGGATCGCTGCTCCTAGTGGCCAGATGACGCCGTCGTAAAACGCTCCGGCGTTTACGACTGCGTCAACAATTAGCCCGACTATCGGAGTATCCCACCCCATATGTCCAAAGTATTAGAGTGGGCAGATTGTGGTGTCAATGAATGCATGACACAGATTTGCAACTAGCACTGCCATTTTGGAACTCAATGCTCGAGTTCAACCTCAAACAGTTGAACAAATGTTGAACAGCAGGCAGAAACCCCCACTGTCTATTTAAAAGCATCAGCAACGACTTTCTGATTAGTTGCCGATTTATTTCTCTGGCTCTCGCTCCGATCTTGCAGAAATGTTTGGCGATTTCCAGACTTGCGCAAATTCACTGATATCTACAGGGGATCATGTGGCTGTTTGACATTTTCCTGACTTCAAGGTTTGTCTCTCTCCACCCCAGTCTTATTACGATATGTGGGGTCAGCAATCTGACCTCATCCTGTCAGTCTCCAAGATTGTGGAAGGCATGCAGGTTCCAGCATTGGAAGCCCCACCTGTCTCAAAGTAACAATTAATGTTACTTCTTAAAAAGCCAAGAGGTATGCAATGTTTCGTTGCCCACTCTGGGTTTTTTTTAAACCAGTCACACAGGAAGTGATTCATGCCAGGTGTGAGGAAGCAGCACAAGGGTGGATGAAAAGACCGATAAACAGCATCATGGCTGTATGTTGCAACAGAGTCTGCTGCTGAAGGTGGCAGTGGTTGGCATGATGGACTTTTAATTGTTCAGTTTTCATAGGCAGATCTAACAATTAAGGAGAGAATGAAAGGAAAGGGGGGTATTTAAATTGGTGGATGGAACTGACTATCGGTTCAAGGCCTAACCCTTTCTTGATTGGTTGCGGACCCACCCTTCGTTCTGCTATTTGGCTGCATTTCCGCTGGCCGATATTTGATTCAATGTGCTGAAATGGCAGGACTGGGAGTAAGGGGACCGCACACTTCCCTTGTATAATAATAATCTTTATTATTGTCACAAGTAGGCTTACTTCATTTCACAGTAACTGCAATGATGTTACTGTAAAAATCCCATAGTTGCCACACTCAAGCGCCTGTTCGGGTACACGGAGGAAGAATTCACCTCACAAGCACATCTTTTGAGACTCGTGGAAGGAAACCAGAGCACCCGGAGGAAACCCACACATAATGTGTACACTCCGCACAGACAGTGACCCGAGCGGGAATCGAACCTGGGACCCTGGTGATGCGAAGCAACTGTGCTAACCACTATGCTACCGTGCCACCCATACCCTGCTGGAGACCATATGATCCAGCTCCGAGAATCCTGCATAACCCACTTGCTCCCAGACATGGCTGAAGTCGGCATCTGCCTTGGACTCCAGAATGAGCAAATGGGGAATGAGCATGTGGGGAATGGTGGACACCAGCGTGTGATTCATGGCAACCACATCTGCAGCTCGAGGAGCCTCAGCCCTGAGTTGATGAGTTGGAGCCTAAGCTTCAGACACCGTGATGCATCAGGCAACTGGAGACTTTTGTTTCAGGATGCAGTCACACCCCTCAGGCAAGGCACATCTGATCTGGTCTGTGGTCATCGTGTGCCTGCAAGTGAAGCAGGTTTGGCAATGCAGAAGGAACCAGCTTCAGCCCTTGCTATTGTCCGACAGGTTTGAGGTTCTTGTTGCTTGTGTAAACAAGAGCAGGGACTGCAGGGTGACTGAGCGAACTGACAATGGCACCATCGCGCAAGGAGCCGTTCAAGTTGGAGGAGTAAAAAGAATTTTATTTGTAGCATAGGACAGGATAGTCAGGGGGATAGATACTGTAACATGGAGATGATAGCAATTGCCCTGTAGGCTGCGTTGACTGTCCGGTGCCAGGGTTAAGGATGTCTCTTCCAGACCGGAGAGGAACTTGAAGTGGGAGGGGAAGGATCCAGTTGACGAGATGCACAAGGGCATGGGTAGGACGAAGAAAGACTAATCCCATTGAAATGTACTAGATTCTTAAGGAATAGACAGGATAGATGCTGAAAGGATTATTTCCCTGGCGGGGGCGGGAAAGAGGGGAGCAGGGGGTGAGGTGGGTGGGGCGGCGGGGGGGAGACGACAGTCTCAGATTAAGGGGAATGCCATTTAGGCCCGTTATGAGTGCCTCTCTCAGGGCACAGCTCAGCTTCCTCGAATCCAGAGAAAACAACTCCTGCCTGTTCTAACCTCTCAGCTCTGGTGTCTTTCTTGTGAAGCTTTTGTACACTAATAGATATAAAGCCCCTAAATCCTTTTAGTGATATGGAGGTGAGAACTGTGCGCAGTAATGATTTCTGTGTGTTCGTTGATGATGAGCAAGTGGTGCATGTATAGATTCTAGCACCGTCACTAAACATGATGGCATTTTCCATACTCCCATTCTGGTCCAGTACTTTTTGGATTGCTGTGTTTAAATGCAGGCACTTGGTCAATAAGCAGGTACATAAATGGGAGACCAATGTCAAACATGCCTCAGTTTGTGAATAGTATATGTGGGGGCAGGCAGTAAAAAATAAATTGTACGTCTGCCTTGGAATTATTTCTCAGATTGCTAAACTTTCCAGCGTTTTGTTGCTCCCACCACTTATTTGTAAAACGTTGTCAGACTTATTGGTCAGCGTAAGATGTTAATGGAGTTCTAATTCTGACTATTTATAATTCCCTTCAAAAATGTCTTCAGAGCTGATCGCATAATTCATAGAATCATAGAATTTACAGAGCAGAAGGAGGCCATTCGGCCCATCGCGTCTGCACTGACCCTTGGAAAGATCACCCCACCCAAGCCCACACCTCCATCCTCCTCGTAACCCACCCACCCTTTTTTGAACACTGAGGGCAATTTTAGCATGGCCAATCCACCTAACCTGCAGCACGGTAGCACAAGTGATTAGCACTGTGGCTTCACAGCGCCAGGGCCCCAGGTTCGATTCCCCGCTGGGTCACTGTCTGTGCGGAGTTTGCACGTTCTCCCCGTGTGTGCGTGGGTTTTCTCCGGGTGCTCCGGTTTCCTCCCACAGTCCAAAGACGTGCAGGTTAGGTGGATTGGCCATGCTAAATTACCCGTAGTGTCCATAAGGGTTGGGAGGGGTTATTGGGTTGCGGGGAAAAGGTGGAAGTGAGGGATTAATGTGGGTCGGTGCAGACTCGATGGGCCGAATGGCCTCCTTCTGCACTGTATGTTCTATGTAATCTTTGGACTGTGAGAGGAAACCAGAGCACCCGGAGGAAACCCACACACACACACGGGGAGAACGTGCAGACTCCGCACAGTGACCCAAGCCGGGAATCAAACCTGGATCTGTGAAGCAACTGTGCCAACCATCATTGCAGTGTTAATATAAGCCTACGTGTGACAATAATAAAGGTTATTGAACAATTAGCATCTGATATCAGTGGCAATCTTCCTTCATTCTTCTTCCTCCTCCACTGACCGATGAAGGGGAGCACTATGCGCATTCCCAATATTGTGTGGCAGCAAAGAATGGCGAGCTCAGCTTTAAGGGATCGTGTAATAGATAGACTGGTGGTCCGTAAAATGTTCATCTTAAATGGGCCAACTTTTCTGTTCAATATGCAGAACCATATTTATCCAATATCAACAAAGCATATTGTGAGTAAAGCTATTACTGTTGGGTCCATCAGGATGTGTCTGGATGCGAGAAATTCACAAGCTCCTCCACCAACAAATATTTTGCATTGGATTTGAATGTACGATGAAGCTCTTGTACATTCTGTATCAGTGACAGATAATCAAGTCAGAAATGTAACAGGAAGTGGTGGGTGGAAAGGGAGTGAAATGACAAACTTGTGATTTTCTACCTCTGCTTGCACACTTCCTGCTGAATTAAACACTTTCAGAATTTCCATGGTGCGGTGGCAGAAATAAGCACTTCCCTTTATATCATCTATTTATTCCATGCCAATTCTTTGCTAATTTTCTATGCTGCATTTATAACTGATAAGTGTCAGTTAAGATTACGGACGAGGGGGGCAGCACGGTGGCGCCGTGGGTTAGCCTTGCTGCCTCACGGCTCTGGGTCACTGTCCGTGTGGAGTTTGCACATTCTCCCCGTGTTTGCGTGGGTTTCGCCCCCCACATCCCAAAGATGTGCAGGGTATGTGGATTGGCCATGCTAAATTGCCCCTTAATTGGAAAAAATGAATAGGGTACTCTAAATTTTAAAAAAAGATTACAGGCGAGAGTCCCCTTCCAGTGACGCCGGAATGACGAGGCACGATCGGGCGGTGTATCACACATCAGCCGAAAATCGAGGCCGGTGCTGGGTGTCCGACGGAAAGCCATGTTCCGTGCCTCGGCAGCGGTGTGAATGAGTTTTACGCCACACGTACAATTAACGTTGCTGGTATATGATTAATGGGCCAGTGCCGGAATACCCCGGGGCTTCCACGATGTTCAGCCTCCGCCAGGAGGAATTACCGAAGGCAAAGTTCACTTGTGGTTTTAAAAATCAGGAAACGGGTGCAGTGGCTGCTAAAGGAGAGGGGGTGGGGGGGGGGGCGGGGGGCAGATCGGATATGTTCCCAGCCCGCAGCCCTGGGGGATGTGCTGAGGCTATCCGAGAAGGGCCCTGCAGCAGCAGAGCTTGCCCCAGAGGAGCAGGAGCAAGACGATGAGGATGGAGAGCCGGCCGCCCAATAAGCCGAAGAGGAGGTGCCACATCAGGCCCCGTGTGTACTGGCAGCACCTGTCATTCGAGGACCTGCTGGAGCAGGAGTGTCGTCGAAATCACTGGTTGAGCAGGCAGACCGCACCTGGAACCGTGCGGTTATGGGGGAAGATACCCACTCCCGATGGCCGTAAAGTTGACAGCAGCCATGAACCTTTTCATCATGGGGTCCTTCCAGGATCCGACTGGGGTGCTGTCTGGGATCTCGCAGACCTTGGTGCACAGGTGCATCTGTGCCATCATGGAGGCCCTGTATGTCCGGTAGGCACAATATATTAACTTAAATGTGGACCGAGCCCATCAGGATGCCGGGAAGTGGTGTTTGCCGCCACCACCGGGATGCCTCAGGTCCAGGGGTGATCGATGGGACGCATATCCCTCTACAAGCACCCATGCATGAGGGGGTGCCCTTCACACACTGAAAGGGGTACCACTCAATGAAGGTGCAGCTGGTATGTGACCAAAAGATGCACATCATGCACGTCTGACCCGATACCCAGGCAGTGTGCACAGCAACATCAACCAGGCACACTGACGGTTCCCGACACCTTCGAGGGGCACCCCTGGGTGAGTGGTGTTCTTGGTGACAGGCTATCCACTGCGGCCATGGCTGATGACGCCGAGCCGGAGGCCACAGACCAATGCGGAGTCCCGCAACAACAGTGCCCATGGCTCGACCAGAGTCATGATCGTGCGGTGCATCGGCTTCCTGAAGATGTGATTCAGGTGCCTTCTGGAGGGTCATTAGTCTGTTGCGAGGAGAGTCTCCCACATCCTGGTGTCCTGCCGCATCCTTCACCACACTGCGCAGCAGAGGGGCGGCATGCTGGAGGAGGAGGATGAACACCAGTCCTCATCCGACGAGCAGGAAGCAGAGGAGGGCCAGGATGGCAGGACATGGTGCCGCACATCATGTGCGCCAGGGCTGCCATGCATGGGTAGCTCTAATCACCTCCAGGTTCACCGACTAGAGGGGCCTTGATGACGGCGGCACAGACAACCCCTCCCTCCAACCTGCCACCCCGTCACCCCCGCCCCCCCCCCCTCACCACCCCCGCAGCCGATCACTCCCTCTGTGACTCCTACCTGGCCTCATTACGGGGTGTGGGCTCTGGGTTGGCAGTAACAGCGGGTATGGTCGGAATGGAGGATGATGACAACCCGCTCTGCGATGAGCTCTGGTGCTCTGCATTGTTCGACAACGTGGAAAGTGCTACCTGCCCACGGGAGCACTTTCCACCGTCTGCCTGGGCGATCTCTTTATGAAAGTTGGTCATTCCATCACATTGTCCCATCGGACCCTTGGGGTGGCAGAGGTGGGGAAGAGTCCGTAGTCCAGGGTCCGGTGTGGAGTGGGGCTGGAGAGGCTGGAGCATACTGAAGTCAGATAGTGGGTGGGCCCAGGCACTGGGGCGATGAGCGGTGGCTGACCTGGGGGCCCTGGCCTGTGGCCAACTCCAATAGACGCCCATCCCTCCCATCAGCGCCCCCATTGCAGTTAGCCCAGTCCAAACCTCACCCTTTGTGACACAGTACTGAGGCAGGTTGGAATGTTTGTGAACAGGTGTTTCTTGTAAACAGTGAACATGTTTCTCCAGGTTTGTGTCCTAGCCCTTGACTCTAAAAAAATATACAGGCTGAGATCTTAGCCGCCTCACATCACTCCCTCAACCTTACCCAAGCCAACTGTTTTATGGTGTATACAATATAATATCCAGGTCAATTAGTTTGGTAACAAGCTCAATTGCCCATTAATTATTTAATTAAAAATGGCGAGCGGGCTGCTAATTCTGGTGTTTGCCCACCTATGGTGGGGACCTGGGTGGATGGAAGGGAGTGGTGGTATTGAGAAGGCGTTGGGCTAGCCACATGTAATACTTTATATCCCCTCATCTCCTGTCATAAACAATCCTGTGGGGACTTCCGGTTGCGGCTATGCGGAGCTAAGCCGCATGATTCGGCAGCTCCCGCGATTACGGACTTTCAGGCTCGCTAGGGGAGCCCCAACGGAAATTCTTTTACAGACAACCCGTGGGGAAGAGAAGAGAGAGGTCCCCTACCGACTTTTATGGACCGGACCCGAAGTGCAACGGCCAAAAAAGCGGCATTGGAGCAGTGGGAGAAGCGAGGGAAAAAAAGCAAAATGGCGGCGGCCGGGGACAAAGAGGAGATGCAGGAATTCATCAAGCGCTGCTTTGAGGAGCTGCGTAAGGAGATGCTGGTGCCTATGCTGGCGGTAATTGAAGGACTAGGGATAACCCAGAAGGCCCACGAGGTGAAGATCCAGGAGGTCCAGAAAACAGTGAGTGAGAATGAGGACGAGCTCTTGGGTCTGGCGGTGAGAGTGGAGCGGCACGAGGCGCTACACAAGAAGTGGGCGGGAAGACTCGAAGACCTGGAGAACAGGTCGAGGAGAAATAATCTGAGGATCCTGGGTCTCCCAGAAGGAGTGGAGGGGGCCGATGCCGCGGCATACGCGGGCACGATGATCGGGGCGATGATGGGCGCGGCGGCCCCGTCGCGGGCGCTGGAGCTGGACGGGGCGCACCGGGTGCTGGCGAGGAAGCCCAAGGCAACTGAGCCGCCAAGGGCGATGGTGGTGAGATTTCACCGGTTTACGGACAGAGAGAGGGTCCTGAAATGGACCAAGAAGGAACGGAGCAGCAAGTGGGACAATGCAGAGGTCCGAATATACCTGGACTGGAACACGGAGGTTGCCAAGCGGAGAGCGGGTTTCAACCGGGCCAAAGCGGGGCTGCATCGGAAAGGAGTGAAATTTGGAATGCTGCAGCCAGCGCGACTGTGGGTTACACATAATGGCCAACACCACTACTTCGAAACGCCCAAAGAGGCGTGGACCTTTATACAAGCTGAAAAGTTGGATTCTAACTGAGGGTTTGTGAGGGTGGGGTGTGTGTGAGGGTTGAAGTATAATGGTTGTTGTATATAGGGGGTCAATCACGCGCAGGAAATGGTATATGGGCTGAGGGAGAGAGACTAGGCCGCGACAGGAGCTGCGCTAGAGGGGGTGGGGCAGGCTTTGGAAAGCGCCGTTTTTTTTTCCTGCGCGCGGGAAGAAAGGCGGGAAGGGGAACGAAGGATTGATTGGGAGACTCCCACACGGGGGGGGGGCGGTCAAAGGGATGGCGGGGAAAGCCGGGGCCAGCAGGTGTCAGCTAACTTACGGGAGTGGCATGGGGGGAGCAAAAAAGCTAGACAGGGGTCTAGCGGGGGAAGGGGGGGGGGGAGGGGGGGAAAAAGGGTTGCTGCTGCACTGGCCGAAAGGGAATGGGACACAAAGAGATGGTCGGGACGGAGGTCCCCCGGCCGGGGGACTGGAGGGAGACGCAGACACGGGACTGGCCCAGAAAAGGAGATGGCTAGTCGGCGGGGGTGGTGGTGGTGGTGGTGGTGGTGGTGGTGGTGGTGGGTGGGGGGGGGGGGGCGGAGAGCTCCTCCAATCCGGCTGATAACGTGGAACGTGAGGGGCCTGAACGGGCCGGTGAAGAGGGCTCGAGTGTTCGCGCACTTGAAGGGACTGAAGGCAGACGTGGCTATGCTCCAAGAGACGCATCTGAAGGTGGCGGACCAGGTCAGGTTAAGAAGGGGATGGGTAGGACAGGTATTTCACTCGGGACTGGACGCGAAAAATAGAGGGGTGGCAATTCTGGTGGGAAAACATGTGTCATTTGAGGCCAAGACTAGGATAATGGAGGGAGATATGTGATGGTGAGTGGTAGGTTGCAAGGGACGTGGGTGGTGTTGAAAAATGTATACGCCCCGAACTGGGATGATGCTGGATTCATGAAGCTCATGTTGGGGCGCATTCCGGACCTGGAGATAGGAGGCCTGATAATGGGAGGGGACTTCAATACAGTGCTGGACCCAGCACTGGACCGCTCCAAATCAAGGACTGGAAAGAGGCCGACAGCGTCCAAGTTGCCCAGGGGGTTTATGGATCGGATGGGGGGAGTGGACCCATGGAGGTTTGCAAGACCGCAGGCCAGGGAATTTTCTTTCTTCTCCCACGTGCACAAAGCCTACTCCCGGATAGATTTCTGTGTTCTGGGCAGGGCGCTCATCCCGAGGGTGGAGGGGACGGAGTATTCGGCCATAACCGTTTCGGACCACGCCCCGCACTGGGTGGAAATGGGGCTGGGAGAGGAGAGGGACCAACGCCCGCTGTGGCGGCTGGATGTGGGACTGCTGGCAGATGAGGTGGTGTGTGGGAAGGTGAGGGTGTGTATCGAAAGGTACGTGGAGGCCAACGACAACAGGGAGGTGCGAGTGGGGGTCGTATGGGAGGCCTTGAAGGCGGTGATCAGGGGAGAGCTAATCTCCATCAGGGCTCATAGGGAGAAGTCAGAGGGCATGGAAAGGGAGAGGTTAGTGGGGGAGATTTTGAGAGTGGACAGGAGATATGCAGAGGCCCTGGAGGAAAGATTACTTAGGGAAAGACGACGGCTCCAGACGGAGTTTGACCTGCTGACCACGGGGAAGGCGGAGGCACAGTGGAGGAAGGCGCAGGGGGCGACCTACGAGTACGGGGAAAAGGCTAGTCGGATGCTGGCACACCAGCTCTGTAAGAGGACGGCAGCAAGGGAAATAGGGGGAATCAAAGATGGAAGGGGAGCCACGGTTTGGAGTGTAACGAAAATAAACAATGTATTCAAGGCCTTTTATGAAGAGCTGTACAGATCCCAGCCCCCAGGGGGGGAAGAAGGGATGAGACGATTCCTAGACCAACTGAGGTTCCCAAGGGTGGAGGAGCAAGAGGTGGCTGGTTTGGGGGCACCAATCGGGTTGGAGGAGCCGAGCAAGGGTTTGGGGAGTCTGCAGGCGGGGAAGGCCCCGGGGCCGGACGGGTTCCCGGTGGAGTTCTACAGAAAGTATGTAGACCTGTTGGCCCCGCTACTAGTGAGGACCTTTAACGAGGCAAGAGAGGAGGGGACCCTGCCCCCGACAATGTCGGAGGCGACAATTTCCTTGATTCTAAAGCGAGACAAGGACCCATTGCAATGTGGGTCGTACAGGCCGATCTCGCTCCTCAATGTGGACGCTAAGTTATTGGCAAAAGTGCTGGCCACGAGGATTGAGGATTGTGTCCCGGGGATGATTCATGAGGACCAGATGGGATTTGTAAAGGGCAGGCAATTAAACACTAATGTGCGGCGGCTCTTAAACGTGACAATGATGCCATCGGAGAAGGGAGAGGCGGAGATAGTGGCAGCTATGGACGCGGAAAAGGCCTTTGACCGAGTAGAGTGGGAGTACCTCTGGGAGGTGTTGCGTAGGTTTGGGTTCGGGGGAGGGTTTATCAGCTGGGTTAAGCTCCTTTACAGAGCCCCGGTGGCGAGTGTCGTGACGAACCGGCGGAGGTCGGAGTACTTTCGGCTGTACCGAGGAACGAGGCAGGGGTGCCCCCTGTCCCCCCTGTTGTTTGCATTGGCGATCGAACCCTTGGCCATATCACTGAGGGAGATGAGGTGGTGTGTGGGAAGGTGAGGGGGTGTATCGAAAGGTACGTGGAGGCCAACGACAACAGGGAGGTGCGAGTGGGAGAATAATAATATGGAGGGGGGTGGTCTGAGGGGGAGAAGAGCATCGGGTGACGCTATATGCGGATGACTTGTTGTTGTACGTGGCGGACCCAATGGAGGGGATGGTGGAGGTAATGCAGACTCTTAGGGAGTTTGGGGAGTTCTCGGGCTATAAGCTCAATGTAGGGAAGAGTGAGCTTTTTGTATTACAGGCAGGGGACCAGGAAAGAGGGATAGGGGACCTACCGCTGATGAGGGCGGTGGGGAGTTTTCGGTATCTGGGGATCCAGATAGCCAGGAGTTGGGGGACCCTACATAAACTGAATCTGACGAGGTTGGTGGACCAAATGGAGGAGGACCTCAAAAGATGGGACATGTTACCGCTCTCGCTGGCGGGTAGAGTGCAGTCGGTCAAAATGGTGGTCCTTCCGAGGTTTTTGTTTGTGTTTCAGTGCCTTCCCATCGTGATCACCAAGGGCTTTTTCAAGAGAGTAGGTAGGAGTATCATGGGGTTTGAGTGGGCGAATAAGACCCCGAGGGTAAGGAGAGGGTTCCTGGAACGCAGCAGGGACCGAGGAGGGATGGCGCTGCCAAACCTAGGGAGCTACTACTGGGCAGCAAATGTGGCGATGATCCGCAAATGGGTTATGGAGGGAGAAGGGGCGGCATGGAAGGGGATGGAGATGACGTCCTGTAAAGGAACGAGCTTGGGGGCGTTGGTGACGGCACCGCTGCCGTTCTCGCCAGCAAAGTATACCACGAGCCCGGTGGTGGCGGCAACGTTAAGGATCTGGGGCCAGTGGAGACGGCACAGGGGTGCAGTGGGAGCCTCGGTGTGGTCCCCGATCAGGGGTAACCACCGGTTTGTCCCAGGGAAGATGGACGGGGGGTTCCAGGGCTGGCATCAGGCGGGGATTGGAAGAATGGGGGACCTGTTCATTGACGGGACATTTGCGATCCTGGGGGCACTGGAGGACAAGTTTGAGCTACCCCCGGGAAATGCATTTAGATATATGCAGGTGAGGGCTTTCGTGAGGCGACAGGTCAGGGAATTCCCCTTGCTCCCGGCACAAGAAATTCAAGACAGGGTGATCTCGGGTGTATGGGTCAGGGCGGGCAAGGTATCGGCAATATACCAAGAGATGAAAGAAGAGGGGGAAGCGCTGGCAGAAGAGTTGAAGGATAAATGGGAGGAGGAGCTGGGGGAGGAGATCGAGGAAGGTTTGTGGGCTGATGCCCTGGGTAGGGTTAATTCCTCCTCCTCATGTGCCAGGCTCAGCCTGATACAATTTAAGGTGGTTCACAGAGCGCACTTGACGGGGGCGAGGTTGAGTAGATTCTTTGGGGTAGAGGACAGATGTGGAAGGTGTTCAGGAAGTCCGGCGAACCATGTCCATATGTTTTGGTCATGCCCGGCACTGGAGGGGTTCTGGAGAGGAGTGGCGGGAGCAATATCTCAGGTGGTGAAAGTCCGGGTCAAGCCAAGCTGGGGGCTAGCAATATTTGGAGTAGTGGACGAGCCGGGAGTGCAGGAGTCGGAAGAGGCTGACATTCTGGCCTTTGCGTCCCTCGTAGCCCGGCGAAGGATCTTGCTAATGTGGAAGGAGGCGAAGCCCCCCAGCGTGGAGGCCTGGATAAACGACATGGCTGGGTTCATAAAGCTGGAGAGGATTAAGTTTGCCTTGAGAGGGTCTGCGCAGGGGTTGTACAGGCGGTGGCAACCGTTCCTAGACTATCTCGCGGAGCGTTAGAGGAAGGTCGGTGTCAACAGCAGCAGCAACCCTGGGGGGAGGGGGGGCGGGGCGGGGGGAGGGGGGGGAATGGGGGATTCCTTGGGGGATGGAGGAGCAGGAGATAACATGAAGGGTGGGGGAGACTGGCAATTGCGGGAGAGAGCCAGTGTATAAAGCTATGTAAATATACCATTTTGCCATGTATATATATCTTGCTCAGTGCGATTTCGTGTTATTTTGTTACGGGGTGGGGGGGGGGGGGCGTTATTGTTTGTAAGGGGGAAAAATTGTGTTGGTAAAAAACTTTAATAAATATATTTTAAATATAAAAATAAACAATCCTGTGAGAGGAGGCTGTAAAATCCAGCCCACTGTAGCTTTGTATCTGAAATACTGGTTCATCGTCCACCATTAACAGATGCATGGCATCCTCCCATTGGAGTCAGTCTAAATAATGCTATCCCACATGTGCTATTTTTCAGTTCCCTGGAGCATATGATCCCAGAAGTTTCTTATTTGTGAGACAGATATTTCACCAGTGATCCAATCACCTAAATGCTGCTTCATTTTAGCCCCCTCGTACCTAATTGTCACTTCAACCATGACTGACTGTATAACATAAACACAATGCAAAATGAATTTTGATTCTCCGAAGCCATAAATGTACACAGAGCAGTTTCTACTTGGCTTCTCCCATTGTATAGCGTTTCTTTTTCACAACAATCCCTATTGATCTTTTGGGGCAACGAAAGAAACTCTGGATATTGTTGAATGCTGAGGGGCTGTTTTTCTTGCTAGTTTTATGAAGGGATAAATACTGTGCTGGTGGCATTGTATCAGTGAGAGGGTGCCGGTGTCCAAGTGGCCATTCATTATCTTTGCGTTTGGGGCTAATTTGGGTTATTGCTGGCAGTCTCAATCCAGACTTGCCACACATGGATCCTCCAAGCAGGGCTCAGTGTTTGGAAGCAGGACTATTGATCAATCCTGTTGCCACCCTTGCTGCACAGAACAACAATTAAGCCTGGTACCCCTCTGATCTGGATTCAACTGCTCATAGAGTTACCATCTTCAGCTAAGGCCTTGAGAAAGGAAAAAACATGATTATTTGATACAAATTATTCAACGTGTTGCAGATCAGTTAAATGTGATTTTACACACTGCATACTGAAGTCAGATAGTTCAATAAAGAGGTACATTTCTATAGAAAGAAGTCCAAAGCACCTTGTTGTCACCACAGGGCATTCCAAAGTGCGAAAGAAGTACTTTTTGAAGTGTTGCAACTGGTGTAATGTAGGAAGTGTGGCAACCAATTTGTACAGTAAGTTCCCATCAACAGAAATGTGATAATGACCAGATAATCTGTTTTGTGATGTTTATTGAGGAATTCATACTGGCCAGGACAGTGAAAAGTACGCCACTGCTCTTCTTTCAATAGGTCGGAAATTGTCTTTTATTGTGCGTTTCTACAACCTGGATTTTTGAATCCATTGCACCCATGAAGTGATACAGGTATGACTGAAGAAATTATGTGGTATCTGATCCACTGCTTAAAACCTACCTCTTTGACCAGACTTTTGACTAACAGCCCGAATAGAAACTTAGAAAATCGAAGCAGGAGGAGGCCATTCGGCCCTTTGAGCGCTCCGTCATTCATTATGATCATCAAGTTCAATACCCTGATCTCACCTTCCCCCCATATTGATCCCATTAGCCCCAAGAGCTATATCTAATTCCTTCTTGAAATTACACAACATTTTAGCCTTAACTACTTTCTGTGGTAGTGAATTCCACAGATTCACCACTCTCTGGGTGAAGAAATTTCTCCTCACCTCAGTCCTAAAAGGTTTACCCCCCCCTTATCCTCAAACTATAACCCCTAGTTCTGGACTCCCCCACCATTGGGGAAATTCTTTCTGAATCTATCCTGTCCATTCCTGTTAGAATTTTATAAGTTTCTATGAGATCTCCTCTCACTCTTCTAAAATCCAATGAATATAATCCTAAGCGACTTAGTCTCTCCTCATATGACAGTCCCGCCATCCCAGGAATCAGCCTGGTAAACCTTTGCTACATTTCCTACCTCAGATAAGGACACCAAAACTGCACACAATACTCCAGGTGTGGCCTTACCAATGCCCTATACAATTGCAGTAAAACATCTCTATTCCTCTCACTATGAAGGCCAACGTACCATTTGCCTTCTTTACTGCCTGCTGTACCTGCATGTTTACTTTCAGGATCTAATATTGCCTTCAGTGGCTTGGTGTCAAATATCTTGCTTTATAATGCTGCTGTGCCTCAGGGCTTCAAAGATAGTGGCCAGAATTCTCCGACCATTCGCTGGCGGTGTGACTCTCTGGTCCGACCATCAGCGCACCCCTACTCCGGGTTTCCCGGTGGTATTGGGTGGCTTCAATGAGAATTCCCAATGACAGCGGCGGGAGCAGGGAATCCTGCCGCCAGCGAGCGGCGCGCTGCCTACCGCCACCGGGAAACACGCTCTGGAGAGGCGGGAGAATCCAGCCCAGTGGGTGGGATTCTCCGTCCCGCTTCACTGGATAGATTGGTGAATCTGTGATGAGGGAGCAGAGTTAATGGAATGGTCCGAAGACAATGCCTTCAGCCTTTCCAGTACTTAATTGAAGGGAATTTCTGCTAATTTAGTAATTGTTATCGAATAAGTAGTCTACTAATTTAGAGATTGTGGAGAGTTCAAGGGCGGTGAAGGCGAAGTAGAGTTGTGTGTTATCAGCATGCATATAGGAACTGACGTGTTTTTGGATTATGTCACCGAGGGAAGTGAGAAATTGAGGGAGGGTGCAAGGATCCATCCATGGGTGACAACAGAGATAACTGTGGGCATGGGAAAAGAAGCCATTGATGGTGATTCTCTGGTTATGGTTAGCTAGATAAGAATGGAACCAGGCATGTGCAGCCCTACCGCGCTGGTCAATGGTGGAGAGAGGTTGGAGGGAAAGGAATGTCAACTCAGTCAAAGGCTGGGCAGGCAGGTCAAAAAATATGAGGCTGGATAGTTTCCCTTTCTTACAGTCACTGAGTGTGATACTTTGATAAGAACCATTTCAGTACTGAGGCAGGAGGCGAGGATTCAAACTTTGACTTCCAGGAAATATGGATAGAAGCTGGGGTGTTTGTGGGGTGACAACAAGTTCAAGAACAAAGGAGATATGGAGAGGAAAGGGAGGTTGGGTAGTTTACAAGGATGGAAGGGTCAAGGGTTCATTTTGGGAGGAGGGTTGATGACAGCAGATTTGAAGGTGAGAGGGACAGAGCCTGAGCAGGGTACCCCCTCCCCCAAGTCACACCGTCCCGACTTGGAACTACACCGCCGTTCCTTCACTGTCGTTTCCCAAATCGTGGAAGTCCCTTCCTAGCACACTGGGCTAAATCGCTGGCTTTTAAAGCAGACCAAGGCAGGCCAGCAGCACGGTTCATTCCCGTACCAGCCTCCCCGAACAGGCACCGGAATGTGGCGACTAGGGGCTTTTCACAGTAACTTCATTGAAGCCTACTTGTGACAAGTGATTTTCATTTCATTTCATTTTCAACAGCGCAGTGGGTGTACCTACACCCCAGGGACGGCACGGTTCAAGAAAGCAGCTCACCATCACCTTCTGAAGGGCAACTAGGAATGGGCATTAAATGCAGGCCCAGCCAGCGATGCCCACATCCCGTCCATTAATTTTAAAAAGTAAAATTAACAATGTTGACTAACTTTGGAGCCAGGAGGGAAGTTAGGTGGTCTGAAGTTCAGCAGGAACAGGTTCGTGGAGATAGGAAGTGTGTATCATGGACAAGCTGAGTTCAGAAAGGGTATGAGAGGGATAAGAGATACATTAGAGAAAGATTTAAGATTACGGCGATGGCAGGGAGAACCTCAGGGGAAGTTTGGCTTGGTGGACGAGGGGAAGGGAAGGAAGTGAAGGAGGTAGCTGATCAAATGGCCTCAATATTGGTGACAAAGAAATCCATAACCTCATCGCACTTGTTGTTTGAGGTGAGGGCAGATGAGACATGCGGGTGATGTTTAAGAAAATGCTTTCTGTACAGAAAACAAGCCTGGTGTTACCTCTGCATTGCAGGATGATCCTGGATCAATAAGCAGTTTCCAAAGATGAGAGCAGGACCTGATAATGCCTTATGTAGTCTAGAGAGGTCTGGTTAGAGTGACAGAACAAAGAGAGATGCTCAAAGGAGGAGAAAGTACCGGAGCAATAGGAAGATTGAACTAGGAGGGATTGCTAAAAAGCACCTTAAAGGAGACAATTTTGCTGCACCCATAAAGGTTCAATTCTTTTTTAAAGGATATCTTATTCCAAACACATTGAACAAAATAACACAAGCTTAACATCCAAACAACGTATACAGTTTGTACATTTTTCCCCCTTTGATCAGCCCCCCGCAATAAACAGCTCCTCAAATATAGCCATGAACGAGCTCCATCGTATCTCAAAGCCCTCCTCTGACCCCCTTCAGGCAAATTTGATTTTCCCCAACCTGAGAAATTCCTACAGATCCCCCGGTCATGCCGCCAATCCCCGATGGCATAGCTGACTTCCAATTCAAAGGTCAATCAGAGATGAAGGCCATAACACCTTCGCCACCCCAAAGATCGCAACCATAGGGTCCGGCCTCACCTCAACTCCTGCAATCCTTGATAGAGTCCTGTAAAATATATATATGTGACAGTAAAATGGAATCATAATTTATGCATAGCTTCAGGTGTAACATTTTTTTGGTATAATTGTATTGTGTTAAAGACACAAGGATGTCGGTTACTGGAGACTGCACTGTGCTTTCTTGTAGTACCCCTGAGAATGAAATCTAGTCCCAATTGAACTCAGTCATAATTATAATGGTAGCATTGTATCCAATCCATATTGACCCTTCTCTGGCATGAGATTCAGTTTTAAAATGGGAATACATCCAACATAATGGAGTATCATTTCTCCCTCCATATCAGAACTATAGTTAAGCATGAAAGATTCAGTTTCATGCATTGTGAGAGACAGTTTGAAGCCCACAATAGGTTAGACTGGCATTGTTTGTAAACTTGGGATTCATAGATATAAAATATTATTGACTATTTAGTTCATACGTTCTTTGATGCTATATAATTGCACGCTACAGAAAAGAACATTACTTTTTTTCTTGCAAGCAATAACTTCTATATTTGAACACTTTAACTTGTGTTTTAGATTGCTACTCTTAAATCAAATGCTGAAACTATCCATCTGTTAAATGTTCAGTCTACTTTGCTTCAAGTAGCTGTTCAAAATGGTAAAGGGCGTTGATAAAATAAGTCGCGAGAAACTGTTTCCATTGCTTGGAAAGCCAGAGGACACAGATTTAAGATAATTGGAATAAGAGCCAGAGGGAAGATGAGAATTTGTTTTGTGCAGAAAGTTATTTTGATCAAGAATGCATCGCTTGGAAGGGTGGTAAAAACAGATTCAATGACAGCTTTCAAAAGGGAATTGGACATCTCCTTGAAAATGAAAAAAGAAATATTGAGCTTTGAGGTGAGTGTGAGGGAATTGGACGAATTAAAGCTCTTTTAATGAACTGGCCAAGAAAAATGGGCTAAATGGCCTCCTTTCCAGCTGTATGATTCTAAGTTACATCTTGAAACTTCATTACAATGAATAGCTGCTGTGTGTTACCATTATAGCTAAATATGGATCAGATATAACTCCAGATAAATAAGCAGATTTTAGATATTAAAATGTTCAATTGAACATTGACATGGGGGCTGCATTTTACATGCCCCCACTGACCATGGCCGGGATCCTCCAATCCCGCGGCCAAGATCTGACGCCGGCGTGAAAAGTGGCGCGAGTCACTCCAGCGTCTATGGGCCTCAAGTGGCAGATATTCACCTCTTCCTAGGGGGCTAGTACGGTGCCGGAGTGGTGCCCGCAGCTCCGGCTCCCGAAAGCCGGCTGGCCACGGCCGGTGCGAGTCCGCGCATGCGTGCCATGGCTGACACGAGACTGTCATGCGCACCACAGCTGGCGCGTGTCCGTGCAAGTGAGCCACAGCCGGCATGAGTCCGTGCATGCGCGTGGGTTCCTGTCACCGCGCCGGCCCCCGGGCAATATGACGGAGCCCTACAGGGGCATGGCGTGGAGGAACATAGGCCCCCCACGGAACTAGCCTGCCTGCCAATCGGTAGGCCCCGATCGTGGGCCAGGCCACCATGGAGGCCCCCCCGGGGTCGGATTCCCCCCCCCCTCCCCACCAGGACAGTCCCTGCAGCCAGAACTCCGAGGTCGCGCCGGGTGGGTCCATACATAATGGTCGCCGGCGGGACTCGGCCGACCTCGGCGGGCACTCGGCCCATCGAGGCCCGGAGTATCGCCAGGCCGGAGGGGCTGCTTTCAATGGCCCCCGACCGGCGCGGCAGCGCTCCCGCGGCCATCCGAGAATCGGCACCGGAGAATCGACGGGGCAGCGTCGGGGTGGCGTGGCGCGATTCTCGCGCCCCTCTCCGGCGATTCTCTGACCCAGTGCGGAGTCGGGGAATCCTGGCCAATATTTTTGTCAGGGGGGGGGGGGGAGGGGCATGTAAACTAAGATGGGTGCCCCGAGCTCACCCCCATAATATGGGGGAGCGCAGGGTGAGGCATGTACAGAAATCGGCAGCTTGCCTATCAGACTTAAATAAGGAATCAAAGTGTCAATGAAGCTTGTTATCAACCCATCTGACCCTAATAATAGGTTCCCCACACGATAAAACAGATGTGGGCTGTCGGACGGAAAAGAGCAGGCCGCTTTTAAAAAAAATCTTCAAAGGTGGAGAGGAAGAGAGTTTCTAAATGCAGGGGCTGTCTTTTGTTGTTCGGGAGCGATCGACCTAAGACAGAGCCACCCCCAGTTTCCTCATACCCGCCTGCTGCCTTAAACCCACCTCCCCCAGCCCCACTTCATCTCCGCACCCTCAACCCCCACCCTAACCTGCCCAAACCCTCTCTGCCCAAGACCCCGGATCTATCTGTTTGTGGGATTCATCGGGCCTTTTCCTGGTTCCAGTAGCAACCACTAATATGCTCTTTGCATTGCAGGGACTGATGGAGTTGCCAGCCAATCCAACTGTCGAACAGTTCCCAAGGGCAGGGCTTCCTCCCGAGTGACAGGTGTAGGTTCCACACTTCCCCTGTTTAACAGGCCCACAGCACATTTATGGCTGGGGCGAGCCAGCATGGAGCAGGTCAGCTCCATCTTATTTTTGTTTCTGGGGGGCTGAGCCACGGCTCCACTCCCAGCTCCCCACCCCATTATATTCAGCCCATGGTTATAAAGATCCATTTTGTTTTACAGAAAGGGGAGAAATCCTTCAATTTATATTTGTTAATTAGATAAATATGTTTACGCAATTATTTTTATTCTGTGTTTTATTTTAGTATTCAAATGTTATTGCATAAAATAAGAGCTCGTGGTGTAGGGGCTAGCATGTTGGCATAGATAGAAGATTAGCGAGCTAACCAGAAACAGAGTTGGCGTAAATGGGCCATTTTCTAGTGGGGTGCCTCAGGGATCAGAGCTGGGGCTTCAACCTTTTACAATTTCTGTGAATGACTTGGATGAAAGGACTGAAGGTATAGTTGCTAAATTTGTCGACGAAACAAAGATAGGTAGGAAATTGAATGTTCAGGAGGATGCAAAGAGTGAGTGTGCAAAACTCTGGAAACTGGAATACATTGTGAGAAAATGTGAAATTGTCCATTTTGGCAGGAAGAATAAAAAATAATCTTATTATCTAAACGGTGAGAGATTGCAGAGTTCTGAGGTACAGAATGATCTGGGTGTATGAATCACAAAAGACAAGTATGCAGGTACAGCAAGTAATTAGGAAAGCTAATAGAATATTATTGTTTATTGTGATGGGAATCAAATACAAAAGTAGGGAGATTATGCTTCAATTTTACAGGGCACTGGTGAGACTACATCAGCAGAATTGTGTACCGCATTGATCTCCTTATTTAAGGAATTTTGCAAATGCATTAAAAGCAGCTCAGAGAAGTTTTACTGGACTAATACCAGGAATGGATTGGTTGTCATAGGAAGAAAGGTTGGAGAGGTTAGGTTTGTATTCACTGGACTGAACATGATATAAAGGTTGAAAATCCTGAGGGGCATTGACAGCGTGGATCTGGAGAGGATGTTTCCCTCATTTAATTCGGAGACGAGGAGAAAATCTTTCTCTCAGAAGGTTGTGAGTCTGTGGAACTCTCTTCCTCAAAAGGCAGTGGAAGCAGAATCTTTGAATATTTTTAAGGCAGAGCCAGATAAATTCCTCATTAACAAGGGGGTGAAAGGCTATCAGGAGTAGGCAGGAGTGTAGAGTTGAGTTTATACTAAGATCAGCCATGACCTTATTGAACGATGGAGCAGGTTAAAGGGGCCGAATGACCGACTTCAGCTCCTAATTTGTATGTTTGTAGTGGTTCTTCTTACCTTTTGTAAACTGAATCTTCACTCAGTTTGTCTTTTCTCTGAACATTACTCATTCAGTCGGGTAGATATATGAAATATTTCCTCAGGTGAGGGAAGCCAGGACTAGAGGATATAATCTTAAAATGAGAGCCACACCAATTAGTAATTAAATCGGAAAGCAATTTATTGCACAAATGGCAATGGAAATCTGAATCATGCTCCCCCAAATGGCTGCTGCTCCTACTCGAGTTTTCGTGACTGAGATGGTCCGATTTTTTAATAGGTAAGAGTATCAAGGAATATAAAGCAAAGGCAATTAATAGAGAATACTGAGAGGCCTGGATAGAGTGTATGTGGAGAGGATGTTTCCACTAGTAGGAGAAACTAGAACCGGTGGCCACAGCCTCACTCTGAACGTCTGGTTTAGCACAATGGGCTAAACAGCTGGCTTGTAAAGCAGAACAAGGCCAGCAGCTTGGCTTCAATTCCCGTACCAGCCTCCCCGAACAGGCGCCGGAATGTGGCGACTAGGGGCTTTGCACAGTAACTTCATTTGAATCCTACTTATGACAATAAGCAATTTTTATTCAAGGGATGATCCTTTAAAACTGAGATGAGGAGCAATTTTTTCTGCCAGAGGGTGGTGAATCTGTGGAACTCTTTGCAGCAGAAGGCTGTGGAGTCCAAGCCACTGAGTATCTTTAAGACAGAGATAGATAGGTTCTTGATTAATAAGGGGATCAAGGATTATGGGGAGAAGGCAGGTGAATGGCGCTGAGAAACATATTAGCCATGAATGGTGGAGCAGACTCGATGGGCCAAATGGCCTAATTCTGCTCCTATGTCTTATAGTCTGTTGCTATATTTACTCGCTATAAATATGGCAGTCAATAAGGTAGCCCTTCTTTTATCTAGATATCGATACTATATTGCTTTCAGAGTCGCCAGGTAGCAAATGATACCACCACAAGGTTCAACTGGATATTGATCAAAGACCCAACAACCAGTTAGTTAGTTCAAGTTCAATAATACTTTATTTACACACAAGATTAACTTATACGTGCAACATTAACACTACGAGTTAAACTACACCTAACAACTATGACAACCTGTACTTAACTTCAGGCACCCGGCTCAGGTCAGAGGAACAGTGGCCTTTGTTCAAATCTGGATCTGCTGGGTCTGGAGAATTAACTGCTGCTCAGCTGGGCTCATCCGTCTGGTCGCGAGCGTTGAACTTGAACTTGCTTCTGGTGGTGCTGCGATTGGAGATGGACGTTGCCGGAGCACCAGGTCCACAAGAGGTCGAACACATGGCAGCGTCTCTGTTTATCCTTGGGGGGGTTTCACCCTCTTTTGGGCGGTCCTTAGGTTTGGACACAATTAATTGGGCAGTTCTCGATCACTGCCTTCGATCTGAGCCAATAAAGGGGCGGGTGCCTTGATGGCTGGGCATGTCCTAAGCGGTCATTGACCTTGCTGTTTATGCTTCCTGAGTAAAGGGAGTGGCGCCGATGTGTCTGGACTTGTATCGGTTACCTGAGTATCAGTCCTTTGTCTTACGGAGATGGGCCATTAAAATGCTCATTGGTTGGGGGTTTCAATGCTGTCTGGATTCTCTGCTCACGAATATACATGCAGGCTCTGTGCCTGCTTTGCGAACGTCCATGTTTCTGATTGTAAGTGGCCATCCCAGATGGCTACAGTCCGTCCTCTTGATCCTAAACGTGAAGCGTGATGGATCACAGTACTGAATCTTCTTCTGTTCTTTGGTGTGCCGGGTACCCTTAATCAAGGACAGGTTCTATCCTACTCTGTCCTGTGGATTGGAACATTTACCGAAGTTTTAACACATCACACATCTATAAAAAATTCAAAGGGGGCACTGTAACATTCAATCATACATTTCAATTTCTTTACACAAAGGGGAACCTCTAACTGTCCTTACCTAAACTACACTCATGCTGCTCGCTAATAACCAAAAGAACTTATATTACAGTACAAAATATACAGTAGTAGCATCACATTTCTACTTAACACTTATGCCATTTACAGAGAAAGTAATTTGTCTTGAAAACCGCGGAATTTATTAGGCAGAAAAAGGGTTCAAACAGAGTGTGGGGTCTGTTGATGTCCGAGAAAAGGGGCTCTGAGTGTGTATACTGGGAGCGGGAGTCTCTCCTTCGCCATTTCCGAAGTCTGAGTGTCTGGACGACACTACAAAGTATAGCTATAACCAATAGGACTTCTACCATGTAAGAAAGAGAATACCACTTTGTGATGTTTTCGCACCATGTTGGGGTATCAGTGGCTGTTTCTATGTGTGGTGTGGTGTCCGGGCTAGGGGTATCATGTTGGGTGGTCATGTTTAGGGCCTGTGTGGTGAAGGTTATAGGGGCTGATAACGCGCGCAACTGTAGTGATCCAACGACGACCATGATGCAGGTCATTAGATCTGTCTTCATTTTGTCTTTGTCTTCCTCTGTCTCCTGGTATATTCGTATATTCCTCGGGGTACAAGCATAATATGTGTTATTATGTTGTTGTTTAATATCTTGTTTGTCTGTCTGTTCCTCCTTAACATTAATTTCCCGTTTAGAATTGTCACCATATGTGACTCCCTCATTTTTTTTTTAAACCAACCATTTGGGAGACAAGGGGCGTCATTCTCACTGGTGCGATTCCCGCCCCCGTCGAATCTCCGGTGCCGGAGACTTCGGCAACCGGCGGGGGCGGGATTCACGCTAGCCCCCGGCGATTCTCCAATCCGGCGGGGGGGTCGGAGAGTGACGCCCAGAAACTGTGTCACAGTGCGAGCAATCTCACAGCCTGTGTTCGATGCGCTGAGTGGGCGGACAATTTCTCCGTCCAGTGTTCTTCCTAGCAGCAAATTTGTTTCAACCAAGTGTTTGGACGTCTAAATAGTAGTTGGGGGTTAGCGACCGAAGGGTCGCCAGAAAGCAAACAAAAACTGTGGCAAAGTTCATTCTTTAAACCACACTTTAAAAGAACAGTAAAAGAGTTTCGAAAAGAACTTTACGAATGGGGTGCTTATGAGCTGCGGCAGGGCAAGAATGGGTGGAATCCCCAGGTAGGGCGGTGATCAGTGCCGTTGCTTCACTACCCGAGGTTGGCTGACCAAATACATAGGGGTCCTCAGGCAGGGTGGGGATTAGTGCCATTACTCCACTGCCTGGGTGACCTTACAAGAACGGAAAGAATTTGAATATCTATGAGATCGACACACAAAGTCGTACAAGAGCCAAACATTCAACATTAAAAAAACAAACTAAAGAAAGAAAGCGGGCAGGCTCCATCAGGGAATTGGACACCGTAAATCTCAATCGGCTCCTTTCTCTCATCATCTGGACACCTCAGGGTTCCATTCCGAAAACGTTCATAAAGGGGTTAGCATGATGGGAGTCAGACTTTGAGTCATCACCATCTCCCGGTTGCCAAACTCGTGACTGGAGTTTCTGTGCCATGGCGGCGTGGGCCAATGTGGGATCCATTTTGTCGCTTCTGATCAGTCGATAAGAGTTATCGTGGTGCCATTGTTTCTTATCCTGTAGGGCGGTAGCGGCAAGGGGGGATCGCTATCGTCGGGAGGTGGGTCAGGTTCTGGTAGTGGCAAATAAATGGTCTCTGAGGGGCCAAACGTATCGTGGTCAGTGTCACTGGGGCTGTCGTGACTGGGCCTGGTCTGTTTTGCCATTGGTCATTAATTTCAAGTATGTCCGTTGTGCTTTCGCTGTCGCTATCGCTATCGCTAGCGGCCGAATCAAGTGTGAGGCGGAAACCCGTCTCTGGGGGCGGAGTGTCTGTGGACGTGCTGTCCTGGCTGGGGGAGGGCTGGATTGGGTTGCCAGCGTCTTCGTTGTCTGCCATTGCCAGTAAGATGTGGTGTGAGTGGCTGCACTGCGTTCCATTAACCTTAAGCTGATTTATATGAAATCATCCTGATTTTCTGTTTGGTTATGTAATCTTCTAAACTGAGGGGCTTACTTTGTCAGAAATTGAGTGGGGTCCAGCAAATTTGGGGGAGAGGAATGAATTCGGATTGTACAGTGAGACCACGACTTGCTGTCTGACTGTATACTCTACCGGGTGTACTGTTTTATCAAAGCAGGCCTTACTCTGCTTTTCCTAGCGCCTAGTCGAACAGCTGCAGCGAGCTGTGCTGCTTTAATATTTTCCATTACTTGTTGGACTGCTTTTTCATGAGTAAGGGCGGTGACTGTGGGGCTGGCCAAATCAAGTCCAAATAAATACTCGGTACCCTTCATGGGCCGTCCGGTCATGAGGGTGTGGGGGGGTGTAGCCTGTTGAACTCGACACCGTGTTTCTAATAAACATCAGTGCAAATGGGAGAACTGTGTCCTATGTCGTATTGTGCTGTTGCACCATCTTTCTAAGTGTTGCCTTCAGGGTTCAGTTCATGCACTCCACAATGCCGCTGGATTGTGGGTGATAGGCAATGTGAAACTTCTGTTTAATTCCGAAAATTATTAGGACGTTTTTCATTACTCTTCCTGTGAAGTGCGAACCTTGGTCCAATGAATACTATGGGGGAGTCCCCATCTAGTAAATATTTGCTGGGTTAGAATTTTTGCTGTCGCTTTAGCTGTGTTTGTCCTGGAAGGAAATGCTTCTATCCATTTTGTGAAGGTGTCGATCACGGCCAACACATATTTAAATCCATTTCTGTAGGGTGTGAGGGGACCAATGTAATCTAATTGCAAGTTCGTCCATGGGTCATTAATAGGGCGGGTGTGTCTCAGCTGACCTTTCTTTGCGTATCTGTCTGGATTGTTCTGGGTGCAAATTAAACAATTTTCAATGTAGTGGGTTACATCAGTTTTCAAATCGGGCCACCAGCAGAGAGGTCTGTGGTGGGCAAGGGTGGATTCTATCCCTTGGTGTCCGTCATGGAATTAACAAATAATCTGGTTCCTGTCCTGGGTGGGGAACCACATAAATGCCGTTCTTTAATATGATTCCGTTGTGTACTGTTAAAGTGTCTTTGAACCTATCATCGGGAGCTGGGAAGTCTCCTTTTAAAATTTCCTTTAGCGTGTTGTCTTCCTTTTGTGCCTGTGCCAAATCTTGAATATTGGTCTGTGAGACCTGGACCGCATGTACTGGCGCACTCTCAGGGGGGTTGCGAAAAGTGACCATGTCGTGAGCCTGCTTTTGCTAGGGTGTCTGGTTTCACGTTACCGGGTGGGGAGGAACGATGATGGCTTCTAACCTTTATGATTCCATATTTGCGATCTTTTGCTCCTTTGAGAATGTACTTTAGTAATGGCGCTGAGGGTAGGCGTTTACCGTCGGCGGATATAAAGCCTCTAGATTCCCACAGCGGCAGGAATTCCATCAAGCTGTTGCAAACATATATTCCTCTTCACTGTGATGTTGCGTCCTTGTAGGAGTAGGGTCCAGCGCGCTGCTCTAATTTGGCTTACTGTACCATCTTTTAGCCTACCGTCTAACAGTAGCTGTGTTGGGGTGTGCTCGGTCAAAATAGTTACGGGGTTGAGTCCTGTTATGTATGTGAAGTACTGAACAGCCCTGCTAGCAAGTGCCTTTCGCAGGCTGAAAATCCTTGTTCTACCGGATCTAAAACGTGAGGCATAGGCTACGGGTCCTAAACGATCGTGCCTTTCCTGGAGAAGTACGGCCGAAAGTGTTCGATCAGTGGTCACTACCTCTGTTGTGTATGGGGAGTGTGGGTCTGGTGCCTGCAAAGTGGGAGCTGTACTTAGGGCGCGTTTCAATGCATCTACGGCATCCGTGTGCTGTGGAAGCAATTTCCATGGGGCCTGTTTCTTAAGGAGCTCGGAAAGTGGGGCTGCTTTTGTGGCGAAACCGTCTATCTGGTTCCTGCAGTAACCAACCAGTCCTAAAAATGACCGGAGTGCTGTAACATTATGGGGCAAGGGCAATTTAACAATTGTATCAATACGCTTTTGCTCTATCTCATGCTTACTATGCGTTATAACTGTGCCTAAATAAGTGACCTTTTCTTGGAGAATTTGGGCTTTTTGGGGGTTGGTTTTACATCCAATTTTTTTTAGGAGACCTAATAGTTCAGAAAGAAGCGAAATGTGCTCTTCCTTGGTGTCAGTCTGTAGGAGCAAGTCATCCACATACTGAATGAGGCATTTGCGTGGGGAAAATTCCGATAATCCATTCACCAATTGTCTGTGAAAAATGGAGGGGGTGTTGTGGAAGCCTTGTGGAAGGCATGTCCATGTGTACTGCTGTCCCTGGAAGGTCAATGCAAATTTATACTGCCAATTTGTATCCAATGGAATGGACCAAAAGCCATCGCTAATGTCCAGAACCCTGAAATATTTTGACTGTAGTCCCTGCTTTAACATGGTCTCGCGTCTCCTGGCAATGGTGGGGGCTGCTAACAGAGTTACTTTGTTTAATTCTCTATAATCGATGGTCAGTCTCCATGAACCATCTGGTTTTCTTACGTGTCAAATCGGGCATTGTTCGTTGAGGCTATGGACCGAATTACACCTTGATCCAATAAACTTTGAATTACCTTAGCTATTTCTCCCTCTGCTTTCTGTGGAGAACTATTGTTTCTAGGTTCTTGGGATCGGGACCTGTAATGGTGACCATTCCTGGCATTTTACCGCAATCATGCTTGTTCAAGACTTCCCTAACTGTTTTGTCCGTGGTAATGGTTTGTGGATCAAACCAGTAATCTCCCACTGAGCTAATCCTGTGTTCGTAGTCTCCTACTGTGAGCGTGGCGGGGGTTCGTGCTACTCTAGCCATTTTCCACACACACTTATTTACGGGCTCAAAAGAAAGGTTGTGTGAGCTCATGAAATCTATCCCCAAAATGTGTTCTGCTGTCTGGGATAAATCTACCAAAACAACTGAGTGCTTGGTTCTAATGTTACCGATCTGAATATCCACAGGGGCCGTAATGTGTTCCTGCTGGAGATGTCCTGTAAATCCACTAAGAGTGATAGTGTCTGTAGTGGGCTATATATCTCGCTGGTACATCGTGGAGGAGTTTAACGTGGTTCGGGACCCTCCTGTGTCCAAAGGATCTCTACGGGGTGTCCCCGGACTGTGTCTGTGACTACCGGTCTTCCGGACTTGTCCCAAAGTGTGTCGCAGACCCAAGTTGGGGAGACCGAACACCGTCAATTGGTGCCATTTATGGCCAAATTATCTGAACATGCACTAAAGCTGTGGATAGGCCTGGCATTGTTTCTATGTGGGGCATTTGTGTGCTGATTCCGTCGCGGGTTCGGGGGGGGGGGGCATTGCATTCTCAGGCGTAATGTCCCTTCTGTCCACAATTGTAGCACCCCTGCATTTTAGGGTTCCGCGTGTTATTTCTACCTTCATTTACCCATGCGGGGTCTTGATGTGTCCTTACTGGATTCATGTTTGCTTCTACCTTCTCCTGCTCTGCCTTTTTATGTAGGGATTGTTCCCAAGCTCCAGAGAGTCTCTTCAGAACCCACACTTCATTGTGTGCAGGGTCTGAGTGGTCATAATTGGCACATGCGTTTTGTCCTGCCTCTGTGGAGTGGGAGACTAAAATACGGGTCCATTTGGCCGTATTGTCTGCAGTTAAATGGCTGTGGGTTAAATCTCCAAATACTGCTGTGAAGTGTATCCAGAGGAGTCCAGCAAATGCTGTTGGATGCTCTCCTTTCTTCTGTCTACATCGGTTGAGTCCTTCAACGGGATCTCCTCTCTTCTAGCCAATTGCATCTAGGATAGCAGTCTTCATATCCTGGAGGCTACCTCCTCCTACATTTTGTGGGTCGGAAGGGCTGAATTAATGGATGGGTCAAGGCTCATTACTATGAGTTTCACTTGCTCCTGCTCGTCCAGACCGTACATGACTGTCTGTTGTCTAACTCGTTCAAAGAAATGTTTTGGGTCTGATGTGGGTTGAAAGGTTTCTATTTTGTCACGGGCATCCCTTAACTTGGTGATGGTTAGTGGGGTGGTGTACACGAAATCGGGTTGGTCTTCTGTCGGTACTCTGCGCTGCATGGTGACTGGATTCATGGGGCTGTGTGCTGCTTGTGCAGTCGGTGGTGCGGGTGCTTTCCTTTTCGGGGCCTGGGGGCATCTATTCTGAATCTCAGTTCCGTTTAAGTATCGATGGGCAGTTTCATTAAGTTCCTGCCAATCGAGGCCATCTTCCTGGTCTAAATTTGGTCCAAAGGTATCTCTGAAACCATTCTGAACTGAGAGCAGTGATTGCAATCTTGCAATTTGCTGCCTGCATTTGGCATGGTCTACTGAACTCTGCCTTTGTTCCGTTGTGGAACTGTGGAGTGCTCGTAGGGCTGCCTTTAAGTCCTCGCATTGCTTTTTTAATTGTTCTACTTGGTGTTCTGTTTCTTCCCTTACCAAAACTGCACATTGCGTGTCTTGGTAGGCCTTATCATATTGGGTCTGAAAGCTGCTTAGGTGAGCAGCTTAGTCCTTCGCTGCTAGCTGCTCTCGGAGTTCCTCATTTACTTTTTCGCATTCACTAACGTTTCCCTCATTACTCTTTCTTTCTCTTCAGGCTGTCTGTGGAGTGTCCTCACGACCTCCTCTGTGCCTCACAATTGTTCCAAACAGGACACAATTGCCATCGGCTTACGAACTCTACCTAAACTCTTTTTATGAATGTCGGTCAGGTTATCCCACCAATTTTGTCCTATACTACCAGGACCTGTCTCTTCATTTACACAAAACTCAGACCATAGGGGCCATCCTTTCCATTTTAGGTACTTCCTAATTTTGTCTTCCCATATGGGACATTGCTCTGCTCTACTGGTCGCTGCGACCTCGTGTTCCTGTGGGTATATAAGGCGTTCCCTTGCCTTCATTGCCATTTCTACCGTAATCTCTGGATCTCTACCATGAATTTGGGACAGGGGGGAATAAAGCAGTGATGCAAACAGCGGGTACGGCTGAAGCTATTTTCCGGTTCACAGAACTCCCGAAAGTTTCACGCAACAAAATCTAACGAGATGACCTTATATCCTTGTTAGTACGCATGCAAATTACTACACACTTCCGAATCTTGGAGGTTTGATCGATACTGGTCTTACACTTGTGGTTTCTTTCATTTTTCCAATTGGGTTTCTAATTAAAATGTTTTGTGGGTTCTCTCGGAGTGACAAAATCACTTGTGGGTTGAGTCCCATCAGAGGTCGCCAATAATTGTTGCTATATTTACTTGCTATAAATATGGCAGCCAATAAGGTTGCCCTTCTTTTATCTAGATATTGATACTATATTGCTTTCAGAGTCACCAGGTATCAAATGATACACTACAAGGTTCAACTGGATATTGATCAAAGACCCAACAACCAGTTAGTTAGTTCAAGTTCAATAATACTTTATTAACACACAAGATTAACTTATACATGCAACATTAACACTACGAGCTAAACTACACCTAACAACTATGACAACCTGTACTTAACTTCAGGCACCTGGCTTAGGTCAGAGGAAGAGTGGCCTTTGTTCGAATCTGGATCTACTGGGTCTGGAGAAGTGACTGCTGTTCAGCTGGGCTGATCCGTCTGGTAGCGAGCGTTGAACTTGGACTTTCTTCTGGTCGTGGTACTGCAGTTGGAGATGGACGTTGCCGGAGTGCCAAGTCCAAAAGAGATCGAACACATGGCAGTGTCTCTCTTTATCCTTGGGGAGTTTTGCACTCTTTTGGGCGGTCCTTAGATTTGGACACAATTAATTGGGCAGTTCTCGATCACTGCCTTCGATTTGAGCCAATAATGGGGTGGGTGCCTTGATGGCTGGGCGTGTCCTAAGCGGTCATTGACCTTGCTGTTTATGCTTCCTGAGTAAAGAGAGTGGCGCCGATGTGTCTGGACTTGTATCGTTTACCTGAGTATCAGTCCTTTGTCTTACGGAGATGGGTCATTAAAATGCTCATTGGTTGGGGGTTTTGATGCTGTCTGGAGTCTCTGCTCACAAATATACATGCAGGCTCTGTGTCTGCCTGAATCTTACATTGTCCATATTTCCCTTTAGGCTTTGCGAACGTCCATGTTTCTTGTTGTAAGTGGCCATCCCAGATGCCGACAAGTCATGGAAATGGTACATCAGACACAATTAATTGAATAGTGGAACAGACCTGGAGGGCTGTATGGTTGCGGCATGGGGGGGGTGTAGGGGTGAGGGAGTCTGCGGTGTGAGGGCTGGAGGAGGGCCTTTGTGTTTTTATTTTAACTGGGACAAAGTCCCACTGCACTGAGGTGGGCTTTTTAGCAGCCTGCCCCTATGCCTGGTTGCCTCTGTGGCTGCCTCCAAATGTTTTCCTGGGTCAGCTGGCTTAAGTCCAGCCTACACTCGCTCCCCACAACGAAGCTCCCTCCTTTACGGGAACTTTCTCCCGAGGCAGACAGGCTGAGCCGAGCCTGGGATTTTCCCGACATCTGCTCCCCACCTCAGTGATGAGAATTCAGGTTGGGTTTTGGGGGTGGGGCTTCCAACTCAGAATGAGTTCTACACTGAGCCAAGGCTGATACTGAAGGTTGACATAAATCTTCAGGTAATCATCAGTATTATTAATTTACCAATATTATAATATTTGAAGTGGGGGCCAGTTTAGCTCAGTTGGCTGGTTCGAGGCCAACAGCTTGGGTTCAATTCCCGTACCGGTTGAGGTTATCCATGAAGGCCCTGCCTTCCCGAGCTATAATAATAATCTTTATTATTGTCACAAGTAGACTTACAATACCATTGCAATGATGTTACTGTCAAAAGCACCTAGTCGCCACACTCTCACAACTGAGGGAGTATTTAGAATGTCCAATTTACCAAACATCGCGTCTTCCGGGACTTGTGGGAGGAAACCGGAGCACCCGAAGGAAACCCACACAGGCACGGGGAGAACATGCAGACTCCGCACAGACAGTGAACCAAGTCGGGAATTGAACCCTAGGCTCTGTCACTGTGAAGAAACAGTGCTAACCACTGCGCTTCCGTGCCGCCCCTGGCCTGAGGAGTGGTGATCCTCATGTTAAACCACCACCAATCAGCTCTCCCCATCAAAGGGGAAAGCAGCCTATGGCCATCAGGAACTGTGTTCACTTTACTTAACTAATACTGAAGTGTAATCTGAGCAATGTCTACAGGGGAATTTAATTGCGCCGAATAGAGAATGTAAAGCAAAGGTAATTCAGAGTCCATTCTGTTCATATTTCTGAAGTATGTCTTTTACAGAAACCATTTAAGTCTTTAAGTCATCTTTGTCTACAGGTATAATGCCAGAAGACTGGAGGATAGCAAATGTTGTCCCCTTGTTCAAGAAGGGAAGTAGAGACAACCCCGGTAACTATAGACCAGTGAGCCTTACTTCTGTTGTGGGCAAAATCTTGGAAAGGTTTATAAGAGATAGGATGTATAATCATCTGGAAAGGAATAATTTGATTAGAGATAGTCAACACGGTTTTGTGAAGGGTAGGTCGTGCCTCACAAACCTTATTGAGTTCTTTGAGAAGGTGACCAAACAGGTGGATGAGGGTAAAGCAGTTGATGTGGTGTATATGGATTTCAGTAAAGCGTTTGATAAGGTTCCCCACGGTGGGCTACTGCAGAAAATACAGAGGCATGGGATTCAGGGTGATATAGCAGTTTGGATCAGAAATTGGCTAGCTGAAAGAAGACAAAGGGTGGTGGTTGGTGGGAAATGTTCAGACTGGAGTCCAGTTACTAGTGGTGTACCACAAGGATCTGTTTTGGGGCCACTGCTGTTTGTCATTTTTATAAATGACCTGGAGGAGGGCGTAGAAGGATGGGTGAGTAAATTTGCAGATGACACTAAAGTCGGTGGAGTTGTGGACAGTGCTGAAGGATGTTACAAGTTACAGAGGGACATAGATATGCTGCAGCGCTGGGCTGAGAGGTGGCAAATGGAGTTTAATGCAGAAAAGTGTGAGGTGATTCATTTTGGAAGGAATAACAGGAAGACAGAGTACTGGGCTAATGATAAGATTCTTGGCAGTGTGGATGAGCAGAGAGATCTTGGTGTCCATGTACATAGATTCCTGAAAGTTGCCACCCAGGTTGAGAGGCTTGTTAAGAAGACGTTAGCTTTTATTGGTAGAGGGATTGAGTTTCGGAGCCATGAGGTCATGTTGCAGCTGTACAAAACTCTGGTGCGGCCGCATTTGGAGTATTGCGTGCAATTCTGGTCGCCGCATTATAGGAAGGATGTGGAAGCATTGGAAAGGGTGCAGAGGAGATTTACCAAAATGTTGCCTGGTATGGAGGGAAGATCTTATGAGGAAAGGCTGAGGGACTTGAGGCTGTTTTCATTAGAGAGAGGAAGGTTAAGAGGTGACTTAATTGAGGCATACAAGATGATCAGAGGATTAGATAGAGTGGACAGTGAGAGCCTTTTTCCTCGGATGGTGACGTCTAGCACGAGGGGACATAGCTTTAAATTGAGGGGATATAGATATAAGACAGTTGTCAGAGGTAGGTTCTTTACTCAGAGAGTAGTAAGGGTGTGGAATGCCCTGCCTGCAACAGTAGTGGACTCGCCAACACTAAGGGAATTTAAATGGTCATTGGATAGACATATGGATGATAAGCGAATCGAGTAGATGGGCTTTAGAGTGGTTTCACATGTCGGCCCAACATCGAGGGCCGAAGGGCCTGTACTGCGCTGTAATGTTCTATGTTCTATGTTCATTTGCTTGCAGTGCTGGTATATGTAAAACTTGATAAAGCTGAAAACTTCTTTTTCTTTATCATCAACATGAGCATGTTTTTGTTGCCTTGCCTTGAATGACTCTATTCCGGGGGTGGGGCGGGGTGCGCGGGATCAGTTCTCTCTGAAAAACATGGGGCACAATTCTTCCATCGGGAGTCTAAGTGCCGATGCCGGAGTGAAAACCAGAATGTTTCACTCCGAGTTCGGAGCCCGCTCCCAGCCCCCTATTCTCCCGCCAGGGGGCTAGGAGCGGAGTCACGTCATTTACGCGCGCCGGGCCTTGGTGCCACGTAAAAGCGGCGCTGCGTAAATGACGCGGCCGGCGCCGCGTAAATGACGACACCCATGCATGCGCGGGTTGGCTGGCATCAACCCGCACATGCGCGGTTCCCGTCCTCCACGAGGCCGCCCCGCAAGGAGATGGCGGATCGATCTTGCGGGGCGGCGGAGGAAAGGAGGTCCTCCTTCAGAGAGGCAGGCCTGCCGATCGGTGGGCACCGATCGTGGGCCAGACCCAATTTGAGGCCCTCCCCGGTGCAGGAACCCCCCCCTCCTCCCCCCACAGGCCGCCTCCCCAGCATTCCCGGGCTGTTACCGCCAGCAGCGACCAGGTGTGGACGGCGCCGATGGGAACACGTCGTATTGGGCAGACCGCTCGGCCCATCCGGGCCGGAGAATCGCCGCTTGCCCGTTGCAAACGGCGAGCGGTGACTCTCCCAGCGGCCAGCCGTGATTCTCCCGGCCTGGGGGGGGGGGGTGGGGGGGGGGGGGGGGGGGAGAATTCCGCCCATGGTGTTGTTGCATCACCCAGTGTTGCTCGTTTCATACATTCAATTCTCCAACATTTCTAAGAGTGGTCTTTGGCGGGAAATGTGGTGCGAGGATTTTTTTGGAATTCTCATGAAGGAAAATAGGATGTTGAAAATGCAGCACTGGAAATATTCAGTGAGGAAGCTCATTCTTCTGAGCCTCAGTGTAAAATTCCCTCTTTTCTTTTTTTAAAAAGTATTTTGAGTAAGGTTTCGCAGAATTTTTCATAATAAAACAGTAGTAACAATAATAACAAAATAAACTGGAGTGAATATTAACATAGTGTAAAAAGATAATATACAATAACAATTAAATAGACATTACCCCACGTGACCCTGCCTTCCCACAACATCCCAATGAAGCACTCGCCCCCCCAGGTAACAAAAACTTTCTCTACCATCCTGAGCGGCAGCTCTTTCAGTCTCTCCTCCTGCCCCTTGGCATGGATCACAAACAACTCGCTCTTTCCCATGTTCAGTTTGTACCCTGAAAAACTACCAAAATCCATCAGGATCTGCAGAACCTCCCCCATCCCCTCCACAGTGTCTGAAATGTACAGGAGCAAATCATCTGCATATAGCGAGACCCAATGTTCCACCCCCCCCGAACCAGTCCCTGCCAGTTCCTCAAGGCTCTCAGCGCCATAGCTAGTGGTTCTATAGCTAGTACAAATAGTAACGGGGAGAGGGGACACCCCTGCCTCGTTCCCCGGTGAAGTTCGAAGTACCCCGACCTTAGCCGGTTGGTACATACACTTGCTACAGGCGCCTGGTACAGCAATTTCACCCAGCCAATAAAGCCCTCACCAAACCTGAACCTCCCCAGCGTTTCCCACAGGTACTCCCACTCCACCCGGTCAAAGGCTTTCTCTGCGTCCATCGCTGTTACCACCTCCGCCTCCCCTCCCTCTGAGGGCATCATAATAATATTCAAAAGTCTCCGGACATCGGTATTGAGTTGTCTGCCTTTAACAAACCCAGTCTGGTCTTCCTCTATCACCCTTGGGACGCAATCCTCAATTCTTGTGGCCAGAATCTTAGCTAGCAATTTGGCATCCACGTTTAAAAGCGAAATTGGCTTGTATGACCCACAATGTCCCGGGTCCCTCCCTCATTTAAGAATGAGTGAGATCAAGGCCTGTGACATTGTTGGGGGTAGGGCTCCTTTCACTCTAGCCTCATTGAAGGTCCTCATCAGGAGTGGGCTCAATATTTCCGAAAATTTCTTATATAATTCTACCTGGTAACCGTCCAGCCCCGGGGCTTTACCTGATTGCATGCCCTCTATACCCTTGACAATCTCCCCCAATTCAATCGGGGCCCCCAGCCCCTCCACCAGGTCCTCTTCCACCTTTGGAAATCTCAACTGGTCCAAAGATTGCCTCATCCCTTCCGCTCCCGTCGGGGGCTCCGACTCGTATAGTTTACTATGAAACTCCTTAAAGACTCCGTTCACCCCCCTGGATCCAAGACCGTGTTACCCTCCTTATTCTTTACTCCCCCGATTTCCCTGGCTGCCTCCCTCTTTCGCAGTTGCTGTGCCAGCATTCTACTCGCTTTCTCCCCGTACTCATAGACTGCCCCCCTTGCCTTCCTCAGCTGTGCTACCGCTTTCCCTGTGGTCAGCAGTTCAAACTCTGCCTACAGACTCCGCCGCTCCCTCAGTAGGCCTCAGGGGCCTCCGCGTATATCCTGTCCACTCGAAGTATCTCCTCCACCAGTCTCTCCATCTCCGCTCTTTCTCTCTTTTCCCTATGGGATCGAATTGAGATGAGTTCCCCTCTGCCAACTGCCTTCAGCGCCTCCCAGACCATTGCCGCTGCTACCTCACCCGTATTGTTTGTTTCCAGGTAATGCTGGATGTTCCTGCTAATCCGCCCGCAAACCTCTTCGTCCGCAAGCAGCCCCACATCCAGTCTCCAGAGTGGGCACTGCCCTCTCTCCCCACTAAGCCGCAGGTCCACCCAGTGCGGGGCATGGTCCGAGACTGTGATTGCCGAGTATTCTGTCCCCGCCACCTTTGGGATTAACGCCTTGTTCAGGACAAAGAAGTCCATGCGGGAATAAACCTTATGAACGTGGGAGAAAAAAGAGAACTCCTTCACTCTCCTCTTTCCCTCTTTTCATATGGACACTAAATCTTGACTGGAATCATCAGCCATGCCGTCATACCAGCACCTTCAACATTTGCCTGTGCCATTATTCTTCATATAACACCAGGTTAAAGTCCAACAGGTTTGTTTTGAATCACTAGCTTTCTTGGCACTGCTCCTCCCTCAGGTCAATGAAGAGGTGGGTTCCAGAAACAAAATTGAGATTCCAGGTCGATCAGAATTGGTCAGTTGGTCAACCCTACTCCCATAATCTGTGTCATTCAAAACTCTTTTTGTTTCAAAGGGTTTCTATTCTACTTGCTCTTTTAAGGTCGCGTCTACCTTTAAGCCTCGAGCAGTGACCAGGCTGCTTGCTCCTTGCTCTACATGAGCTTGGTTGCATGGCTGTGTGTATAAATTAGGCCCGAAAGGGGAATTGGGCACAGAGGGAGAGCACACACCTGCTGCATTCTGCACAAATTGACCCAGAGAGCAACTGCCGTGCAAAATCCACCCCATTTTCGCAAAGAATGACGATGTCTTTAAACCATCTGGGAGTCAAAATACTCATCTGTTTGCAGTAGGAAATTGTTTCTTGTCTCCACAATTATATTTCTATTTGGGCCAGAAAGAATGTGATTTGCTTTTCCTCTGTGTTACTTAAATCACCATGGAAACAAAGAATCCCAATGTTAAATTTCCCTAGCACTGTGTAAAGATGCACTTTCACAGACTTCATTAGTTCACACAAAAGATATTTAATAATAAGAATTGCACAGCAGCCTCATGGCTGTAGCTTCCTCCCAAAATGTCTCTGCCCAGGAGCCTTTCTCCATGGGGTGATTCCACACTCTGAGTCCTGATTGGTCACCCAGGCCAAGTGACCCTTACTCTGCTGTGTTGCCCTTAAAGGACAATCGCCACATCTCCCCACTTTAACTCCTTTATTCAATCTTCAATAACTAATTCACTCCAGTCTAAATATGAACTAATCATATGTGCATAAGTTGAACAATTATAAGTCGAGTCTTTGAGAGGGTTTTCTGTTTCTTGTAAAGCGGTGTAAGTCTGTTGTCTGAGATGCTTCCACAGGATTGAACTTAACAGAAACTTCAATAATGGGTACCTCTTCTGGCTTAGTCAGTTCATCACTATTTGCTTCCACGGAGACATCAGTTATGTTGATTACAGGTCAAGCAAGTACTTTGGTGCTTATGGCTTCAAAAACATTTCTTGAAGGCAACACTTACTGCTGGAGCATCTCTCTACTGAAGTGGTCCACGTGTTTACAAATGATCCATCCTCCCAAGTCCACCTGATGTGAAAGGGGTCCGGTCTTAGGGACAATAATTCTGAGGATCCAACTTGATCTACTTCTGAGGTTTCTCACATATACGGCCTCATTTACCATGAATGAGCGAACTGTACTTTGTGAATCATGGCTTGCTTTCCGATTACCTTGGGTGGCTTCTACCCTCCCTGGCAAACTTTAAACACCAAGCTCAGTCTCGTTCTGAGACACCGTTTCGTTAGCTGCTGGTGGAAATCCTATTGTTGAATGTGGAGTGGTGCGATAGCTTTTCAAAAAATATATATTTTTATTCACATTTTCCAAATTTTATACATGAACAATAACTCAATAGAACAATAGGCAAACCCTCCCATGCACAAACCCCCAACAGAAAGACCCCCTCGCCTAACAACTTATGGTGACCAGCTCTTAAAAATACAGACTGAATGGCTGCCATCTCCAGTAGAACCCATCAAGGGTGGCATGGTGGCTCAGTGGTTAGCACTGCTGACTCACAGCACCAGGGACAGGTTCAATTCCAGACTTGGGTTACTGTCTGTGTGCCATTTTCCCAAAAGTGAACAATATTCCCAAGCGAGAGCATTTAGCGAGGTGTTTCCCAGCACTCGCAGTGTTAAGAAACACATGGCGATTCAACACAACTCGCTTTGAGTCCGGGCCTGAACGTCAATGAGGAGCTCCGCTCCCCAGAACTCCCCATTGTAGCGAGAGATCAGGACGCCATTTAAAAATGCCATCCCGATCGCTGAGGCCCCAAAATGAATCCCCATCCTCCCCCCAGCCCGCACGCAACTTGGGAGGGTCCCCCAGCTCCCCCCCCCACTGCATCCCTCAACACCTACACCAGGCAACCCCGGCCCGATGGCCAGTTTTGCACCCTGCCGGCTGACAGTGTCACTTGGCCACCTTGGCAGTGCCAGGGTTACCAAGGTGGCACCAGCAGTTCCAAGGCACCACTCTACCCAAAGAGCATGCAGCTGGGCTTCTGTACCTTTTGGAGGCCCCCACGAATGCCGTTCCATCTGGTCTCCGTTTGTGTGAACCAGTACCAAACAGTGCTTGCCCGAGGTTCCTCAGGAATCTGCTCATTAGAGTAAGGCTTATGCCTTAGCTCTAATATGCAGATTTGCTAAAAAGTGATCCCGTCCATTGTGGGCGTTGAATCTTGCGAGGCATTGCGAGACGGGTAGATCCCGGGAATGGGTTCTCCTGGCTTTCACCAGCCATGCTGCGCCGCGGCGAATTGCTTTTCTGGCGCAGCGTGGCCGGAGGATCGTGTCCAGTGCGGAGTCTGCACGTCCTCCCCGTGTCTGCGTGGGTTTCCTCCGGGTGCTCCAGTTTCCTCCCACAGTCCAAAGATGTGCAGGTTAGGTGGATTGGCTATGATAAAATTGCTCTTTAGTGTCCAGGGATGTACAGGTTGGGTGAGGTTACGGGGATAGGGCGGGGGGAGGAATGACCCTTCTTTCAAAGGGTCTGTAAAACTCAATGGGCCGATTGGCCTCCTTCTGCACTGCAGATGTTCTATGAATTGCCCCCTTACAGTGTACTTAACTTTCTCGAGACATATAAATTCCGTAAGATCCTCAGCCACACTGAGGCACTGGGCGGAGAAGTTAACCTCCACCCCAGCAGCACCTGCCTTCGAGCAATCAGCGAGGAAAGGGCCAGGACTTCGGGCCCAGGCTGCAGCTCTGGCAGATCTGGCACCTGAAGATGGTCTCGAAGGGATAGATAGGGCTTCAGTTCAATTTGTAAATTCGCCGACATGGTGCTGAAGAAGGAGACCCAGAACCCCACGAGTTTAGGACACAACCAGAACATGTGCACATGATTAGCTGGGCCCCACCCACATCGCTCATACATCCACATGACCATGTTGCCTTCATTCTGCACAAGGCCCCACACCACACCCCATCCTCCATCTCCACTCCAACTCTTCCTCCAACTTAGCCTTCACTTCCTCCACAAACACTGTCTCTTCCACCATAATCATGCCTTAAATCCCCGACGTGTTCCTGCCCTCTGCCCCTGCCAGCGACAATACCCATTCCAACAGCAAGGAAAGAGACACCACAAGAAATGGCGGGAAGACCTTTTTTGCAAACTTACGAACCTGTAGTTCCCTAGAACCATCCGCCTGTGGAAGCCCAACTTTCTCTGACTACTCCTCCAAGCTCGCAAATCGCTCTTCTAAAAACAAGGGACTCCATCCCTTCCACCCACTTCTCCTCCCATCCCCTAAACCTAGCATCCAGACTCGCCGGCTCAAATAAATGGTTTGCACAGATCGGTGCCAACTTTGATATCGCGCCCAATTTAAAATGTTACCAAAACTGTGTCCTCTCTTCAATGTGGAGACCACCACTGGGTTTGCCAATATTCCTCTGGAGAAAATGCGAGCGAGGCCGTCACTAATGCCCTTAATCCCGACGTCCTACACGACCCCGCCTTCATCTGCACCCTCTGGATCCCCACACCACCCCAGCACCTTCTCCGCATTCGCCGGCCAATAATAAGATATCAGGCTCGGCAATGCCAAGCCCCCTGACTGCTGTTCCCTCTGGAGGACCGTCTTCTGAATCCAAGCCACTTTACCTGCCTAAATAAAAGTCAAAATCAATTTCTCCAGCCAGCACCCCAAAAAATCCAGCTAACACCGGAGCAGAAAAACGAGCCGCGTTAAACAGTGATTTTCACCGACTGAATTCTGCCCATCATGGACAGAGGGAGGCTCTCCCACCTCTGTGAGTCCACCGTAACCCTGGTCACCAAACTTGTCAAGTTTAACTCCAAAGCCGTGCCCAATCCTTTACTATCCTTCTCCAGTCTGTCCTGGTCCACTCACGCCTCTACTTCCCACGGAAGCTAAAGAAATTTGGCATGTCTGCATCGACTCTCACAAACTTCTACAGATGTGCTATAGAGAGCATCCTATCCAGCTGCATTACAGCTTGGTATGGCAACTGCTCGGCCCAAGATCGCAATAAACTGCAGAGTATGGTGAACTCAACCCAACGCATCACACAAGTTTGCCACCCCCACATTGATTCTGTAAACACCTCCCACTGCCTCAGGAAGGCAGACAGCATTGTCAGAGACCCCTCCCATCCAGGCATTGCCTTCTTCCAGACCCTTCCATCAGGCAGAAGGTACAGAAGTCTGAAGAATCGCACATCCAGACATAGGAACAGCTACAAGACTCCTCAACAACTCCCCCTTGGACTGATCTGTTCCCTGAAAGAACACTATTCACGATGCCCTATGCTGCTCTTGCTCATGTTTGGCCCCTTGGTCCGCACTGTAACCAATACTGTTTGTCGATGTACCATTTGTCAATGTTCTCTGTTGATTATTCTTTTGTCTACTATGAAATGAAATGAAAATGAAATGAAAATCGCTTATTGTCACAAGTAGGCTTCAAATGAAGTTACTGTGAAAAGCCCCTAGTCGCCACATTCCGGCGCCTGTTCGGGGAGGTTGTTTCGGGAATTGAACTGTGCTGCTGGCTTGCCTTGGTCTGCTTTCAAAGCCAGCGAATTAGCCCTGTGCTAAACTATGTACGTAATGTGTACATTCCCTCGGCCGCAGAAAAATAGGTTTCACTGTACTTCGGTACATGTGACAATAAATCAAATCAATCAAATCAATCAATCACTTATCCGAGGCCTTCAGGGAAATAGTCAAAGGCTCAATTGCCTCTGTAAACAAGAGGGGGAAACATAGGACACTCCTGCATCGTTCGCCTGTGTAACTGAAAATATCCCAAACTAACATTATTTGTATGGACACTAGCCTTAGGTGCCGTCTATAGCAACTGCACCCACAAAACAAATTTAGGCCCGATCCCAAACCATTCCAACACCACAAACAAATACCCCCATTCTACCTTATTGAAAGCCTTCTCAGCATCCAAACCCACATTAACCTCCTGCTCTCTACCTTCTGCTGGGGACAAAACTATGACAACCGCCACCCCTTCCCACAACTCAGCTGATCTTCCTCAATACCCTGAGAGAGACACTCCTCCAGCCTCAGTGCTAAAACCTTGACCTAAATCTTGGCATCCAGATTTATTAAGGAATCAGGTGAAACGACCCACACTCCACTGGGTCCTTATCCTTCTTTAATTGAAGCGAGTTGGACGCTTACATCGTTGTCTCTGGAAGAGACCCGCATTACCGAATCCTCAAACATCTACACTAATAACGGCACCAGTTGATCAGCAAACTTTTACCAAATTCCATCAGGAACTCAACTGCATGCACCCAATTGTTGTCCGGACCTCCTCCACCCAAGTGACTCCTCCAGCCTGTGGTATTATCATAACTGTCAGTACTGCAAGGGTTAATGGTGTTGAGAGTAGCCACTAGATGGAGCTGCAGGTACAACTATATACGGCAGTGATGCTAAGCCTTGGGGAGAATCTGGGATTGTATGTGGAGGAGTTAGCTGGTGAGAATCAGAAGTACAGATAATGTAAGTGAGTATAGATCATAGTTTAAACCAGTAGTGAGATTAACTGTAGATGAGTGTAGTTTAGATGTTTTAATCAACTGAGGATTCTTGAGGAGTACGTTCTGAATCCAAGTTAGTAGTGCTAATAAATTTATAGCTTTATTTAAGTTCAAGCTATTTTGTGGTCTTTGTGAACACTGTGCCAACCATCCGGAAATAAGCAACACAAAGAACACATACAGTCCTTCTGGGTCCTTCCCCTCTACCTTAGGACACTTCCTCCCCTCCAGAAATTCCTGCATATCCGACTCCTCCCCTGGCGGCTTCGAGCTATAGAGGGCCTTGTGAGTGGTATGATACCTAAGGAGGTACTTGATATTTTGGTTTCCAAGGTTCCTCCTGACAGTTTCTTCAGACCAGGGACGTTATTCCCCGACCCCCCAGCTGGTCGGAGAATGGTCGTTGGCCGCCGTGAATCCCGCCCCCGCCGGTTGCCGAAGTCTCCGAAGGGAGAAAAGTCGGCGGGGCGTTAATGTCGCCGCTGCCGCCGGAGAATGTCACGGGTCTGCGCAAGGCAGCCGATTTTCGGCCTGCCGATATTCTCCCTTCCAGATGGGCCGAAGTCCCGTCGACGTAAATCAAACCTCCTTTTCATCGGCGTGAACCCCAGCGTGGAGGTGAGTGCCGGCCTGGGGGGTTGGCCGCTGGGCAGGCGTGGCCGCAGTCTGAATGTGTGGGGAGAGGTGTGTCTCGGGTTGTGTGTGTGTGTGTGTGCGGCGGGGGGGGGGGGTGGTTAGAGTGGGCTGGGCTCCGGGGGAGTGCCGGGAGGGGGGTCCGTGCCGGGGAGGGGGATGGGGGGCCCGTGCCGGGGAGGAGGATGGGGGGGTCCGTGCCGGGGAGGAGGATGGGGGGGTCCGTGCCGGGGAGGAGGTTGGGGGGGTCCGTGCCGGGGAGGAGGATGGGGGGTCTGTGCCGGGGAGTAGGATGGGGGGGGTCCGTGCCGGGGAGGAGGATAGGGGGGTCTGTGCCGGGGAGGAGGATGGGGGGATCCGTGCCGGGGAGGAGGATGGGGGGTCCGTGCCGGGGCGGGGGTTGGGGGGTCCGTGCAGGGGAGGGGGATGGGGGGGGCGTGCCAGGGAGGGGGATGGCGGGTCCGTGCCGGGGAGGGGGATGGGGGGGTTCCGTGCCGGGGAGTGGGGGTGCGAGGGCAAGTGAGTTGGTCCACCTGGCCAGTTGCCAGCCTCCAACAGTTGGACCCATGCGGTCCTTGCCACCTGGCTGGGGGGAAGGAGGGGATATGGGCAATGATGACATGTCGTCGTTCCCACCCCCCCCTAAACCAGGCTGTCATGTTTTCCGATCATCCAGCGATGTTGGCCGCCGTGGCGGCAGCCGCTAATATCCATGTTGCCCTGGATGAGGAGGAGGAGGAGGAGCGTGCCAGAGAGGCGGCGCAGGCTGCCGCAGAGGGGCAGGCGGCAGCCGCCCAGGCTGGAGGGACACCTGACCGACAGGACGAGGAGGGGGAGGAGGACGTCACGGCCCCACGGCAACGGAGGCACCCGAGGGCGCCCCGTGTGTACTGGCCCCGGCAGTCCTATCAGGACCTCACGGACCGGGAATGCAGGAGGAGACTCCGGATGAGTCGGGAAACCGTGGCACACATCTGCCACCTGCTGGCACACCTGTCACCGCGTGGCACTGGCGGGGGACACCCTCTCCCCGTGTCCGTCAAGGTTACGGTGGCCCTGAACTTTTATGCAACGGGGTCATTCCAGGCACCGAATGGGGACCTGTCCGGCATATCGCAGACATCGGTGCATCCGGGCAGTGACAGATGCCCTATATGCCATGGCGCACCGCTACATCCGCTTCCCTGTGGACCGGGCCAGCCAAGATGCCCGGGCCGTGGGCTTCTCTGCCGTGGCCGGGTTCCCCATGGTCCAGGGCGCGATTGATGGGATGCACGTCGCCGTGCGGCCACCTGCAGATAACAGGGCCGTGTTCACCAATAGGAAGGGGACCTATTCGATGAACATACAGGCGGTCTGCGACCACCGCATGATGATCCTGCACCCGTTACCCAGGCAGTGTACACGACTCATACGTGTTGTCGCGGTCATCCATCCCCAGCATGTACGAGGGACGCCATCCCCGGCTGAGGGGCTGGTTGCTGGGCGACAGGGGCTACCCATTGCGATCGTGGCTGATGACGCCTATACGGAGGCAACGCAATGAGGCGGAGAACCGCTACAATGATGCCCATGTAGCGACAAGGGGAGTGATAGAGAGGTGCTTTGGCGTGCTGAAGATGCGTTTCAGGTGCCTGGACCTCTCTGGGGGCGCCCTCCAGTATCTGTCAGATAGGGTCGGCCGCATCATTGTGGTGTGCTGCGTCCTGCACAACATAGCCCAGCAGAGGGGCGATGTGCCGCAGGCAGAGGAGGGCGGAGTGGAGGAGCAGCAGGAAGAGGCGCAGTCCTCCCCAGATGAGGGGGATGGGGGTAATGGTCAGGGCAGACGGGGTAGACACAGGCGGGTGGCTGTCCACCGTTACCGGCTGGCCCAGCGGGCACGGGACTGATAGCCGCCCGCTTCACTGACTAGATGGGCGTGGGAATCGGGTAGTATGGCCACAGACCGCACACCATGGCAACAGCCGACCACCCACACCCCCCACCCATCCACCCACCCAGCACCCTCACCCCCCTCCCCAACCCCACCCACCCCACCCGCATGCACATCACCCCCCCCATTGCCGATCCACCTGCGGCACAACGGCCGGGCTCACATAGTTGCGGGTGGACGCGTGTCTATTGCAGGCCATGGAGGATGATGACAACCTGCCCTGCGGTGAGCTCCTGGCTCCACATCGTTGGGCTATGTCTGACCCATGGCCACAGTACCACCATCCACCCGGACCATCCCTGCATGCGGCTGTGACACTGCAGCGCACGGTCCCGTCCTCTGCCCGGGGGGATGTTGATGGCGGCCCAGGGGGAACGGGGCAGACTCACCTGGGGCTGAGGTAAGACCACCTCTCACACACACACTTGCGCTCAACGTACATGACACCCCCGCACGCTTTGGACAGAGCACAAAGGCAGCTTCTGTAGGTGTAACATTGACTTTAATAACCAAACGAGTTCATGCACGTGCCCTAGCCCCTAAAACTCATCTGTGCCCTGCACCCGTGCCAACTTACTCAGTGTCTAATTGTTTGGCCTTACGGGCCCTTTGACTACATCTACGTGGGCCCCAGACGGTACAGCAGAACTGGAGGTGGACTCCTGTGATTCCTGCCCTCTGTAACTGGATCCCTTTGGCGGTCGTTTCCTGGGGCGTCCTGGCCTAGATGGGCCAGGCTGCGGCCCGGGCGACTGGGATGGCGAGCTGCCAGCCTGTCCTGCCCGTTGCCCACCCGATGCACCTGGGACGGAAGGGGGGGACTCCGAGGTGTCACGGTGTTCCCGGACCTCCTCTACAGGGGGAGCCGGGACGGACCACACCACCTCCTCCTCCCTCGGGGTGCCCGATGGCCCCCAGGCCTCTACTTGGGTGGGGGATGCGAACGGACTGGCCATCTGACGCCCCCCCGACATCTGGCGCTGCCAGTCCTGGAGGCCCGTGCTGGTATCGACAGGGGTCTGCAGGTTTGCAGCCATGGAGCCCAGGGGGTTGGCAAACCCTGTCTGTGACAGTGCGACGCCGGCTCGCACATGGCCACTGGCGCCGATGCCCTCAGCGATGGCCTGCAGAGACTGGGCCATGGCCTGCTGAGTCTGGGCCATGGCCTGCAGAGACTGGGCCATGGCCTGCTGAGACTAAAGTGCCCAACCGAGGTGAGTGTTTCTGCGATGGTGGAGGGTGTTGGTGACAGCAGTGGCGTTGTGTCGTGCTCATCATCCCACTATGAGTCCATGGCACTTTGGGGTGGGGGTTCGTCTCCACCCATCCAATCTGAGTCACTGTCCGGTATTTCGTCTTCCTGGGTAATGCTGTCCCGGGTAGGGGTGTCCTGGGCAGTGCTGTCCCGGGTAGTGGTGTCCTGGGTAGTGGTGTCCTGGGTAGTGGTGTCCTGGCTCGGATGTGACGGGGGCCTGTGGCTGCCCCCCTCGTTGCTGGGTGGTCGCTCCCGCACGTGACGGTGGTGTCGTCTCCCTGTTGCTCCAGGTCTCTCCGTCTCCCGTGGTGTGCGAGGGGCGTCCTGCGGGCGTCGCATGCTGGAGGGTCCGGGTCTCTCTGTCTCCCGTGGCCTCCGAGGGGCATCCTGCGGGCGGTCTGCATCTGCGGGGATGGGTGCCTGGATGTTTGGTCCTGCGATACACAATGAAGCATGCATGGTTAGACACGCAGTCAGTGATCAGGTGATATGGGGGAGGGGGGTATAGTGGAGGGGGGATATGAGGACGGGCTGTCGGTGGCTCACTTGCTAGTACGCCCCCGACCTCTGCATCAGCAACCTCCCGGTCCTCAGGTCCGCCAGCCATTTCCAGGGCCCTTTCCTCGTGTTCGGTCAGTGGCCTCTCATCAGCGGGGCCTCCTCCAGTCCTCACATGCTCCCTATTGTTGTGTGCGCGCTTATCCTGTGGGGGGTGGGGGGGTGGGTGGGGGTGGTGGCAAGGGTAAAAGGCAACACTGTTAGGCAGGTATATGAATGCACGCCATCGGTTGCGCGTGCATTGCAGAGGTTAAGGTTAGGGCTGGATTCACTTGGGGATATGGGGGATATGGGGGAGGGGGGATATGGGGGAGGGGGGATATGGGGGGAGGGGGATATGGGGGAGGGGGGATATGGGAGAGGGGGGATATGGGGAGGGGGGATATGGGGGATATGGGGGATATGGGGGAGGGGGGATATGGGGGAGAGGGGATATGGGGGTGGGGGGGATATGGAGGAGGGGGGATATGGGGGAGATATGGGGGATATGGGGGAGGGGGGATATGGGGGAGGGGGGATATGGGGGAGGCTCACCCTGCCTGCTCTGACGAGGTCGTTCACCTTCTTGTGGCACTGGGTGCCTGTCCGTGGTGTCAGGGCCGCAGTGGTGACGGCCTCTGCCACTTCCCTCCACAGACGCCGGCTGTGGCGTGGGGCAACTCTGCGGCCGTGCCCGGGATACAGGGCGTCCCTCCTCTGCTCCACTGCGTCCAGGAGCGCCTCCACATCCCGTGACTCGAACCTCGGGGCTGAGCGGCGGCCGGCCATCCAGTCGGGTGTTCCAGTCGGGTGTTCCGGTCGGGTGGGGGGGAGCAGCGCGTCCTTATGAGCCGTCACGCCGTGCGGCGCATATGACGCTGCACGGCGTGAACCACTGCGCAAGCGTGGATCCCGTTACGTCGCTGCTAGCCCATTTCGGGCCGGAGACTTTCGACCCATTTTTCCGACGTGACACAAGTCGGATTTGCGCCGTTTTTTGCGCCGATCAGCGGATTTTGCGCCGATAACGGAGAATTTCGTCCAGACTTCACAGTTTGGGTGATTCTCCCAGCTAGTCCATTTGATGCTGGGTGGTAACTTGCAGCTCTAGTGTGCTTACCATTGAGAGTGGTGAAGTTTGGAAACTCAGCACTTGTGAATAATCTTCCATTGTCTGATACCCTGGCTTCAGACAATCCGTGAGTTGAAAAGCTTTGGCTTAATCTTTCAATGGTAGCATGCGATGTAGATGACTTCACCTCAAAAATGTCCATCCATTTAGACTGTGCATCAATCACGAGCAAAAACATTGTGCCCAGGGATGGACCAACATAATCAATATGGATTCATACTCATGACCGGCCAGGACATTCCCAAGGCTGCAGTGGGGCTGTAGCAGGCAACCTTTGTTGCAGTTGGCACTGTTGGCAGTGCTTGACTAGTTTCTCGATATCAGCATCAATACCAGGCCATCGCACATAACTCCTGGCAAGCATCTACATCTTAGAGATGCCAGGATAAACGCTGTGTAAATCAGTTAGTAGCAGCTCTCTACCTGGACAGGAATGACTGCAGGTTCATTAGTGTCCTCCTGTACATCGCCTCATCTAAATCCTCATTTGAATCCTCGGTAAAAGCACCCATCCTAGTTCTTTTCCTCTGGGGAGCTGGACATTCCTCCTGGCCTGGCTGCAGCCCAATTGAGCCCAGTGACTCACCTTGTACTGACTTCATAATGCCTTGAAGGTAAGAGCAGCGGCAGAGTCTGTGCTGACGGCTGCAAGTATCAGATCAAGTGAAGATTTTTCTTCACCGGAGATCTGGTGAACTCATCCTTCCTCATGGGCCTGCAGTGGCCTGCCAGGCAGCAGTTATTGAGTATCTGAAGTAATAATTAAAATGGTGGGGGGAATGGGATGAGGGAATGCTGGGTGATGTGGAAAGCAAGAGGTTCATAGTCATATCATCTGCAACTTCTGCCTCATGGAAGATAGCATGTGGGCGATATGAAATTTGAGGAGGGCCATGAGGCAGGAACTTACCGTCATCCTGAACATTCTTAGTGACACCAAATACAATGGCGACAACCATTGCCCCATTATATCGAGCATGATCTCCTTCTTAGATCCATAGAATTTCGACAGTGAAAAAAGAAGCCATTTGGCCCATCAAGCCTACACTGACCCCCTGAAAGAGCACCCTACCTAGGCCCACTACCTTGCCCTATCCCCGTAACCCCATAACCCCACCTCACCTGCACATCTTTGGACACAGATACTACAGCCCACTGACTCTGGCCTTCTCTACCTGTTTTGGGCCACCTTATCCTTCAAGATGGAAGGAATAATGTCAACACTTGTACTGCAGTGTGTTCGGGTGGTGCTCCTGCCATAGCTGAGTAGCTGCAGGTATGTGAATGCTGCAAGAGGCAGGATGCTGCGGGCAACATTGGAGAATGTGTGAGGATAGGATGGAATTACTGAAGGTTAGGCCTGTGTCCTGATTACTGGAGATTGCTAGTGAAGGAGTGATGGGGGTGTGGTGCACTTGATCAGCATTTGAGGTTGATGGTGTGGTAAACAGGAAATTTCCTGTGAAGATGCACTCAGTGACCTTGACCACCCAAGTGAGGCCATTGAATTTCTCATGGAACTGAGGCCGAATCTTTGGGAATCAACCTCCCCGCCACCTGGTCCCGGTTGTTTCTCAGGGTTTTCCTTGAGGCCCTCCTGCAGAATCACTGCAGCTCTCTTTCTTTCCACCTGTTGTTTAAACTCCTCCAGTGCTGCTTCAGAAAATCTAGGAAATATTTCTCTTTCCAGTGGCTCCATTTATGTTTTTCTTTGTGGTGAGTTCTCTGTAGCTGTGTAATGTGCAACTTCACTTTAAGAAAGGTAGGCGGTGTTTAAGAGGTGCAGTCTAGCTGAAGGTTATGGGTGGCATGGCGGCACAGTGGTTAGCACTGCTGCCTCACAGCGCCAGGGACCTGGGTTCAATTCCTGCCTTGGGTCGCTGTCTGGAGTTTTCACTGTCTCCACATGTCCGCGTGGGTTTCCTCCGGGTGCTCTGGTTTCCTCCCACAGTCCAAAGATTTGCGGGTTAGATGGATTGGCCGTGATAAATTGCCCCTTATTGTCCAGAGATGTGCGGACAATAAGGGGTTAGGTTATGGGGTTACAGGGATAGGGCGGGTAGACAGGGGAGTGTAAATGAGCAGTTCATTCAAAAGGGTTGGTGCAGACTTGATGGGCCGAATGGCCTCCTTCTGTACTGTGGGGATTCTATGATATATGAGCCACACAAACACTTCTGGGGCCCTGTTGATCATGCAGCCAATGAACAGCATATTTTGGTGCTGGGTTGAAATCTTCGTAAAGCTAAGGCATCACAAAGTGTCTATGCTGACTGCCTGGGTAGGGGTGAATTAGAAACTACCTCCCCTGTGCCTGAAAGCAGGAGAAATCTAATTTGTGTCACACATAGGAACAATATAGAAGGAGACATTCTCACTTTAGAGGAAGATTCACTTGCAAGTTCACTGTCTGCGTTAACTGGTATTTGACTGCACATCTTTTATACCTGGATCTGCAATCTTTCCGTGACTAACTAGTGAGAATCCTCAGTGTCTCCCACTGCCTCAAAACGCTACTGCAGAGATGGAGAAAGCTCTGACTCACCCGTCACCTCTGGGTGCAAGGTGTCATGACCACATAAAAAGCATTTCCTCAAAGTGATTTGCAAGAACGTGTGAGCGATTCAACTTAAAAATAACCAGCAGCAAAGCCTTATTCTTCAACAAGATCAAGGTTTGCTTATTACAAAACGACTGCAGTAAGTTACTTTAGTGAAAGTAATAAGTTACTCACTGAATCCATACAAAGATATTTTTTTAATGATTTTGTGGGTCCTGGCCATCGCTGTCAGGACCAGCATTTGCTGCCCATCGTTAATTGCCCTTGAACTGAGTAACAATTGGAGAGAGAATTTAAGAGTCAACCACATCGTTGTGGGTCTGGAGTCGCATGTAGTCCAGACCAGGTAAGGATGGCAGATTTCCTTCCCTAAAGGGCATTAATGACCAGATAGATTTTAACATCAATCAACAATAGTTCCATGGTCATTATTCGACTTTTAATTCCAGAATTTTAATTGAATTCAAATTCTAACATCTGCCATGGTGGGAATCGAATCCAGGTTCCCCTAGCATTATTCTGGCTGTCTGGATTACTAGTTCAGTGGCTATACCACTATGCCACTAACTACCCCAAATGTAGATCAGGATTAAAAAAATACTGATATATATTAAGTTCATTTCAGGTCCGTAATTGGCAGTTGAAGAGTTGTGTCCAGCAGCGGTGCTGCCTTCTGCAGTTGATTAGTTGGTATTTTCCTTTTCAGGTCAACTCAATCAGTCAAGCAGGTTTTGGGAGGGAGAGAAAATTTCTTGTCCCTCACCTGGGGCGTCATTCTCCGACCCCCCGCCGGGTCGGAGAATGGCCGTTGGCCGCCGTGAATCCCGCCCCCGCCCCCGCCGAAGTCTCCGCTCCCGGAGATTGGGCGGGGGCGGGAATCCGGCCGCGCCGGTTGGCGGGACCCCCCCGCTGGATTCTCCGGCCCGGATGGGCCGAAGTCCCGCCCAGGAATTGCCTGTCCCGCCGGCGTAAATCAAACCTGGTATTTACCGGCGGGACCAGGCGGCGTGGGCGGGCTCCGGGGTCCTGGGGGGGGGTGCGGGGCGATCTGACCCCGGGGGGTGCCCCCACGGTGGCCTGGCCCGCGATCGGGGCCCACCGATCCGCGGGCGGGCCTGTGCCGTGGGGGCACTCTTTCCCTTCCGCCTCCGCCACGGTCTCCACCATGGCGGAGGCGGAAGTGACTCTCCCCACTGCGCATGCGCGGGAAACTGACAGCGGCCGCTGACGCTCCCGCGCATGCGCTGGGAAACTGACAGCGGCCGCTGACGCTCCCGCGCATGCGCCGCATTTCCGCGCCAGCTGGCGGGGCAACAAACGCCATTTCCGCCAGCTGGCGGGGCGGAAATCCCTCCGGCGTCGGCCTAGCCCCTCAATGTTGGGGCTAGGCCGCCAAAGATGCGGAGACTTCCGCACCTTTTTGCCGGCGCAATGCCCGTCTGATTTGCGCCGGCTTTGGCGCCAGTCGGCGGGCATCCCGCCGTTGGGGGAGAATTTCGCCCCTGTTCTGTGATTATGACACTTGAAGATTGCCTAGATTCTCTTCAGCAGAACAGCGGTTGATTTCTGGATGCCTTCCTATTTTTTCTCCCTTGGTCAAGAACCCTCTCTGATGATGTCCATCAGAGTTCTTCCTGCTTTCGCAGCCTGTCTTTATCACAACCAAAGCAAAATAGCTGCTGTGTTATTCTATAATTTAAAACAAAATCTCTTCCATAATCTCTTATTGAAAGTTCCAAAACGTAACAAAAGGCATTACACTGGAAAACTGCAACTATAGCTCTCCAAAGAATAGGAGGTGGATGGGATTCAGGAGCCTGGTAGAAATTGAACCTCAGCAGGAACAAGCAGATTTTAACAGCTATTTGTCATACCCTCATTTAGCATACTTTAGCTTGAAACCTTGAGGAACCATAAACAATTCTCTTCCTCTCAATAGTAGGAGGTCTAAACTGTGAGCTTGCCACAATCTGTTGAAGTAGATATTTGAAGTAGAAGTGTTAAGTTTTATAAGTCAATGGCATTTTTTTTACACAGTGTTTGCTGGTTGCTTTCTGTATCGTAGTCATCTTGTTTAAGTGAAAGGACCTATCAAATCCCTCAAGGGGAAAGCAGCCTGTGGTCATCTGGGACTATGGCAACTTTACCATTACTATTCTGATATTATTTAGAAGTAAATTACTTCTCTGCAGGTTCTGAGGTCAATTAAGACCACCGCCAGCTTCCCAAGGATAGTTAGAGAGGGGCAATAAATTAACTCTGGTGCAGTACTGAGGGAGTGCAGTACTGTAAGCTAAGGTGTTAAACCAAGGCCCATCTGCCTGCTCATGTGAAAGATGTGATGAAAGGCTGACGGATTAAACTAGTTTGGGGTTCTGTATACCCCGAACTATGGAAAATCCTAATCAGGAAGGCCAAGCTGATAATATTGCAGGCTGTGCCAGAGCACACAAAGCCATGTGCAGATAGACAAAGACACTGATTGCCCAATCGGCGAGCATTCAGTTAAGCCAAGAGAATGGTTGATACAGTGCAGTAGCAACAGAAGACTGCACACTAAAAAGAGAGGTGGGCATGCAGGAGCTGTGGACAGCCCCAGGAACTCACAGACAGAAGGAAATGTCCCGCAGAGCTTGTGGCAAAACCAATCGTTGGGTAAAGATGTGCAAAAGAAAGAGATAAGGAGGTAGACGAAGCACCAGAGCCAAACAGCTGGGTGAAAGAATCCAAAACTTTCAAACCCTGGAAGGTGACGGTGAATTTGAGAGCGCAATTGTCAATAGGAACCATTCTCTTGCATGAAATGACTGGACGTGACAGTTCCCAGAGAAAATAAATTCACACACAATTCAGATCAGGATGTGGGTGAGTGAAAAGCCCACAATGATAAACCTAAAGCTGAAGATTGATACCAGAGTGCAGAGCGACACCAACCCACAGGAGGAATGTCTCCGGATGATGCATGAATGTTGTATGGGAATGGAGAAATGTAAGCTTAGGGTCAGATCAGCTGTGTACAGGATAACATCTACAAAGACATTGAAAATATTATGTTGTCTACGTGCAATGTATGCCAGAAGTAACAAAACATACAGCAGGAAGATGATAGCTACCGAAGTACCACCAAAACCATGGCATACTGTGCGAGGCGACTTATTCACACACAAGCATGAATGGCATCTCACAGAGTACTAGACAAAGTGTTTTTTTATCTAGAAGATGAATGACTTGAGAGTCACAGCTATCCTCTCAGCAGTACGTGCTCTGTTTACTGAGCAAGGGACTCGTGAAAGAATAATATATGAGAAAAGCAGCCAGTTCACATCCAGGGAAGTTAAGGAATTTGCTGAACGGTTTGGGTTAATCATCATCACGTCAATACACACTATACTTAAGGACAGGGGTTTGTCAGAAGACACATCCAGATGGTCAAAAGAACCCTTGTGAAATGTCGACAGACAAAGGAAACCCAAACCTTGCTTTATTTTCATTTGGGCCCGCACCTCTCGAGGCTGACATGAAATCACCTGCAGAGTTGATGAATGGAAGAAAATATAAGATTACTCCGCCAGGAAAAATACATCCTCAAACTGACAGGGAGGAAGTGAGGCAACAACTCACTGAAGCACAGGAAAGAGGAGGTCAGTCAGCACTTCAACAAACATGCTAAAGCCCAGCTGAATGGTTGAAAAGGAAAAAAGTGTGCACGTAACACGGTCCAATCATGAAAACCTAGGGAGCCCTGTAAAATCTGTGGCTGAAGCTGAGACACCAAGTCTTATGTCATTGAGACTCAAACCAGTTAACAAATGTGAAGAAACAGAGTCCATATTCGACCTAAGGTAGAGCTAAGACGACCAACAATATCCCAGAAGACTACATTAACATGACCAATAAATGAGATGACATTAGCAATAGCGAGCAACATTGTATGTGTTGCGTGCCAACTCCCCACTTAGAGCAACAAAAGCCAAATCTATAAAATGGAGGTACAACATCTTACCACCTAAGTGACACCATGAAAGGGGCGCGATTCTCCGCTCCGACGGCAGAATGTCTGCGTCGAAACGGGAGTGTTTCACTCCACGGGCGACGCCCGTTCCAGGACCCCATTCTCCGCTGTACAAGGGGGCTAGCAGGGGCACGGCGGAAAGCGTGGGGGCACGGCCTCGGAGCAGCGTTGGAGACGTGGTGCCACGCAATCGATGAAGCACCGCGTCGCACATAAGGCGACGCGAGCGACAGGCTGCCGATGGAGCAACATGGCGCCACGCCAAGCAGCGCCCCGGTTCACCGACCATGACCTGGAGTCCTCCTGGACGCCCTCCAGGAGAGGAGAGGAAGTCTGTAGCCTGGACCCGGCCAGAGGATCCCACCCAACGTAGCCCGGCGTTTGTGGAGGGAGGTGGGCACGGCCGTCAGTGCCATCGCGTTGACACCCAGGACTGGCGAGCAGTGCCGCTAAAAGCTCAATGACCTACTGAGGGCAGCCAAGGTGAGTACACAGCAATGTGCCCATGACACCAATCCCCCTACCCCCCACATATGTGACAGCCACCCCCTCCCCAGGGGGACGGTACAACCTCAGCCGTGAGGCACATGGCTGCAGCCACCCATGCAAGCCGCGTTGGCCGTGTTCCCTGTGCACGCACCCATGCCAACATAGATCCAACTGCATGCATCGGACTGCCTAACAATGCTGTCATTGGGCACCCCAAGGGAGGAGGAGGTGCTGGGGCCCGTTCCAGCTCCCCCTGCACGGGGGGGAGGGGGTGCCGGAACACCGCATCACCTTGGACTCCCCCCCCTACTGTCCCTGGTGCATCTGGTGGGCAGCGGGCAGAACAGGGTTGCACCACGCCATCCTAATTGCCCGAGGTGCAGCCTGGTCCATCCAGGCCGGGCCACGCCAAGAAATAGCTGCCAAAGGGGACCCTAGTCACAGGCCAGGAATCACAGGAGTCCATCTCCAGTTCTGCTGTACCGTCTGGGGGAACACCGAGATGTAGACATAGGGTTCGTAAGGCCAGAAAGGTAGACACTGATGAGTAAGTTGGCACGGGTGCAGGGCACAGAATAGTTAGAAGGACTAGGGCACATGTACAGGACGTCTGTTATTAAACACATTCCACACCGATGTGAGCTGCCTCTCTACTCTGTTCGATGCGGGGGGTAATGTGTGCCAGTGTGTGTGAGGTGCACTACGATAGAAGTTGAGCTCCGGTGCGTGTGACACCCCCCCCCCCTATGCCAACCCGCCCCCAGCCATATGCCAGGGCCATGGGATGCAGTGTCTGGGCCGAGTGCAGAGTCCACACAGGTGGAGGGTCTTGATGTGGCCATGAGTCAGACATTGTCGAACGATGTATGGCTCGGAGCCCATCGCACGGCGTGCTGTCATCATCCTCCATGCCTTGTACCAGACCCGCTTACACCATCAACCATATGCCCCCATCCCGTTGTGCCGCAGGTGAATGTGTCATGGAGGGGTCGTATGCATGCGGGTGACGTGGTGGTGTGGGAGGTGAGGGTGGTCGGTGGTGGGGGAGGTGAGGGTGGTCGGTGGTGGGGGAGGTGAGGGTGGTCGGTGGTGGGGGAGGTGAGTGTGGTCAGTGTTGGGGGAGGTGCCGAACTCTGCTGTCTGTGCCCATGCCCATCACTGCTGACCCCCACCGTGGTCGCCAAAATGTGCAGCTACCAGTGACACCCGTGCCTGCTGGCCCAGCCGGCAGCGCTGGGCAGCCTCCTGTTGCCGTCCATCCCCCATATCCCGTGCATCTGCTTCCCCCTCACCATCCCCCTCATCTGGGAAACAGTTCTCCTTATCCTGACCGTCCTCCTCTTCCTCCAGCACATCACCCCTCTGCTGGGCTATGATGTGCAGGACGTAGCAGACCACGACGATGCGGCCGACCCTCTCCGACGGGTACTGGAGGCCACCCCCCCTCCCCAGAGCGGTCCAGGCACCTGAAGCACATCTTCAGAAGCCCAAAACACCTCTCGACCACACTCCTGGTCGCTGCATGGGCATCATTGTAGCGGCGCTCCGCGTCGGTCCGTGGCCTCCGGATAGGCGTCCTCAAGCCACGACCGCAATGGATAACCCCTGTCGCCCAGCAACCAGCCCTGCAGGCGGGGGGGGGGGGGGGCGGGAGGGGGTCCCTCGAACATGGCAGGGATGAACGATTGGGCCAGTGTAAAGGAGTCATGCACACTGCCAGGGTACCTGGCGCAGACGTGCAGGATTGGCATTCTGTGGTCGCAGACAACCTGCACGTTCATTGAATGTGTCCCCTTCCTGTTCAGGCACTTGACCCTTTCCTCCGAGTTGGGCCGCATGGTGATGTGCACTCCATCGACCACCCCTGCAGCATGGGTATCCGGGTAACAGCGGCGAAACCCACTGCGCGGGCATCCTGGTGGGCGCTGTCCACACGGAACTGTATGTACCGGTCCGCGATGTCGTACAAGGCGTCGGTGATGGCCCGGATGCACCTGTGCACCGATGGCTGGGAGATGCCGGATAGGTCCCCACTCGGTGACTGAAACGACCCCGTCGCAAAGACGTTGAGGGCCACCGTCACTTTGACGGCCACCGGAAGGGCATGTCCACCCCCGGTCCCAAGTGGTGCCAGGTGTGCCATCAGGTGGCAGATGTGGGCGACGGTCTCCCGGCTCAACCGGAGTCTCCTCCTGCACGCCCTGTCTGGGAGGTCCTCGAAGGACATGCGGGGCCGGTACACACGTTGTCGCATCGGACCCCTCCATGGCAGTGGCACACCCTCCTCCTCCTCCTACTCCTCGTTATCCTCGTGTGACTCCCGCACGGCGTGGTGCTCCTCCTGCGCCTCTCGGGTGTGAGGCCCTGCGGTCTGGGCAGCCTGCACGTGCCGCACTGCAGTCTGCTGCTCTACAACAGGCTCCGCCACCTCCCTGTCACGCCCGTGCTCCATCTCCCATTGGGCCTCATGCAGGTCAGCAGCCTCCGCCATGGGGGCCAACAATGCTGATGGCTAAACATTGTACGATCTGTAGGGGGTGGGAGTAGGCAGGGTTTCAGCATTGGTATACACCCCTCCACAACCAGCTGCCATGGGCTACATTGGAAGGAATATTTTTTTTGAAGGAAGTGGGATGTCATTTATTTTTGTATCATCTGTAAAGAACTAGAAACTAAGTAGCTAGGAATGAATAGTTATGTGTAAGTGCTCCAGGAGGCCACATTTCACACCCGAGAATTTCATGAGGTGTAACAGAGCCATGACCAACCCATTGGACAAGATAACATGGCAAATATTAAACATGAAGAGCTCTCATCTTTCCAAGCATAAATTATGATCATTACCAACAGATCCAAAAGGCAACATATGGCCTCAGCTGTTAGCCGAGGGTCAGGCAGGGGTGGACAATAGCATTTGTGGTTCTCATAACAGTGTGTCAAAGCCCCTACAGGGGATCCTGTACTTGTGGACACACATTGTATTCTTGATATCATGGAGTGCCAGCTTTAAATTTATTTACGCGTCATTTTGGCTCGTCAATAGAGGGTTCGGATTCAAGCTTCTTTGAGCTCATAATTTAAATTATCTCTGTGCTGAGAGAGTTCTGTACTGATGAAGGCACCATTATTGTTCCATATCAATATCAGGTTTACATAAGAGAGCCCCCCCAAAAATTTGAACAATTGTGCAATGCTGCTGGTATCCTGGTCAACACTTATCCCTCAGCGAGTACCGCTGGGGATAGATTAATTGGCCATTTTGGGAGTTGGTAGTGTGAAAAGTGGCTTCTGTATTTGCCTACATTACAGTGACTCCACTTCAAAAATAATTGAATGGCTGTGAAACACATGGAAAAACCCGAAGATGTGAAAATTGCTGTTCAAATGCAAGCTTCATCCTGTTTTTCATTCTGTCTGTCTGTCTCTCTCAATAATACATATATATTTTTCTCCCTTTCTTTAAAATTCTGAAAGGATAGTATGATCAAAATGGGTACCATGGGATTTTAAGGATGCATGGTTTCCAAATAATTTGGGAGGAATTGTGCGGAATAAAATTCTATATTCCCTTCAGATATGAAATGCAGGAGCTCACTTGAAGGAATGACCAATTGAATGAAGGAGATGGTAAACATTTATTTCTAAGTAGGTTGAAGATATGGATTTAACTCTGAAGCAGTAATCTAAAATATTAGCTGTTCCTTTTTTAAAAAGAAAAGTAGAGCAAATGCTGGAAATTCGTAGCACGTCAATAAACACTGACAGGAGAAGAATTAAATGCCTGTGGTGGGAAGCTTCACCGGTGCCTCCGTTTTTGAGAAGCTGCATATTTTCATTTTGGATTTTCAGCCTCTGTGTTTTTCTTTGTGTATCTGTGATAAAGTAGCTGCAGAGTGGGATGATGAGCAATATTCAGTTAAAATTGGAAGGTGGGTGTGGGACCTTAAGTGTAATTTCTACTGGGAACGTGGAACACTGCACAAAATGTGTGGCCCAATTGAAAAATTGCAACCAATTGCAGAACACAGATAAGCCATGTTTTCTCCCCAATACTGCAGGGAATTAATTTGTAGCTGGAAAAAGAGAAGGAAAGGGGTAGATATCTTCAAAGACAGCTTTCTTTAAGTGAGAGAGGACAAAGTCAGCGAGAGGTGTTAACAAAGGGTAGGCATGCTGATGGAGCGAAGGAGAGCATTACCATCCCCAGAAGGAGTGACCCTGAATCCCCACGTCCCTGCTGATGAGAGAGTGTGTTTAAATAATTGTCTGACTGTGCTAAATTCAATAAGATTGGTTGATTAAAAACATTTGTGAGCAAGTAAGACTGTATTTGATTTGAGCGGTTTGGCTCCTCCCCCCTGGCACCTGCCCAAAAGCAAACATTCATTCTGGAATATCTGCATCAAAATCAGATGAACCATTACTTTCTGAGTGAGACAGGACAGGGAATTGGTTAACAGTGGTTGGTGAACAGAGACCAGAGGATAATGGGTCAGAGGTAATTAGTGGTTTCCCCTAGGGGTCGCTACTGCGGCTGCAACTTTTCACATTATTTATCAGTGACTTGGTGAAAGAATGGAGTACCTTATTTCTCTGTCTGCCGATGGCACTAAGTTAGGTGGCACAGCAAATACCTTGGCGACAGCATCAAATTGCAGAGGGGCATTGATAGATTACGCAAGTGGCCACAACTGTGATGGATGGAGTTCAACGAGGAAAGGTGTGAGGTCAACCATTTTCGAGATCAACAGACTAGCTTGGAATGTTTGCTGAATGGTGACAAACTAGGAACTGTGGGTGAACAGATAAATTCAGAGTTCCAAGTTGTTAAGAACATGGCTGATGGTAAATCCTGAATTATTCCAAAATCCCAGAAGGGAAATTTGAAACAACTGCCCTCAGTTGCATTTTGCAATCTGATTTAATGTGTAAAATCCAGGGAAAGATGTCCCAGATATTGTGTGATGATTTTAAATCAAATAAATGTTTATTAAGCAATAAAATAATCAGCAATACAATAAACTAGAAGTACAGTTAACTATGACAATGGGCACAGTATCACTAATGTTACTCAGTTCAAACAGCTTTATTTTTTTGCCTTGAAGCTAATTCTTCCCAAACGCCCACAACATGGGCGGCACGGTGACACAGTAGTCAGCACTGTTACCTCACAGCTCCAGGGTCCCCAGGTTCAATTCTGGCCTCGGATGACAGTGTGGAGTTTGCACTATCTCCCTGTGTCTGCGTGGGTTTCCTCCAGGTGCTCCGGTTTCCTCCCACTGTCCAAAGAAGTGCAGATTAGGTGGATTGGCCATGCTAATTGCCCCTTTGTGTCTAAAAGAACAACCTCTTCCCTACTGCCATCAGACTTTTGAATGGACCTACCTCATATTAAATTGATCTTTTCTCTACATCGTGCTGTGACTGTAACATTCTGCAGTCTCTCCTTCCTTCCCTCTGTACGGTATGCATTGTTTGTATAGCATGCAAGAAACAAATCTTTTCACTGTATGCTAGTACATGTGACAATAATAAATCAAATCAAATCAAATAAAAAAAAAGTTATGTGAGGTTACAGGGATAGGGTGGAGGTGTGGGCTTAAGTGGGGAGCTCTTTCCAAAGGACTGGTGCAAACCTGGTGGGCCAAATGGCCTCCTTCTGCACTGCAGGTTCTATGAACATATTAAATATTTTTTAAAAACTATTTAAGAATCCAGTAACAGTTACCAGAGCAGGCAGTTATACCTCTTTGGGGCTGCTTCTGAGATAGAACCAAACAACTGGCTTCTCAAGGCAGGTTTCCTTAACAGACACAGCTTGCTGGGTGTTAAAACAACTGTTCTTGTTGTTGGCTGAAGTCTCCAAATAACTATGTTTGCATAGGTTGAATCCTATCCTGATATACAGTTTTTCCCTTTTGATCTTCCCTTATCTGAACTAAATTCTTCAAAAATCAAACTGAATTAGTTTAATTTCATGAGTCCACCTTTTAGAATGTAAATGCAAAGTTCACACCTTGGGCGGGATTCTCCGGGAATTGGCGGGGCGGGCAGAAACGGCGCAGTGGAGCGGCGGGAACCACTCCAGCGTCGGGCCGCCCCAAAGGTGTGAAATCCTCCGCACCTTCAAGGGCTAGGCCGGCGCGGGAGTGGTTTCCGCCCCGCCGGCTGACGTGGAAGGCCTTTGGCGCCGCACCAGCCAGGGCCGAAGGGATTCCGTCGGCCGGCGCGGGTCCGCGCATGCGCGGGTGCGTCAGCGGCTGCTGATGTCATCCCCGTGCATGCGCAGGGGGGGGGTTCACCTTCGCGCTGGCCATTGCGGAGGCTTACACAGCAGGCGCGGAGGAATGGAGTGCCCCCACAACATAGGCCCGCCCGCGGATCTGTGGGCCTCGATCGCTGGCCAGGCCACCTTGGGGGCGCCCCCTGGGGCCAAATGGCCGGAGAATTGTCGGGGGGGCCCGCCGACCGGTGAGGCACGATTCCCGCCCCTGCCAAATCTCTGGCATTGGAGAATTTGGCAGCCGGCAGGGAGGGGATTCACGCCGCCCCTGGCGATTCTCTGACCCAGCGGGGGGGGCACTTTGGCGCAGGCGCGGACCCACGCCGGCCGGCAGAGTTCCTTCGGCCCCGGCTGGCATGGCGCCAAAGGCCTTCCACGCCAGTCGGCGGGGTGCAAACCACTCCCCGCCGGCCTAGCCCCTGAAGGTGCGGAATGGGGCGGCCTGACGCCAGAGTGGTTCCCGCCACTCCACTGCGCCGTTTCTGCCCGCCTCGCCGATTCCCGGAGAATTCCGACCCTTATTCAAACCCTTCATGTTCCCTGTTGTTGCCAGCTTGCCTTAAGTAATCATTAGTTTGCAGTGTCGCTAGGCTCATCAACACATCAAAAGTACTAGTTCCTTTAACGTGACCAAACTGTCCCTGCCTTTAAGCAGCCTATCTTTTCCAATTTTTAAAAAGTATATAATCAGCAGCAAACATTCAAGTTTATTGGATTTCCCTGACATTTTCATGTCATCACTATTTTTCCTGACATACTACAGAAATCCTGTTGGTGGACAGGCACAAAAAAAAGTTATGAAGCCTGATAGAATGTTTGTTTTATCTCAAGATAATGGGATACGAAGAGGTGGAAGTTCATGGAATCATAGTATCTACAGTGCAGAAGGAGGACATTTGGCCCATCAAGTCTGCACCGGCCCTTGCAAAGAGCACCCTACTTAAGCCCACGCATCCACCCTATCCCCGTAACCCAGTAACCCCACCTAACCTTTTTTGGACACTAAGGGCAATTTAGCATGGCCAATCCACCTACACTGCACATCTTTGGACTGTGGGGGAAACCGGAGCACCCGGAGAAAACCCATGCAGACCCGGGGCGAACGTGCAGACTCCGCACAGACAGTGACCCAAGTTGGGAATCGAACCTGGGACCCTGGAGCTGTGAAGCAACAGTGCTAACCACTGTGCTACAGTGCTGCCCTTATATCATAATTGTGCGGAATTTTGGTTAGATCCCATCTGGAGCACTGCATTCAATTTTGGCTATTTGCAGCACAGATTAATCAGAATAATGCATAGTTTATGTATGTTAAATGATGACAGGTTATATAGAAGTGCTGGGTTCCAATGGCTGGCGATCAAGGACTTAGAACAATAACAGCTTATTATATACACTGAGCAGCACTTGCATGCCGTGTGTCTGCCCATGCTCTGGGGAGAGCTCCTGACCGTGTCCCCTTATATATCTGTGACATTCCAGTGCCCAGGTGTCCACCCTGTCAACATCATCTCCATTTAATTTGGGATAATAGTACTGAGGTGTAACAGTATGCATCAACTGTCGCTGGATGCAAACTATTTACAACATAAAAATTGGACAGGCTAATAACATGCAACTATTTGTTTGTACGAAACACTGATTGAGCTGCTACAGCTGATGCATCGTCCATTGTATCTCCTTTCCTCCCCCACTTTAAAAAAAATGGTGGCCAGATGTAGAGTAGTTGATGCCTTGTATCTGGTTTACTCATACGCCCTGGGCACGTGATCTTGCCAGTTGGCTGTGCTGATGATGGCAGACTCTAGCTTGGCACATTGGGTAGAACGGTAGCACAGTGGTTCGCATTGTTGCTTCACAGCGCCAGGGTCCCAGGTTCGATTCCCAGCTTGGGTCACTGTTTGTGCGGGGTCTGCACATTCTCCCCGTGTCTGCGTGGGTTTCTTCCGGACGCTCCGGTTTCATCCCACAAGTCCCGAAAGACGTGCTTGTAGGGTGAGCTGGACATTCTGAATTCTCCTTCAGTGCACCCGAACAGGTGCCGGAATGTGGCGACTAGGGGCTTTTCACAGTAACCTCATTGTAAGCCTACTTGTGACACTAATAAAGATTATTATTTCGCAGGCTGAGGAGTGCAACATAACAATCTGTGAGCACATTTCCCAAGGAGGTGCTTGGCTGAGCATACTTCCCATTCTGCCAGGCCATTGGACTGTTGGGTAGAGGGACTACTCATATGTGTTCAAATTCCCATGTGTGTGTAATATTCCTAAAATCACTGGAGATGAACTGGTGAGTGGCATCTGTCATAATCCTCTGAGGAATGCCACGTGTGACAAAGACTTTTGTGGGACCATTTAAAAATGGCGTCCTGATCTCTCGCTAAAAAAACGGGAATTCCGGCAAGCGGAGCTCCCCATTGTAAAAAACGGGGCTATGTGCTGCCTCGGCTGTGCGTTCCCCGTTCAGGCCCCTTATTCAAAGCGAGTCGAGTTGAATAGCCGTGTGTTACTCGGCATTGCGAGTGCTGGGAAACGTGTGGCTATACGTGCTCGCTCGGGGACTTTGTTCCCGTTTGGGAAGATCACGCCCTTAAATTTCTCGACGATCTCAGGGCCCATTTAATAAAGTGCACACCTGTAACTTCTTGGATTTGTCTGATAGACCAGCACTGCAGTAGTTGTGCCACTCTGTATCAAATTTTGCCCAGCTGTGCGCAAAGTGTTTGTCAGACATGAGAGGATCGATGTGGCGAAGTCCCTGTGCCATTCTGCCAACTCCCTAACGCCATGGAGAAGCGCTGGGTTCCAATGACTGGCAACCGAGGACTTAAAACAATACTGTTTGTCATGTACTCTGAGCAGCTTTTACACGCTGTGTATCTGCCCACGCTTCCGATACAGGATCCCTGATGTAACCACGTCATCCCAGTACGTGACCACCTGGTTCACAGGTTGTACAGAGTGGGCTTTTACTATCTTGAATATGGAAGATCAAAGGATGATCTGATTGAAAATGATTGAAGTTCCTCGGGCTGGACAATCCATAACTTTCTGGCATGACTGCTGAACAATTGGGGTCCAAGCACTTCTTGGCATAATGGGTATCGAGAAGCTGGAACTCATCCCTCAAAAAGTCATTGAAGTTAGGTCAACTGAACATGTCAAAACTGAGGTTTGCTAGATTTTTTTGTTAAGCAAGGATATTAAGGGTTACGGACATCAACCATCATCTAATTGAATGGTGGAATAGGTGTGAGGCGCTAAATAGGTCTACTCCTATACACACTATGTTCCTCTGACTTAACTTGGGAGGATTACAGAAACGCACGCTGAGCTTAAATCACTGAAGCTGCCTTGGTGAAGGGTGGCAGAGGTTCGGCTCAGAATATTTCAACATTTGCTACAACCCAATTCAGGTTTGGCCGTATAAATTTACCAGGGAGATACCAGAGCTGAGAGCTTAGAGCTCTTCAGCCTGGGAAGGCTAGGGCTCAATTGTCTCAGAATGAGGGAGGTTGAGGGGGGAACGAAGAGAAAGATTTAAAATGACAAAGGAGTTTGAAAGGATAAATGTGGAGAAGTTGTTTCCATATGTGGGGAAGTCAAAAACTAAGGGGCATCAATATAAAATAGTCACTCATGATTCCAATAAGGAATTGCCATTATATTAAGTAGTTGAGGCAAAGAAACATGGACGAATTTAAGGGGAAGCTATATAAATACGTGAGAGAAAGGAATTGAAGGTTATTCTGAGGGGGTGAGATAAAGAGTGGGCGGGGGTTTGTGTGCAAACTGTATGGACCGGTTGGACTGAATGCTGTAAATTGCTGTTTTTCTATCCTTGCAGTTCTCTTTTAAAAACAGGCCATTTTTAAAAGTAAGCTGTTTCTAATTCTATATAGTACCATCTGGTAATAGTCTGTTCTATTTTTTGTTTTCACTGCTCACAGAAAGCCTGCTGACATTAATTAGCAAGAAACAGTAACATTTGTCCTCCCCGGCATGACTATTCTTCAGGCAATTTCACTAAGTGTTTCGGTCCAAAAGCTGGTGATTGAAGGATCATGTTGTTTCAACTCTTCAAAGATTCCGTTATTGGAAACTTTCTTGTAAACTGCAATGGTGCATTATTGCTTTTGGTGCTGGCAGTTTGTAGGTTCTAAGTTATGTTTCTTCGCACTGGTGAATAGCTGAAACCCTTTCTCTGCAGTAATTTATTAATATATAATGGCCGCAATTTAACAGTGCCAAGAATGACCCTGCTATCAAACGGGACTCTGTTTCTTTACGGTCTTGGCGAGGAATGTCCCTCCGTGATCGCACTTACCTCGCATCCTGCACTAACGAGAAGAGATTGGTCACCATTTTTAAATGCCGCCCTGATCTCTCGACCCCCCTCGGATCCCCACCCGGGCCTCCGGACCACCCCCATGCCTCAACATAACCCTTAGAGGGTCCTCGGGTGCCCCATCACCCTGCCTCATAAGGGCAGGGCAGCCCAGGCCCTAACCCTGGTACAGACAACCTGACACCCAGGAACCTTGGCTCTGCCAGCTTGACACAGTGCCCCTTCCAGCCTGACACTGCCACCTGGGCACCCTGGCATTGCCAGCATGGCACTGCCAGGGTGCCCAGGTGGCAATGACAAGGTGCCAGGCCAGCAGTGCCAAGGTGTCCGGGTGGCAGCAGATGTGCCAGAGTAGCAGATGCCATTATGCCTTTTCTATGTCTGTGTGGACCAGTTTTTTTTTCCAAAAAATATACTTTATTCATAAAATCTATCATAAACATTACAGAACATTTTGAATTGTCTTGACTGTACATTTCCATCAGAGTTACACATTCCCTTGACTTTCTTCCATTCAATTTTGATAACATTACACACATATCACTCTTTACGTTACAATTCTTTCTTAAACATTTACATTGTCATGTTTCTTTTATACATTGCAGTATTAATGACCCAGACCGAGTGGGGTTTACACTGTTACCCGCCCCTCGGTGTACATTTGCTGGTAAGACCTTACACAGTGGTCTTTCCCCATTGTGCCTTGGCGGCAGCTGTCCCAAGCTTGAGTGCGTCCCTCAGCACGTAGTCCTGGACCTTGGAATGTGCCAGTCTGCAACACTTGGTCGAGGACAATTCTTTGCACTGGAAGATCAGCACGTTTCGGGCAGACCAAAGAGCGTCTTTCACCGAATTGATGACCTTCCAGCAGCAGTTGATGTTTGTCTCGGTGTGTCCCTGGAAACAGTCCGTGGAGCAGAGAGTCCTGTGTCACAGAGCTGCTTGGGATGAACCTTGACAAGTACCACTGCATCTCTCTCCAGACCTTCTTTGCAAAGGCACATTCCACAAGGAGGTGGGTGACCGTCTCATTTCCCCCACAGCCACTCCGAGGGCAGCGTGCAATGGCGCTGAGCCTTCGGGTGTACATGAAGAATCTGACAGGGAGGGCCCTTCTCACCACCAGCCAAGCTAGGTCTTGGTGCTTGTTTGAAAGTTCTGGTGATGAGGCGTTCTGCCAGATGACTCTGACAGTCTGCTCAGGGAACCATCCAACGTCCTCCATAGTCTCCTTTTCCCTGAGGGCCTCGAGGACATTGCGTGCTGACCACTGCTTCATTGCCTTGTGGTCAAAGGTGTTTTCCTTCAAAAATGTTTCCACGAGGGACAGGTGGTACGGCACGGTCCAACTACTTGGAGCGTTCCGCGGCAATGAGGCCAGGCCCATCCTTCGTAACACCGGGGACAGGTAGAACCTCAGTATGTAGTGACACTTGGTGTTTGCATAATGGGGGTCCACGGACAGCTTCATGCAGCTGCACACAAAGGTGGCCAACAGGATGAGGGAGGTGTTGGGTACGTTTCTCCCTCCCTTCTCCAGAGGTTTGTACATAGTGTCCCTTCGGACACGGTCCATCTTGGATCTCCAGATACATTTAAAGATGGCCCGGGTGACTGCTGTGGCGTAGGGTCGGGTAATGGGCCAGACCTGCGCTACGTACAGTAACACCGAGAGTACCTCACACCTGATGACCAGGGTTTTGCCCGCAATGGAGAGGGAGCGTTGCTCCCACCAGCCCAGTTTCTGTTTTATCTTCGCTATGCGCTCCTCCCAGTTTTTGGTGCACGCCCCAGCTGTGCCGAACCATATCCCCAGCACCTTCAGGTAATCTGACCTGACAGTGAAGGGGACAAAGGACCGGTCGGCCCAGTTCCCAAAGAACATGGCCTCGTTCTTGCTGCGGTTTATCTTGGCTCCTGAGGCCAGTTCAAACTGGTCGCATGCATTCAACAGCCTGTGTACAGACGTGGGATCCGAGCAGAAGACGGCGACGTCGTCCATGTACAGGGACGCCTTGACTTGCGCGCCTCCACTGCCTGGGATCGTCACTCCTCTTATACCCGGATCCTTCCTGATAGACTCGGCAAAAGGTTCTATGCAGCACACAAACAGGGCAGAGGAGAGAGGGCAGCCCTGCCTAACTCCAGATTTGTGTGGACCAGTGCTAAACAACGCCATGACGAGGTCTCCCAGGTGCAGGCATTCGTTCCCAGGCCTCGGGAGCGTCCGGTGACCGCATATTTAAGTTAGCCTAACTGCTCACTTTTATATATATATAAATCTGGATCTTGCCCAGCGAGGACGAGATCCAGTTGTGACATCTCGCGAGATCTCATCAGATCTCGTGAGGTTTCCCGAGCATCGCAAATCTCGTGAGATTTGCCACATCACCGAGTCGGGCGCGATGAGGCCATTCGATCTCGCCCAATGACTCTGAAAGTCTGCAAATATACGTTCAATGTAATAGAAAGCATAAGCAAATTCAAACAAGCAAAATCTAACATGAAGCTGACTTTATAAGTTTGAATCAAAACACGGTCGTCACTTGTTCTAGCAATCAAATGTACAGCTTCTGATATAACATTCATTTTTATTGCTTGTCTTAGGAATGGATAAATCATTAAAAAAATACTTGTTAATGTCTCCTTCCAGTGCAATAACTCATCTCTTGTATGCTCCCAAAAGATAACATTATACAAAGGATCATCCAGGCTTATAGAATGAAATGAGCAAGGAAGAAATACTAGACTCCAAGATCTAGGCTACCGTAAACAAACACAACCTGTCCAATCTGCTATGCTTTGGTCTCTGTGTGTTTCTGTTACATTCTGCACTGAAACATTGATCAAGAACTATGCCGATGGCATAGTTGGTGGGATCAAACACGGCTTAATTTGCATCCTTCTCTCTTGTCTGTGTAATTCCTAATTATGTGCTGTATTCCTTATATTATGAATAAAAGGAGGCATAATGAGCTCAATTTTATCGGCATCCCTGACCAGATGCACCTTTGAAGCTGCATCCAAGAACATAACAATGCACTGAGTGGCGGCCCTTTAAACTCGTATTGTGGTATCAAGGGACTGTGGGATGGCGTGGTCAGTCCTTTGAAATATCATCCCGGTTACTTTACCTGTTTTTAATCTGCATGGCTAGGCCACTTTCACAACTGTAGCAAAACCACAAGGGAAATCATCCTGGATATTGAGGGTTTAGTGGGAGAAATCTGAAAGATGTCAGCATACCAAATATAACTGAATCGTGCAGATTTAGCAGCAAAACAATCAGGAATGATTATTTCATTTTTAAACTGTGCTCATCTGGAATGTAAAATCTTTGAGATGTTACATACTGGCAAAGTGACTTACCTGCAGTGTTTCTAGATAACAAGGACAACATGTCCTGGGTTCTGTCATAATATACACCAGTATATCATGGTGCAGACACACACTGGTGGACACACAGTGGGACCAATCAACATACACAACACCGCAGCCAATCACCAGTGAGAGCACACGCACTATAAAGACAGGGAACATCAGAGTTAGCTAGGACCACAGAGCTCACAGCCTGCAACACAGACATTCACCATGTGCTGCGTGCATCAACTGGTTACATAGAACATACAGTGCAGAAGGAGGCCATTCGGCCCATCGAGTCTGCACCGACCCACATTAATCCCTCACTTCCACCCTATCCCCGCAACCCAATAACCCCTCCCAACCCTTATGGACACTACGGGCAATTTTTAGCATGGCCAATCCACCTAACCTGCACGTCTTTGGACTGTGGGAGGAAACCGGAGCACCCGGAGGAAACCCACGCAGACACAGGGAGAACGTGCAGACTCCGCACAGACAGTGACCCAGCGGGGAATCGAACCTGGGACCCTGGCGCTGTGAAGCCACAGTGCTATCCACTTGTGCTACCGTGCTGCCCAAACCGTGCTTGGTTAGGACAAGGCAAAGGTCTTTAGTTAAAGTTGGTAACGTATTTACCCACAGTTCAAGTATGTTTAAATAATTAACCTTTAAATAAAATAGTGTTGCACTACTTCAAGTGTTGGTGACCTGTATGTGATCCAGAACACCCAACACATCAGGTTCCTTGCCCTGCACTCTGCCACTGGAAAGGCACTGGGTTGACAGTTTCAGCTACCAAGGTAATGTGGCCATGACGCCCAAATCTTGTGGGTCTTTTATGTAAGTGAGTGAGAGCCAGTACGATTTCTGGCATAAATGGTTGACTGGTGTAGTGGCATGAATTTGATTATCATAGATTATCATAGAATTTACAGTGCAGAAGGAGGCCACCCGGCCCATCGAGTCTGCACCGGCTCTTGGAAAGAGCATCCTATCCAAGGTCACCTCCACCATATCCCCACAACCCAGTAACCCCACCCAACACTGAGGGCAATTTTGGACACTAAGGGCAATTGCATACGGCTAATCCACATAACCTGCACATCTTTGGACTGTGGGAGGAAACCGGAGCACCCGGAGGAAACCCACGCACACACGGGGGGCACGTGCAGACTCTGCACAGACAGTGACCCAAGCCGGAATCGAACCTGGGACCCTGGAGCTGTGAAGCAATTGTGCTATCCACAATGCTACCGTGCTGCCCAATGCTGGGTCCTTGCCATTATGCGCTGGGTCCCTGTCTGTGCGGAGTCTGCACGTTCTCCCCGTGTCTGCGTGGGTTTCCTCCGGGTTCTCCGGTTTCCTCCCACAGTCCAAAGACGTGCAGGTTAGGTGGATTGGCCATGCTAAATTGCCCTTACTGTCCAAAAAGGTTAGGAGGGGGTTATTGGGTGATGGGGATAGGGTGGAAGTGAGGGCTTAAAGTGGGTCAGTGCAGACTCGATGGGCCGAATGGCCTCCTTCTGCACTGTATGCTCTATGTTCTATGTCCAGGGTCTGTCAATTTTCGACAAAGATGGTTTCAAACAAAGGAAGAGTTTCTGTTTTCCCACTGGCAATTGGGCCATTTTCCAAAGGGAAACCGGCATTTGAAGCTGCAACGGCAGATGTGAGTCTGGCAGTGTAAATACACCTGTATTCTGAAGATGCTACCATTGAGTCCACCTCTCTCTATGACCCCTGCATGCAGAGGGGTGCGACAAGAAATGTCTTCGCCTGACAGATATGAAGCCACTGATGTGGAAATAACTGGCCTAATGAGCCACTCAGTTGTATGAGGTTGTGACCCACATTCCGAAAACGATTTTAAAAAAAATACAGTGCTGAGAGAAGTATTGAATGTCTAGAAAGGGGTGGCCTAGGTAATGATTATTCACAAAATATTCTCACAACCAAGAAAAATAAGAAAAGCTGAAAGGACAGTTTCTCTGATTTTTAATAAAGGAAAATGAGTTTATTCACCGAGAATTTAAATTTTGGTATGAATTTCAAAGCTCACTTTAGTGCCATCCATTTATTTGTTGATAACCATCATACAGCACTGAAGCAGGCCATTCAGCCCATTGTACTTGCAGTAGATCTTTGGAAGAGTTAATCACTTCGTCCCACTCCTCCGCGCTTCCCCCAAAGCCCTGAAAAAATTCCGATTTGAGCATATATACAATTCTCTTTCAAAAGTTATGATTGAATCTTCTTTCTCTACCCTTTCGGACAATGGGGATCTTGAAATGGCAATTTCACCATGGCCCTGTTGGGAGGTTCAATGGCGGGCGACGGTGGGGGCGGGGGGGAGTGGGGGGAGCAGAATTTGGCAGGAGTCCAAAAGTCACTGTTATGCTGATGTGAATTTCCCATGGGATCTTGCACTGGAAACCAGCTGGAGGCCAGTGTGGAACTGATTTGCATCCTGCTAATGGAATGCAGTTAAAGGCCCGACCGGGACCGGAATCCTCTATCCATGTCCGATTCTCCACGATGTCAGCAGGAAAACACGATGGTCCAGAACGCGTCAGGAATAACATGGTGGATAGAAGTCGTGACTCACCTGAACGTTGCCTGGGGCTGCTCTGGAGTTCGGATTGGAGATCACCAGCTACATGCAATGCGGCCGACAAATTGTCCCCGTTAGCTAACTTTGTAGCAGCTTTTTCCGGTGAACGCTGCTTTAAAGTTCTGTGTCAATATGAACTTACAGTGAGGATTGCTACAACATTTCTTTCACATTATGTACAATATACCACTCTTTAAGTAAAGACTTGTAAATAAAGTTAATTTATTTCACTCCCACATCCAGCGTTGGGCGCGATTTAACTAAACAAAGTCCCATAGTGAGCTAGTTTAGCCGTGTGTTTCCCGGGGCTCGCAGCACCAAGCTCTAACCACTAGGAGGAGGTCCGCATGCATCTCCCCCACAACCCCAACACCCGCACAGGGCACTCACGGTCCAATTGCCACCAGATGGAAAATGCCAGCTGCCATTGCCACCTGGACACCTTGGCAGTGCCAGCCTGGCACCCTGGCAGTGCCAGGCTGGCACCCAGGTGGCACTTCTAGGATGCCAGCCTGGCAGTGTCAGGGTGTCAATCTGGAACTGCCAGGGTGCCTGGGTGGCACCAGCAGTGCCAGGTGCTACCCTGGCCAGAGGGCAAGCACCTGGGGGCCTCCAATCCCTGGGAGACCCACAAGAGTGCCGTTCCGTTTGTGGAGACCTGTCCTAAACGGCGCTCACCCGAGACTTCCGAGGCAAAGGGGATAGATCTCACGCCTCGCGTGCCTCGGGAAACTGCATATTAAAGTGAGACTAGCTGTCTCACTCAAATATGCAGATTTGTCAAAATGTGACCTGCCCACCAGAGCTGAGAAACACAACGCTATCAAAAGTCACTCGAGTTAGATACGGGGCCTCAGTGGGAAACACGCGGCCAATGCCGCACGTAGCCCTGCTTTCTGCACTGAGAAGCTCCACTCGCCAGAAGTAAGTGATTTTCATTTCATTTCCTCAGCGTAGCGAGAAATTAGGACACCATTCTTAAATGGCGTCCTGATCTCTGGAGCCCCCCTAACACCCATGCAGAGCACCGTGATCCGATCGCCGCCGCATGGAAAATGTGAGCATGGCACCTTGGCAGTGTGATCCTGCCACCCTGGCAGTGCCACCTGAGCACCTTGGCAGTGCCAGACTGGCAACCCCAGGTGGCACTGCCAGGTGCCCAGCTGGCACAGTCAGAGTGCACAGGTGGCACAAGCTGTGCAAGGGTACAACCCTGCCCAATGGGCATGCGCCTGGGGGCCTCCAATATCCGAGGAGACCCCCATGAGTGCCATCCATTCTATCCCCGTTTGTGGAGACCAGTACTGAACAGCGCTCGCACGAGGTCTCCGAGGTGAAGGGGATAGATCCCAACGCCTCGGAAATGGCATATCTCGTTCTAATATCCAGATTTGCCAAAAAATGGCCCAGTCCACAATGGGCGGGATTCACACCACAATAACCCGTGAGATCATGTTAGATCTTGCGAGGCATTGCGAGCCGGGTAGATTGCGGGAGCACGGTCTCCCGACTTCTATCGGCCACGTTGCGCCGTGGTGCCGTGCTTTTCGGTTGCAGCGTGGCTGTTCGATCGCACCCTTGGTTTCTCTCTCCATAGATGCTGGCAGAACTGCTGAATTTATCTAGAATTTTCCGTTTTTTAGGTCAGATTTGCTGCATTTGCAGTATTTTGCTTTTATAACAAGCGTGTAACTGGCCTGTGGCCAGGTTAGAAATAATGTACATACTGTGCATTTGTGGCTGGGCAGGTATTGGATGCAGGAAGTTGCTGCCTGTAACAGGTGGCCGTTTCATTGCAATATGAAAATAAGTTGCAATGATGCAATTAGGACAATTCCCATTAGCTACATTGAAAGTGCACATTTTCTAATCAGCCATCTGGATCTCCAGGTGATGTGGTTCATACAAATGTTATCACAAGGTCCTGCACATAAATATGATTAGGCTACTTCTGAAGTGTTTTCTTTTCAACGTTCTCCTCAAACAACCTTCTGAGCATTATTTGGTTGACAGGTTTTGCTATCACCATATTTAAATTTGGTCCTCCAAACATAAACAGTGGGGTTCCCACTGTGTCTACCTTGTCGGGGGGGGGAGGAAGAGGGGGGAACAGTGCGGAACTCTAGACATGTGGGATTGAGAAGGATTGTACCTAGCTGCTATTACCCTTCAAAGCACACTTTCAGACAGTGGCTTGCCTAGATTCATCTGCAAACTGAATGAATGTAGGCTAAGATTACCAGGAAGATTGCAGCACAGTTACGCCACATACATTTAATGGACCGTTCACCACCACAAGGCACCCCAAACCACTTTACAGCCACTGGAATTCTTGAAAGTATATGATGAAAGCATGGAGGCATTATGGTGCAGTGGGTAGCATTCTGCCTCTGAGCCAGAAGCTCATGGTTCGATTCCCACCCGAGGACTTGATTGGCCAAGGAAGGTGCATTCATAATGCCGTCAAAATGGTTGAGTGTGTCAACGTGTAAATCCTTCCAAACATGCCAATGGCTGGCGGTAAGAGTAGGAGAAATGTCTGGTCATCCATGCTTGATGGGGAGTGGCGCTTCTCAAGCTATAAACCCCTCGTGACAGGCTAGTGACCTGTTCTGGGAGTTACTAGCTATGGAAGCAGACAACAGTCTACCTTATTGCACCACTAGACATGGGAAGAAATTTGGAATATAACGAAGGAAACATTGCAACTAACTTGCAAACGTCAAGGTCCCATAAACAATAATAATACAATGACAACATGATGTTCTATTGACTGAGCATACAATTAAGAGCAGCAGTAGGCCATTCTGCCTCTCAAGCCTGTTCCACCACCCAATTAGTTATTGGCTGATCTGATTATGGCCTCAATGCACAATCCTATGCCCCCTATTACCCTTTAATTCCCTTGTTAGTAAGGATCTAAATCTCTGACTTAAAAATGTTAATTGACCACTCTCTGGAGAAGAGAGTTCCACAGACTCACAACCTTTTGAGAGAAAACAAATTCTCCTCACCTCTGACTTAAAGTCCTTAATTTTAAACTGTGTCCTCCAGTTCTAGTCTCTCCATAAGGGGAAACACCCTTTCAGCGTCCACTCTGTCTTGCCCCTTCAGTTTCGGTAAGATTGCTTCTCATTCTTCCAAACTCCAACAGATACAAGCCCAAACTGTCCAACCTTTCCATGTAAGATAAAACCGCCCCCCCCGCCCGCCCCCCCGCCCCCCCGCCCGCCCCCGCCCCCCCCCCCGCCCCCCCCGTCCCCCCCCCGCCCCCCCGCCCCCCCCCCGCCCCCCCGTCCCCCCCCGCCCCCCGCCCCCCCCGCCCCCCCTGCCCCCCCCGCCCCCCCGCCCCCCTGCCCCCCTCGCCCCCCTCGCCCCCCTCGCCCCCCTCGCCCCCCCTGCCCCCCCCCGCCCCCCCGCCCCCCCCCCGCCCCCCCCCCCGCCCCCCCGCCCCCCCCCCCGCCCCCCCGCCCCCCCGCCCCCCCCCGCCCCCCTGCCCCCCCCGCACCCCCCCCCCCCCCATATTCCAGTTATCAGTCGTGACCCTCCTCTGAACTGCAATTAGGGATTTATTTTGGCCAGGACACTGGCAATGTCCTCCTCTTCCTTGATATTGTGCCATATGGAATCAGTTGGGTCCACCTGAGAGGACAGATTGGATTTTAGTTTAACATCATGTGTGGTAGACAAATGAGAGAAATACAACAAGCATGTATTCATAACTGCATCACAGTATTGACATGTTGGTGACTTGTAACACAATCAACTTCTTTCATTCACATGGTTCCAATTGGGTTATGTGACATCAAGATAGCCCTTCTTCTGAGGTTTCTTGTGCACACTGGGACTCTAGCATGGGCCACTCTGAAAGAATGCCTCAGCCATAGGCTGCTGGGCACCATGAAGAGGAAATTTGAGCCCAGATTGTCTTTAATATGTGTGCTCCTTTTGGATTCAATTTTCCATTAATGTTTAGTTGGCAGCTGTCCAGGTGGGTGAAATTACAGTTCTATTCGAGAGAAGTAATTTGTCAAATTTGCCATCAGGTAATGGCTGCATTGAAATCTTTCACAAGGCAAGGGCCAGGCAGTTAGTGTTCAATTTGAGATCAGAAGAAAAGGGCTTTTTGAAATTGTAATTTTCGCCATTTTAACTCCTCACCCTCCCTCTACTGAGGCTAGTCATTTTCTCACTCAAGTGATAATGGTTCAATTCATTCATTCTTGAGTTGTGGGCATCATTTGCAAAGCTGACATTTTTTTTCCACATACCTAATTGTCTTCACTGAATAACTCGCCAAGTTACATTGGGGGCGCTGTTAATGGTCAATCACATTGGGTAAGACGAGTCATATGAAGCTGCCAGGTTTCCTTCCCTAAAGGACATTAATGAACCAGTTGTCGTTTTACAACAACCTGACAGAAACATGATAATTTCCACTTTCTGGGCTGAATTCAAAGTTTCATACAGCCATTGTGGGATTTCAGCTCGTGTTCCCTGAATTACTCGGGTTATAATAACCAAGCACTGTTATACGTTTGACCAGATGTTGAGCATCTGTAGATTCTTGAGGCTAATGGATTTTCACCCTGCCCCTCATCTGTTAACAGCTTCAAGCAGGATTGCTGAATTATAACTTCAAATACAAGCGTATGGAATCTCACTGGAATAGAAAAGGTAACAGATAGTCAATTTTAGACTCTCAAGCCCAGTGATGCGGCAGCCAACTTTATCCATTGGCTGCAGGATGGTCAGGATTAGGAACTAAATATATCTGGTTATAAAGTTTACAGGAGGGACAGAAAAGATGCCAGAGGTGGTGGAGTAGCCTTACTGATTAGAAATACCATCACTTCAATGCTCAGGGGGAATATAATGAGGGGAAGCATCTAGTGGAGACCATATGGATGGAGCTGAGGAGCAAAAAAGGATCTAAAACTGTGATGGGTGGTGTGTATCGACCTCCTGGTAGCAGTTCTGGGATGCTATATTGTATAAAGGCAGAAATTAGGCAAATGTGTAGCAAGGCAGAATAGTATTAATGGGGGATTTTAACTTACACATAGATTGGGAGAGTCAGACAAGCACCTGTCAGAAAGGTAGGGAATTTCTGGAATGTGTCCGGGATAGTTTCCTGCAGCATGTTCTCGATGTAACAAGGGGACAGGCAAAATTAGATTTAGTTATGAGTAATGAGCCCAATATATCTATTTATTTATTTATTTTATAAATTTAGAGTCCCCAATTCATTTTTTCCAATTAAGGGCCAATTTAGCGTGGCCAATCCACCTACTCTGCAAATCTTCGGGTTGTGGGGGCGAAACCCACGCAGACACGGGGAGAATGTGTAAACTCCACATAGACAGTGTCCTAGGGCCGGGATCGAACCTGAGACCTCAGCGCCGTGAGGCAGCAATGCTAACCACTGTGCCACCCTTATGAGCCCAATTTAATTAGTAGCCTAACTGTGCGCGAACATTTATCAAATAGTGATCACAACATGATTGAATTCAATGTAGCATTTGAAAGTGAAAGGCACAATACAGATACCAGAATTTTAGACTTGAGTAAGGCTGACTTTAACGGGATGAGACGGAGACTGTTCACGGTAAACTGGGAAGATTTGTTAATGGGTATTTAAAGAAACATTTAATGAGGTACCGAACGAGTGTATATCCCTGAGAGGAAAAGGCTCCACTTCCCCCCAAAAAACATCCATGGACAACTAAAGAGGTTAGAGGCTGTATAAAATTAAAAGAAATGGCTTACAAAAATACAAGACGTGGCAGAGATCCGGACGAATGGGATAGGTACAAGGACCAGCAAAGGCTCACAATGCAGCTCATAAGAGCTACTAAAAGGGATTATGAAAGGAAACCTGCAAAGGACATCAAAATCAATAAGAAGACATTTTTTAGTTATATAAAGGGAAAGCGGGTGAAGAGCACTGCAGGCCCACTAAAAGCTGAAAATTGAGATATTATCAGTGATAATGCGGCAATGGCAGACATGTTAAACAAGTACTTTCCCTCAGTATTTACAGTAGCAAGTGAGGATAACTTGCTGGAAGTCCTAAAAAAAATTAAGTCAATAGAGGACAGGAACTTAATACAATTAACATAAGTAAACATGACTAACTAGGAAATGAATAGAACTAAAAAGTGACAAATCCCCAGGACCTGATGGTTTCCAACTATGGTGTTAAAGGAAGTAGGGGAGCACATTGTAGATGCCCTAACTATAATCTTTCAGAGTTCCCTTGATTCAGGAGCAGTCCCTCTGGATGGGAAAATAGCACACGTCACTCCACTTTTTAAGACGGGTGAAAGGGGAAAACCAAGGATTTACAGACCAGTTCGCTGAACATCTGTGGTGGGGAAATTGATGGAATCTATAATCAGGACTGGGATAACTGACTTCCGGTTGCGGCTATGCCTATTAAGGTCGCATGTTCGGCAGCTCCTGCCGGGAACGGACTTTTGGGCTCTTCAGAGGGGCCCCAACGGCAATTGTTCGACGGCTTCCAGTGTGGGAAGGTGACAGCAAGGTCACCCCGACATTATATGGATCGGACCAGGAGTGGAGCGGTTAAAAAAGTGATCCTGGGGCAGCGAAAAGTGCGAGGGAGGAAAAGCAAGATGGCGGCAGGTCGAGACCAAGCAGTGTGGGCGCAGTGGTCGCAGGAGCAGCAGGCGTTTCTTAAACGTTGCTTTGAGGAGCTGAAGACAGAAATGCTGGTGCCAATGAAGGCGGCGATTGAGAAACTTGTGGAGACCCAGGAGGCCCAAGGGGCGGCGATCCGGAGGTGCGGCAAAAAGCCGCGGAGAACGAGGACAAGATCTGGGCCTGGCGGTGAAAGCGGAGGCGCACGAGGTGCTACACAAGAGGTGGGCGGAAAAATTCGAGGACCTGGAGAATAGGTCAAGGAGGAAGGAGCTTCGGATTCTGGGTCTCCCTGAAGGAGTGGAGGGGCCCGATGCCGGGGCATATATGAGCACGATGCTCAATTCACTGATGGGCGCGGGAGCTTTCCCGAGGCCCCTGGAGCTGGATGGGGCTCATCGGGTCCTGGCAAGGAGACCCAAAGCCAACGAGCCACCAAGGGCTGTAGTGGTGAGGTTCCACCGCTTTATGGACAGAGAGTGTGTCCTGAGATGGGCCAAAAAAGAGAGGGGCAGCAGGTGGGAGAACACGGAGATCT